>NW_026646417.1:0-364099 GCF_949987535.1 Balaenoptera acutorostrata
GCTGGGAAGCGAGACTTCTTTGGAGCGCTGATTGGCCTTTCCAGGTTGCTTGGTTGGCCAAAAAGGGCGTATGCGTTTTTTCCTGAATATATTCAGGAAAAAACGCATACGCCCTTTTTGGCCAAGGGCATCATTGTCCACGTTTTGCCGCTTTTCATGTGCTTTCAAGGCGATTCGAATCTACCTCCTGAAATCTGTTTCCTGCAATTCTGCCTTGCTTTCAAAGCCTCTTCGTTGCCTTCCCTTAATATATTTGTGGACGAGAGGTATCATTTAAAACTCTGCAGGTTTGTGAATTGCAGTGCCCCTGAGCTCCATTTTTCAACTCGCTTTTTTGGGAGCTGGCCGCAAAAGCGCAGGATTGCTTCAGGCCCTCTTCTGGTTCTGGGGGGCAGGCTGAGCTTGTGCTTAATTCTTCTTCCTGATGGGAAAATAGAGTGACCTATGCCTGTCCCAACACCTAGAACTAGTCTCTCATTGGTTCCCCCTCTTCCCGTTCATCCTCAGGACAAATTGCAACCTGTACGGAACAGGAGGTTAAAGGTGCTGATTCTCCAAGGAGGGAGATGGCTAGTAAATCGGCTGGAATGGCGAACCCGAGCAAAGGAGATGAGAAATGAGGTGCGTTTTAGAAACCTTTCCCGATCACACGGTGTACCATCTTCTGGGTTTCTCATGCCTGTTTTCGACGTAGGAAGATGCCCTTGAACCTGGAGATTTGGGACCCATGGGATGGGTACCATGCAGTATTACTTGAAAGGGTCTGCGTTGGCTCACCCAACCTCACCGAACCTCTCAGCCCCAAGAGTGTCCACCCTTATGTCTCAATCAGCTCTGGGTCTAGATATGGTCAATCCAGGTTGCATCACAGCCCCTGAACGAATTTTGTAAGAATTTCTCTCTCTTTCACTGTCTTTGTTTCACGGGTTTTGAAAAGTAATTTATTTTTATAATGGGGTTTAGCTGCTTTTCACGGCTGTGTTTATGACGCTTTACACCCCCTTGACTCACTTACAGAGAGATATCAATACATAGGTTTGAAGATTCTTACTAGTCAGATATATTCTTGTGCGGTGAATAGGGGGTGTTGAGTCCAGTTCACTGAGCAAGGAATAGGTCTTGTCTCTTACATATTGGGTTTATGGAACGGTATCTGAGCTAATTTGAAACCCTTGTTTTATGCATCACCCCACCTCACCTTTCCCGTTCAGCAGCCGTAGTGTGTTTCCTAAACGTGTGACTCTGTTCTGTTTTGTAATTCAGTTCAAGTGTAGCGGTTTTTACATTCCCTCTAGAAGTGATATCTTATGATAAGTGTCTTTTTCTGTGTGACTTATTTCACTTAGAATCGTCGTACCTAAATCCACTCATCGTGCTGCTACTAGCCTTATGACGTTGATTTCATGGCTGAGTGATATTCCATTGTACATGAGGACCACAACTTCTTTATCCATTTTTCTCTTTCCTAGGATATTTAAGGTGTAATGAAGTGGGGGTTCTTGTCAACAGAGCAGCCGTAAACTTTGGGGTGCCTGTGTCTTGCTGATTTTTAGTTTTCCCAATTTATACGCCCATGAGTGGAAGTGCCCTATGCTCTCCAAGCTGTGTTTTTTAGATGTTTCAGAACACACCGTACACTTCTCCAGAGTGGCTGTTGGCAATTTACATCCCACCCATCAGCGTAGCAAGGCTCCCATTTCTCCATGGCCGGTCCTGCATTTCTGGTTTGGACACTTTTTTCCGCATGGCCCTTTTGCCCGCTGGGAAGCGAGACTTCTTTGGAGCGCTGATTGGCCTTTCCAGGTTGCTTGGTTGGCCAAAAAGGGCGTATGCGTTTTTTCCTGAATATATTCAGGAAAAAACGCATACGCCCTTTTTGGCCAAGGGCATCATTGTCCACGTTTTGCCGCTTTTCATGTGCTTTCAAGGCGATTCGAATCTACCTCCTGAAATCTGTTTCCTGCAATTCTGCCTTGCTTTCAAAGCCTCTTCGTTGCCTTCCCTTAATATATTTGTGGACGAGAGGTATCATTTAAAACTCTGCAGGTTTGTGAATTGCAGTGCCCCTGAGCTCCATTTTTCAACTCGCTTTTTTGGGAGCTGGCCGCAAAAGCGCAGGATTGCTTCAGGCCCTCTTCTGGTTCTGGGGGGCAGGCTGAGCTTGTGCTTAATTCTTCTTCCTGATGGGAAAATAGAGTGACCTGTGCCTGTCCCAACACCTAGAGCTAGTCTCTCATTGGTTCCCCCTCTTCCCGTTCATCCTCAGGACAAATTGCAACCTGTACGGAACAGGAGGGTAAAGGTGCTGATTCTCCAAGGAGGGAGATGGCTAGTAAATCGGCTGGAATGGCGAACCCGAGCAAAGGAGATGAGAAATGAGGTGCGTTTTAGAAACCTTTCCCGATCACACGGTGTACCATCTTCTGGGTTTCTCATGCCTGTTTTCGACGTAGGAAGATGCCCTTGAACCTGGAGATTTGGGACCCATGGGATGGGTACCATGCAGTATTACTTGAAAGGGTCTGCGTTGGCTCACCCAACCTCACCGAACCTCTCAGCCCCAAGAGTGTCCACCCTTATGTCTCAATCAGCTGTGGGTCTAGATATGGTCAATCCAGGTTGCATCACAGCCCCTGAACGAATTTTGTAAGAATTTCTCTCTCTTTCACTGTCTTTGTTTCACGGGTTTTGAAAAGTAATTTATTTTTATAATGGGGTTTAGCTGCTTTTCACGGCTGTGTTTATGCCGCTTTACACCCCCTTGACTCACTTACAGAGAGATATCAATACATAGGTTTGAAGATTCTTCCTAGTCAGATATATTCTTGTGCGGTGAATAGGGGGTGTTGAGTCCAGTTCACTGAATAAGAATAGGTCTTCTCTCTTACATATTGGGTTTATGGAACGGTATCTGAGCTAATTTGAAACCCTTGTTTTATGCAACACCCCACCTCACCTTTCCCGTTCAGCAGCCGTAGTGTGTTTCCTAAACGTGTGACTCTGTTCTGTTTTGTAATTCAGTTCAAGTGTAGCGGTTTTTACATTCCCTCTAGAAGTGATATCTTATGATAAGTGTCTCTTTCTGTGTGACTTATTTCACTTAGAATCGTCGTACCTAAATCCACTCATCGTGCTGCTACTAGCCTTATGACGTTGATTTCATGGCTGAGTGATATTCCATTGTACATGAGGACCCCAACTTCTTTATCCATTTTTCTCTTTCCTAGGATATTTAAGGTGTAATGAAGTGGGGGTTCTTGTCAACAGAGCAGCCCTAAACTTTGGGGTGCCTGTGTCTTGCTGATTTTTAGTTTTCCCAATTTATACGCCCATGAGTGGAAGTGCCCTATGCTCTCCAAGCTGTGTTTTTTAGATGTTTCAGAACACACCGTACACTTCTCCAGAGTGGCTGTTGGCAATTTACATCCCACCCATCAGCGTAGCAAGGCTCCCATTTCTCCATGGCCGGTCCTGCATTTCTGGTTTGGACACTTTTTTCCGCATGGCCCTTTTGCCCGCTGGGAAGCGAGACTTCTTTGGAGCGCTGATTGGCCTTTCCAGGTTGCTTGGTTGGCCAAAAAGGGCGTATGCGTTTTTTCCTGAATATATTCAGGAAAAAACGCATATGCCCTTTTTGGCCAAGGGCATCATTGTCCACGTTTTGCCGCTTTTCATGTGCTTTCAAGGCGATTCGAATCTACCTCCTGAAATCTGTTTCCTGCAATTCTGCCTTGCTTTCAAAGCCTCTTCGTTGCCTTCCCTTAATATATTTGTGGACGAGAGGTATCATTTAAAACTCTGCAGGTTTGTGAATTGCAGTGCCCCTGAGCTCCATTTTTCAACTCGCTTTTTTGGGAGCTGGCCGCAAAAGCGCAGGATTGCTTCAGGCCCTCTTCTGGTTCTGGGGGGCAGGCTGAGCTTGTGCTTAATTCTTCTTCCTGATGGGAAAATAGAGTGACCTATGCCTGTCCCAACACCTAGAACTAGTCTCTCATTGGTTCCCCCTCTTCCCGTTCATCCTCAGGACAAATTGCAACCTGTACGGAACAGGAGGTTAAAGGTGCTGATTCTCCAAGGAGGGAGATGGCTAGTAAATCGGCTGGAATGGCGAACCCGAGCAAAGGAGATGAGAAATGAGGTGCGTTTTAGAAACCTTTCCCGATCACACGGTGTACCATCTTCTGGGTTTCTCATGCCTGTTTTCGACGTAGGAAGATGCCCTTGAACCTGGAGATTTGGGACCCATGGGATGGGTACCATGCAGTATTACTTGAAAGGGTCTGCGTTGGCTCACCCAACCTCACCGAACCTCTCAGCCCCAAGAGTGTCCACCCTGATGTCTCAATCAGCTGTGGGTCTAGATATGGTCAATCCAGGTTGCATCACAGCCCCTGAACGAATTTTGTAAGAATTTCTCTCTCTTTCACTGTCTTTGTTTCACGGGTTTTGAAAAGTAATTTATTTTTATAATGGGGTTTAGCTGCTTTTCACGGCTGTGTTTATGCCGCTTTACACCCCCTTGACTCACTTACAGAGAGATATCAATACATAGGTTTGAAGATTCTTACTAGTCAGATATATTCTTGTGCGGTGAATAGGGGGTGTTGAGTCCAGTTCACTGAAAAAGGAATAGGTCTTGTCTATTACATACTGGGTTTATGGAACGGTATCTGAGCTAATTTGAAACCCTTGTTTTATGCAACACCCCACCTCACCTTTCCCGTTCAGCAGCCGTAGTGTGTTTCCTAAACGTGTGACTCTGTTCTGTTTTGTAATTCAGTTCAAGTGTAGCGGTTTTTACATTCCCTCTAGAAGTGATATCTTATGATAAGTGTCTTTTTCTGTGTGACTTATTTCACTTAGAATCGTCGTACCTAAATCCACTCATCGTGCTGCTACTAGCCTTATGACGTTGATTTCATGGCTGAGTGATATTCCATTGTACATGAGGACCCCAACTTCTTTATCCATTTTTCTCTTTCCTAGGATATTTAAGGTGTAATGAAGTGGGGGTTCTTGTCAACAGAGCAGCCCTAAACTTTGGGGTGCCTGTGTCTTGCTGATTTTTAGTTTTCCCAATTTATACGCCCATGAGTGGAAGTGCCCTATACTCTCCAAGCTGTGTTTTTTAGATGTTTCAGAACACACCGTACACTTCTCCAGAGTGGCTGTTGGCAATTTACATCCCACCCATCAGCGTAGCAAGGCTCCCATTTCTCCATGGCCGGTCCTGCATTTCTGGTTTGGACACTTTTTTCCGCATGGCCCTTTTGCCCGCTGGGAAGCGAGACTTCTTTGGAGTGCTGATTGGCCTTTCCAGGTTGCTTGGTTGGCCAAAAAGGGCGTATGCGTTTTTTCCTGAATATATTCAGGAAAAAACGCATACGCCCTTTTTGGCCAAGGGCATCATTGTCCACGTTTTGCCGCTTTTCATGTGCTTTCAAGGCGATTCGAATCTACCTCCTGAAATCTGTTTCCTGCAATTCTGCCTTGCTTTCAAAGCCTCTTCGTTGCCTTCCCTTAATATATTTGTGGGCGAGAGGTATCATTTAAAACTCTGCAGGTTTGTGAATTGCAGTGCCCCTGAGCTCCATTTTTCAACTCCCTTTTTTGGGACCTGGCCGCAAAAGCGCAGGATTGCTTCAGGCCCTCTTCTGGTTCTGGGGGGCAGGCTGAGCTTGTGCTTAATTCTTCTTCCTGATGGGAAAATAGAGTGACCTGTGCCTGTCCCAACACCTAGAGCTAGTCTCTCATTGGTTCCCCCTCTTCCCGTTCATCCTCAGGACAAATTGCAACCTGTACGGAACAGGAGGGTAAAGGTGCTGATTCTCCAAGGAGGGAGATGGCTAGTAAATCGGCTGGAATGGCGAACCCGAGCAAAGGAGATGAGAAATGAGGTGCGTTTTAGAAACCTTTCCCGATCACACGGTGTACCATCTTCTGGGTTTCTCATGCCTGTTTTCGACGTAGGAAGATGCCCTTGAACCTGGAGATTTGGGACCCATGGGATGGGTACCATGCAGTATTACTTGAAAGGGTCTGCGTTGGCTCACCCAACCTCACCGAACCTCTCAGCCCCAAGAGTGTCCACCCTTATGTCTCAATCAGCTGTGGGTCTAGATATGGTCAATCCAGGTTGCATCACAGCCCCTGAACGAATTTTGTAAGAATTTCTCTCTCTTTCACTGTCTTTGTTTCACGGGTTTTGAAAAGTAATTTATTTTTATAATGGGGTTTAGCTGCTTTTCACGGCTGTGTTTATGCCGCTTTACACCCCCTTGACTCACTTACAGAGAGATATCAATACATAGGTTTGAAGATTCTTCCTAGTCAGATATATTCTTGTGCGGTGAATAGGGGGTGTTGAGTCCAGTTCACTGAAAAAGAATAGGTCTTCTCTCTTACATATTGGGTTTATGGAACGGTATCTGAGCTAATTTGAAACCCTTGTTTTATGCAACACCCCACCTCACCTTTCCCGTTCAGCAGCCGTAGTGTGTTTCCTAAACGTGTGACTCTGTTCTGTTTTGTAATTCAGTTCAAGTGTAGCGGTTTTTACATTCCCTCTAGAAGTGATATCTTATGATAAGTGTCTTTTTCTGTGTGACTTATTTCACTTAGAATCGTCGTACCTAAATCCACTCATCGTGCTGCTACTAGCCTTATGACATTGATTTCATGGCTGAGTGATATTCCATTGTACATGAGGACCCCAACTTCTTTATCCATTTTTCTCTTTCCTAGGATATTTAAGGTGTAATGAAGTGGGGGTTCTTGTCAACAGAGCAGCCCTAAGCTTTGGGGTGCCTGTGTCTTGCTGATTTTTAGTTTTCCCAATTTATACGCCCATGAGTGGAAGTGCCCTATGCTCTCCAAGCTGTGTTTTTTAGATGTTTCAGAATACACCGTACACTTCTCCAGAGTGGCTGTTGGCAATTTACATCCCACCCATCAGCGTAGCAAGGCTCCCATTTCTCCATGGCCGGTCCTGCATTTCTGGTTTGGACACTTTTTTCCGCATGGCCCTTTTGCCCGCTGGGAAGCGAGACTTCTTTGGAGCGCTGATTGGCCTTTCCAGGTTGCTTGGTTGGCCAAAAAGGGCGTATGCGTTTTTTCCTGAATATATTCAGGAAAAAACGCATATGCCCTTTTTGGCCAAGGGCATCATTGTCCACGTTTTGCCGCTTTTCATGTGCTTTCAAGGCGATTCGAATCTACCTCCTGAAATCTGTTTCCTGCAATTCTGCCTTGCTTTCAAAGCCTCTTCGTTGCCTTCCCTTAATATATTTGTGGACGAGAGGTATCATTTAAAACTCTGCAGGTTTGTGAATTGCAGTGCCCCTGAGCTCCATTTTTCAACTCGCTTTTTTGGGAGCTGGCCGCAAAAGCGCAGGATTGCTTCAGGCCCTCTTCTGGTTCTGGGGGGCAGGCTGAGCTTGTGCTTAATTCTTCTTCCTGATGGGAAAATAGAGTGACCTGTGCCTGTCCCAACACCTAGAACTAGTCTCTCATTGTTTCCCCCTCTTCCCGTTCATCCTCAGGACAAATTGCAACCTGTACGGAACAGGAGGTTAAAGGTGCTGATTCTCCAAGGAGGGAGATGGCTAGTAAATCGGCTGGAATGGCGAACCCGAGCAAAGGAGATGAGAAATGAGGTGCGTTTTAGAAACCTTTCCCGATCACACGGTGTACCATCTTCTGGGTTTCTCATGCCTGTTTTCGACGTAGGAAGATGCCCTTGAACCTGGAGATTTGGGACCCATGGGATGGGTACCATGCAGTATTACTTGAAAGGGTCTGCGTTGGCTCACCCAACCTCACCGAACCTCTCAGCCCCAAGAGTGTCCACCCTGATGTCTCAATCAGCTGTGGGTCTAGATATGGTCAATCCAGGTTGCATCACAGCCCCTGAACGAATTTTGTAAGAATTTCTCTCTCTTTCACTGTCTTTGTTTCACGGGTTTTGAAAAGTAATTTATTTTTATAATGGGGTTTAGCTGCTTTTCACGGCTGTGTTTATGCCGCTTTACACCCCCTTGACTCACTTACAGAGAGATATCAATACATAGGTTTGAAGATTCTTCCTAGTCAGATATATTCTTGTGCGGTGAATAGGGGGTGTTGAGTCCAGTTCACTGAAAAAGAATAGGTCTTCTCTCTTACATATTGGGTTTATGGAACGGTATCTGAGCTAATTTGAAACCCTTGTTTTATGCAACACCCCACCTCACCTTTCCCGTTCAGCAGCCGTAGTGTGTTTCCTAAACGTGTGACTCTGTTCTGTTTTGTAATTCAGTTCAAGTGTAGCGGTTTTTACATTCCCTCTAGAAGTGATATCTTATGATAAGTGTCTTTTTCTGTGTGACTTATTTCACTTAGAATCGTCGTACCTAAATCCACTCATCGTGCTGCTACTAGCCTTATGACGTTGATTTCATGGCTGAGTGATATTCCATTGTACATGAGGACCCCAACTTCTTTATCCATTTTTCTCTTTCCTAGGATATTTAAGGTGTAATGAAGTGGGGGTTCTTGTCAACAGAGCAGCCCTAAACTTTGGGGTGCCTGTGTCTTGCTGATTTTTAGTTTTCCCAATTTATACGCCCATGAGTGGAAGTGCCCTATGCTCTCCAAGCTGTGTTTTTTAGATGTTTCAGAACACACCGTACACTTCTCCAGAGTGGCTGTTGGCAATTTACATCCCACCCATCAGCGTAGCAAGGCTCCCATTTCTCCATGGCCGGTCCTGCATTTCTGGTTTGGACACTTTTTTCCGCATGGCCCTTTTGCCCGCTGGGAAGCGAGACTTCTTTGGAGCGCTGATTGGCCTTTCCAGGTTGCTTGGTTGGCCAAAAAGGGCGTATGCGTTTTTTCCTGAATATATTCAGGAAAAAACGCATATGCCCTTTTTGGCCAAGGGCATCATTGTCCACGTTTTGCCGCTTTTCATGTGCTTTCAAGGCGATTCGAATCTACCTCCTGAAATCTGTTTCCTGCAATTCTGCCTTGCTTTCAAAGCCTCTTCGTTGCCTTCCCTTAATATATTTGTGGACGAGAGGTATCATTTAAAACTCTGCAGGTTTGTGAATTGCAGTGCCCCTGAGCTCCATTTTTCAACTCGCTTTTTTGGGAGCTGGCCGCAAAAGCGCAGGATTGCTTCAGGCCCTCTTCTGGTTCTGGGGGGCAGGCTGAGCTTGTGCTTAATTCTTCTTCCTGATGGGAAAATAGAGTGACCTGTGCCTGTCCCAACACCTAGAACTAGTCTCTCATTGGTTCCCCCTCTTCCCGTTCATCCTCAGGACAAATTGCAACCTGTACGGAACAGGAGGTTAAAGGTGCTGATTCTCCAAGGAGGGAGATGGCTAGTAAATCGGCTGGAATGGCGAACCCGAGCAAAGGAGATGAGAAATGAGGTGCGTTTTAGAAACCTTTCCCGATCACACGGTGTACCATCTTCTGGGTTTCTCATGCCTGTTTTCGACGTAGGAAGATGCCCTTGAACCTGGAGATTTGGGACCCATGGGATGGGTACCATGCAGTATTACTTGAAAGGGTCTGCGTTGGCTCACCCAACCTCACCGAACCTCTCAGCCCCAAGAGTGTCCACCCTGATGTCTCAATCAGCTGTGGGTCTAGATATGGTCAATCCAGGTTGCATCACAGCCCCTGAACGAATTTTGTAAGAATTTCTCTCTCTTTCACTGTCTTTGTTTCACGGGTTTTGAAAAGTAATTTATTTTTATAATGGGGTTTAGCTGCTTTTCACGGCTGTGTTTATGCCGCTTTACACCCCCTTGACTCACTTACAGAGAGATATCAATACATAGGTTTGAAGATTCTTACTAGTCAGATATATTCTTGTGCGGTGAATAGGGGGTGTTGAGTCCAGTTCACTGAAAAAGGAATAGGTCTTGTCTCTTACATATTGGGTTTATGGAACGGTATCTGAGCTAATTTGAAACCCTTGTTTTATGCATCACCCCACCTCACCTTGCCCGTTCAGCAGCCATAGTGTGTTTTCTAAACGTGTGACTCTGTTCTGTTTTGTAATTCAGTTCAAGTGTAGCGGTTTTTACATTCCCTCTAGAAGTGATATCTTATGATAAGTGTCTTTTTCTGTGTGACTTATTTCACTTAGAATCGTCGTACCTAAATCCACTCATCGTGCTGCTACTAGCCTTATGACGTTGATTTCATGGCTGAGTGATATTCCATTGTACATGAGGACCCCAACTTCTTTATCCATTTTTCTCTTTCCTAGGATATTTAAGGTGTAATGAAGTGGGGGTTCTTGTCAACAGAGCAGCCCTAAACTTTGGGGTGCCTGTGTCTTGCTGATTTTTAGTTTTCCCAATTTATACGCCCATGAGTGGAAGTGCCCTATGCTCTCCAAGCTGTGTTTTTTAGATGTTTCAGAACACACCGTACACTTCTCCAGAGTGGCTGTTGGCAATTTACATCCCACCCATCAGCGTAGCAAGGCTCCCATTTCTCCATGGCCGGTCCTGCATTTCTGGTTTGGACACTTTTTTCCGCATGGCCCTTTTGCCCGCTGGGAAGTGAGACTTCTTTGGAGCGCTGATTGGCCTTTCCAGGTTGCTTGGTTGGCCAAAAAGGGCGTATGCGTTTTTTCCTGAATATATTCAGGAAAAAACGCATACGCCCTTTTTGGCCAAGGGCATCATTGTCCACGTTTTGCCGCTTTTCATGTGCTTTCAAGGCGATTCGAATCTACCTCCTGAAATCTGTTTCCTGCAATTCTGCCTTGCTTTCAAAGCCTCTTCGTTGCCTTCCCTTAATATATTTGTGGACGAGAAGTATCATTTAAAACTCTGCAGGTTTGTGAATTGCAGTGCCCCTGAGCTCCATTTTTCAACTCGCTTTTTTGGGAGCTGGCCACAAAAGCGCAGGATTGCTTCAGGCCCTCTTCTGGTTCTGGGGGGCAGGCTGAGCTTGTGCTTAATTCTTCTTCCTGATGGGAAAATAGAGTGACCTGTGCCTGTCCCAACACCTAGAGCTAGTCTCTCATTGGTTCCCCCTCTTCCCGTTCATCCTCAGGACAAATTGCAACCTGTACGGAACAGGAGGTTAAAGGTGCTGATTCTCCAAGGAGGGAGATGGCTAGTAAATTGGCTGGAATGGCGAACCCGAGCAAAGGAGATGAGAAATGAGGTGCGTTTTAGAAACCTTTCCCGATCACACGGTGTACCATCTTCTGGGTTTCTCATGCCTGTTTTCGACGTAGGAAGATGCCCTTGAACCTGGAGATTTGGGACCCATGGGATGGGTACCATGCAGTATTACTTGAAAGGGTCTGCGTTGGCTCACCCAACCTCACCGAACCTCTCAGCCCCAAGAGTGTCCACCCTTATGTCTCAATCAGCTCTGGGTCTAGATATGGTCAATCCAGGTTGCATCACAGCCCCTGAACGAATTTTGTAAGAATTTCTCTCTCTTTCACTGTCTTTGTTTCACGGGTTTTGAAAAGTAATTTATTTTTATAATGGGGTTTAGCTGCTTTTCACGGCTGTGTTTATGACGCTTTACACCCCCTTGACTCACTTACAGAGAGATATCAATACATAGGTTTGAAGATTCTTACTAGTCAGATATATTCTTGTGCGGTGAATAGGGGGTGTTGAGTCCAGTTCACTGAGCAAGGAATAGGTCTTGTCTCTTACATATTGGGTTTATGGAACGGTATCTGAGCTAATTTGAAACCCTTGTTTTATGCATCACCCCACCTCACCTTTCCCGTTCAGCAGCCGTAGTGTGTTTCCTAAACGTGTGACTCTGTTCTGTTTTGTAATTCAGTTCAAGTGTAGCGGTTTTTACATTCCCTCTAGAAGTGATATCTTATGATAAGTGTCTTTTTCTGTGTGACTTATTTCACTTAGAATCGTCGTACCTAAATCCACTCATCGTGCTGCTACTAGCCTTATGACGTTGATTTCATGGCTGAGTGATATTCCATTGTACATGAGGACCACAACTTCTTTATCCATTTTTCTCTTTCCTAGGATATTTAAGGTGTAATGAAGTGGGGGTTCTTGTCAACAGAGCAGCCGTAAACTTTGGGGTGCCTGTGTCTTGCTGATTTTTAGTTTTCCCAATTTATACGCCCATGAGTGGAAGTGCCCTATGCTCTCCAAGCTGTGTTTTTTAGATGTTTCAGAACACACCGTACACTTCTCCAGAGTGGCTGTTGGCAATTTACATCCCACCCATCAGCGTAGCAAGGCTCCCATTTCTCCATGGCCGGTCCTGCATTTCTGGTTTGGACACTTTTTTCCGCATGGCCCTTTTGCCCGCTGGGAAGCGAGACTTCTTTGGAGCGCTGATTGGCCTTTCCAGGTTGCTTGGTTGGCCAAAAAGGGCGTATGCGTTTTTTCCTGAATATATTCAGGAAAAAACGCATACGCCCTTTTTGGCCAAGGGCATCATTGTCCACGTTTTGCCGCTTTTCATGTGCTTTCAAGGCGATTCGAATCTACCTCCTGAAATCTGTTTCCTGCAATTCTGCCTTGCTTTCAAAGCCTCTTCGTTGCCTTCCCTTAATATATTTGTGGACGAGAGGTATCATTTAAAACTCTGCAGGTTTGTGAATTGCAGTGCCCCTGAGCTCCATTTTTCAACTCGCTTTTTTGGGAGCTGGCCGCAAAAGCGCAGGATTGCTTCAGGCCCTCTTCTGGTTCTGGGGGCAGGCTGAGCTTGTGCTTAATTCTTCTTCCTGATGGGAAAATAGAGTGACCTGTGCCTGTCCCAACACCTAGAGCTAGTCTCTCATTGGTTCCCCCTCTTCCGTTCATCCTCAGGACAAATTGCAACCTGTACGGAACAGGAGGGTAAAGGTGCTGATTCTCCAAGGAGGGAGATGGCTAGTAAATCGGCTGGAATGGCGAACCCGAGCAAAGGAGATGAGAAATGAGGTGCGTTTTAGAAACCTTTCCCGATCCCACGGTGTCCCAATCTCTCTGGGTTTCTCATGCCTGTTTTCGACGTAGGACGATGCCCTTGAACCTGGAGATTTGGGACCCATGGGATGGGTACCATGCAGTATTACTTGAAAGGGTCTGCGTTGGCTCACCCAACCTCACCGAACCTCTCAGCCCCAAGAGTGTCCACCCTTATGTCTCAATCAGCTGTGGGTCTAGATATGGTCAATCCAGGTTGCATCACAGCCCCTGAACGAATTTTGTAAGAATTTCTCTCTCTTTCACTGTCTTTGTTTCACGGGTTTTGAAAAGTAATTTATTTTTATAATGGGGTTTAGCTGCTTTTCACGGCTGTGTTTATGCCGCTTTACACCCCCTTGACTCACTTACAGAGAGATATCAATACATAGGTTTGAAGATTCTTCCTAGTCAGATATATTCTTGTGCGGTGAATAGGGGGTGTTGAGTCCAGTTCACTGAAAAAGAATAGGTCTTCTCTCTTACATATTGGGTTTATGGAACGGTATCTGAGCTAATTTGAAACCCTTGTTTTATGCAACACCCCACCTCACCTTTCCCGTTCAGCAGCCGTAGTGTGTTTCCTAAACGTGTGACTCTGTTCTGTTTTGTAATTCAGTTCAAGTGTAGCGGTTTTTACATTCCCTCTAGAAGTGATATCTTATGATAAGTGTCTCTTTCTGTGTGACTTATTTCACTTAGAATCGTCGTACCTAAATCCACTCATCGTGCTGCTACTAGCCTTATGACGTTGATTTCATGGCTGAGTGATATTCCATTGTACATGAGGACCCCAACTTCTTTATCCATTTTTCTCTTTCCTAGGATATTTAAGGTGTAATGAAGTGGGGGTTCTTGTCAACAGAGCAGCCCTAAACTTTGGGGTGCCTGTGTCTTGCTGATTTTTAGTTTTCCCAATTTATACGCCCATGAGTGGAAGTGCCCTATGCTCTCCAAGCTGTGTTTTTTAGATGTTTCAGAACACACCGTACACTTCTCCAGAGTGGCTGTTGGCAATTTACATCCCACCCATCAGCGTAGCAAGGCTCCCATTTCTCCATGGCCGGTCCTGCATTTCTGGTTTGGACACTTTTTTCCGCATGGCCCTTTTGCCCGCTGGGAAGCGAGACTTCTTTGGAGCGCTGATTGGCCTTTCCAGGTTGCTTGGTTGGCCAAAAAGGGCGTATGCGTTTTTTCCTGAATATATTCAGGAAAAAACGCATACGCCCTTTTTGGCCAAGGGCATCATTGTCCACGTTTTGCCGCTTTTCATGTGCTTTCAAGGCGATTCGAATCTACCTCCTGAAATCTGTTTCCTGCAATTCTGCCTTGCTTTCAAAGCCTCTTCGTTGCCTTCCCTTAATATATTTGTGGACGAGAGGTATCATTTAAAACTCTGCAGGTTTGTGAATTGCAGTGCCCCTGAGCTCCATTTTTCAACTCGCTTTTTTGGGAGCTGGCCGCAAAAGCGCAGGATTGCTTCAGGCCCTCTTCTGGTTCTGGGGGGCAGGCTGAGCTTGTGCTTAATTCTTCTTCCTGATGGGAAAATAGAGTGACCTATGCCTGTCCCAACACCTAGAACTAGTCTCTCATTGGTTCCCCCTCTTCCCGTTCATCCTCAGGACAAATTGCAACCTGTACGGAACAGGAGGTTAAAGGTGCTGATTCTCCAAGGAGGGAGATGGCTAGTAAATCGGCTGGAATGGCGAACCCGAGCAAAGGAGATGAGAAATGAGGTGCGTTTTAGAAACCTTTCCCGATCACACGGTGTACCATCTTCTGGGTTTCTCATGCCTGTTTTCGACGTAGGAAGATGCCCTTGAACCTGGAGATTTGGGACCCATGGGATGGGTACCATGCAGTATTACTTGAAAGGGTCTGCGTTGGCTCACCCAACCTCACCGAACCTCTCAGCCCCAAGAGTGTCCACCCTTATGTCTCAATCAGCTCTGGGTCTAGATATGGTCAATCCAGGTTGCATCACAGCCCCTGAACGAATTTTGTAAGAATTTCTCTCTCTTTCACTGTCTTTGTTTCACGGGTTTTGAAAAGTAATTTATTTTTATAATGGGGTTTAGCTGCTTTTCACGGCTGTGTTTATGACGCTTTACACCCCCTTGACTCACTTACAGAGAGATATCAATACATAGGTTTGAAGATTCTTACTAGTCAGATATATTCTTGTGCGGTGAATAGGGGGTGTTGAGTCCAGTTCACTGAGCAAGGAATAGGTCTTGTCTCTTACATATTGGGTTTATGGAACGGTATCTGAGCTAATTTGAAACCCTTGTTTTATGCATCACCCCACCTCACCTTTCCCGTTCAGCAGCCGTAGTGTGTTTCCTAAACGTGTGACTCTGTTCTGTTTTGTAATTCAGTTCAAGTGTAGCGGTTTTTACATTCCCTCTAGAAGTGATATCTTATGATAAGTGTCTTTTTCTGTGTGACTTATTTCACTTAGAATCGTCGTACCTAAATCCACTCATCGTGCTGCTACTAGCCTTATGACGTTGATTTCATGGCTGAGTGATATTCCATTGTACATGAGGACCACAACTTCTTTATCCATTTTTCTCTTTCCTAGGATATTTAAGGTGTAATGAAGTGGGGGTTCTTGTCAACAGAGCAGCCGTAAACTTTGGGGTGCCTGTGTCTTGCTGATTTTTAGTTTTCCCAATTTATACGCCCATGAGTGGAAGTGCCCTATGCTCTCCAAGCTGTGTTTTTTAGATGTTTCAGAACACACCGTACACTTCTCCAGAGTGGCTGTTGGCAATTTACATCCCACCCATCAGCGTAGCAAGGCTCCCATTTCTCCATGGCCGGTCCTGCATTTCTGGTTTGGACACTTTTTTCCGCATGGCCCTTTTGCCCGCTGGGAAGCGAGACTTCTTTGGAGCGCTGATTGGCCTTTCCAGGTTGCTTGGTTGGCCAAAAAGGGCGTATGCGTTTTTTCCTGAATATATTCAGGAAAAAACGCATACGCCCTTTTTGGCCAAGGGCATCATTGTCCACGTTTTGCCGCTTTTCATGTGCTTTCAAGGCGATTCGAATCTACCTCCTGAAATCTGTTTCCTGCAATTCTGCCTTGCTTTCAAAGCCTCTTCGTTGCCTTCCCTTAATATATTTGTGGACGAGAGGTATCATTTAAAACTCTGCAGGTTTGTGAATTGCAGTGCCCCTGAGCTCCATTTTTCAACTCGCTTTTTTGGGAGCTGGCCGCAAAAGCGCAGGATTGCTTCAGGCCCTCTTCTGGTTCTGGGGGGCAGGCTGAGCTTGTGCTTAATTCTTCTTCCTGATGGGAAAATAGAGTGACCTGTGCCTGTCCCAACACCTAGAGCTAGTCTCTCATTGGTTCCCCCTCTTCCCGTTCATCCTCAGGACAAATTGCAACCTGTACGGAACAGGAGGGTAAAGGTGCTGATTCTCCAAGGAGGGAGATGGCTAGTAAATCGGCTGGAATGGCGAACCCGAGCAAAGGAGATGAGAAATGAGGTGCGTTTTAGAAACCTTTCCCGATCACACGGTGTACCATCTTCTGGGTTTCTCATGCCTGTTTTCGACGTAGGAAGATGCCCTTGAACCTGGAGATTTGGGACCCATGGGATGGGTACCATGCAGTATTACTTGAAAGGGTCTGCGTTGGCTCACCCAACCTCACCGAACCTCTCAGCCCCAAGAGTGTCCACCCTTATGTCTCAATCAGCTGTGGGTCTAGATATGGTCAATCCAGGTTGCATCACAGCCCCTGAACGAATTTTGTAAGAATTTCTCTCTCTTTCACTGTCTTTGTTTCACGGGTTTTGAAAAGTAATTTATTTTTATAATGGGGTTTAGCTGCTTTTCACGGCTGTGTTTATGCCGCTTTACACCCCCTTGACTCACTTACAGAGAGATATCAATACATAGGTTTGAAGATTCTTCCTAGTCAGATATATTCTTGTGCGGTGAATA
Source organism: Balaenoptera acutorostrata (assembly GCF_949987535.1). Classification (NCBI taxonomy): domain Eukaryota; kingdom Metazoa; phylum Chordata; class Mammalia; order Artiodactyla; family Balaenopteridae; genus Balaenoptera; species Balaenoptera acutorostrata. The sequence continues at coordinate 16,908 of NW_026646417.1, forward strand.
GGGGGTGTTGAGTCCAGTTCACTGAATAAGAATAGGTCTTCTCTCTTACATATTGGGTTTATGGAACGGTATCTGAGCTAATTTGAAACCCTTGTTTTATGCAAAACCCCACCTCACCTTTCCCGTTCAGCAGCCGTAGTGTGTTTCCTAAACGTGTGACTCTGTTCTGTTTTGTAATTCAGTTCAAGTGTAGCGGTTTTTACATTCCCTCTAGAAGTGATATCTTATGATAAGTGTCTCTTTCTGTGTGACTTATTTCACTTAGAATCGTCGTACCTAAATCCACTCATCGTGCTGCTACTAGCCTTATGACGTTGATTTCATGGCTGAGTGATATTCCACTGTACATGAGGACCCCAACTTCTTTATCCATTTTTCTCTTTCCTAGGATATTTAAGGTGTAATGAAGTGGGGGTTCTTGTCAACAGAGCAGCCCTAAACTTTGGGGTGCCTGTGTCTTGCTGATTTTTAGTTTTCCCAATTTATACGCCCATGAGTGGAAGTGCCCTATGCTCTCCAAGCTGTGTTTTTTAGATGTTTCAGAACACACCGTACACTTCTCCAGAGTGGCTGTTGGCAATTTACATCCCACCCATCAGCGTAGCAAGGCTCCCATTTCTCCATGGCCGGTCCTGCATTTCTGGTTTGGACACTTTTTTCCGCATGGCCCTTTTGCCCGCTGGGAAGCGAGACTTCTTTGGAGCGCTGATTGGCCTTTCCAGGTTGCTTGGTTGGCCAAAAAGGGCGTATGCGTTTTTTCCTGAATATATTCAGGAAAAAACGCATATGCCCTTTTTGGCCAAGGGCATCATTGTCCACGTTTTGCCGCTTTTCATGTGCTTTCAAGGCGATTCGAATCTACCTCCTGAAATCTGTTTCCTGCAATTCTGCCTTGCTTTCAAAGCCTCTTCGTTGCCTTCCCTTAATATATTTGTGGACGAGAGGTATCATTTAAAACTCTGCAGGTTTGTGAATTGCAGTGCCCCTGAGCTCCATTTTTCAACTCGCTTTTTTGGGAGCTGGCCGCAAAAGCGCAGGATTGCTTCAGGCCCTCTTCTGGTTCTGGGGGGCAGGCTGAGCTTGTGCTTAATTCTTCTTCCTGATGGGAAAATAGAGTGACCTATGCCTGTCCCAACACCTAGAACTAGTCTCTCATTGGTTCCCCCTCTTCCCGTTCATCCTCAGGACAAATTGCAACCTGTACGGAACAGGAGGTTAAAGGTGCTGATTCTCCAAGGAGGGAGATGGCTAGTAAATCGGCTGGAATGGCGAACCCGAGCAAAGGAGATGAGAAATGAGGTGCGTTTTAGAAACCTTTCCCGATCACACGGTGTACCATCTTCTGGGTTTCTCATGCCTGTTTTCGACGTAGGAAGATGCCCTTGAACCTGGAGATTTGGGACCCATGGGATGGGTACCATGCAGTATTACTTGAAAGGGTCTGCGTTGGCTCACCCAACCTCACCGAACCTCTCAGCCCCAAGAGTGTCCACCCTGATGTCTCAATCAGCTGTGGGTCTAGATATGGTCAATCCAGGTTGCATCACAGCCCCTGAACGAATTTTGTAAGAATTTCTCTCTCTTTCACTGTCTTTGTTTCACGGGTTTTGAAAAGTAATTTATTTTTATAATGGGGTTTAGCTGCTTTTCACGGCTGTGTTTATGCCGCTTTACACCCCCTTGACTCACTTACAGAGAGATATCAATACATAGGTTTGAAGATTCTTACTAGTCAGATATATTCTTGTGCGGTGAATAGGGGGTGTTGAGTCCAGTTCACTGAAAAAGGAATAGGTCTTGTCTATTACATACTGGGTTTATGGAACGGTATCTGAGCTAATTTGAAACCCTTGTTTTATGCATCACCCCACCTCACCTTGCCCGTTCAGCAGCCATAGTGTGTTTTCTAAACGTGTGACTCTGTTCTGTTTTGTAATTCAGTTCAAGTGTAGCGGTTTTTACATTCCCTCTAGAAGTGATATCTTATGATAAGTGTCTTTTTCTGTGTGACTTATTTCACTTAGAATCGTCGTACCTAAATCCACTCATCGTGCTGCTACTAGCCTTATGACGTTGATTTCATGGCTGAGTGATATTCCATTGTACATGAGGACCCCAACTTCTTTATCCATTTTTCTCTTTCCTAGGATATTTAAGGTGTAATGAAGTGGGGGTTCTTGTCAACAGAGCAGCCCTAAACTTTGGGGTGCCTGTGTCTTGCTGATTTTTAGTTTTCCCAATTTATACGCCCATGAGTGGAAGTGCCCTATGCTCTCCAAGCTGTGTTTTTTAGATGTTTCAGAACACACCATACACTTCTCCAGAGTGGCTGTTGGCAATTTACATCCCACCCATCAGCGTAGCAAGGCTCCCATTTCTCCATGGCCGGTCCTGCATTTCTGGTTTGGACACTTTTTTCCGCATGGCCCTTTTGCCCGCTGGGAAGCGAGACTTCTTTGGAGCGCTGATTGGCCTTTCCAGGTTGCTTGGTTGGCCAAAAAGGGCGTATGCGTTTTTTCCTGAATATATTCAGGAAAAAACGCATACGCCCTTTTTGGCCAAGGGCATCATTGTCCACGTTTTGCCGCTTTTCATGTGCTTTCAAGGCGATTCGAATCTACCTCCTGAAATCTGTTTCCTGCAATTCTGCCTTGCTTTCAAAGCCTCTTCGTTGCCTTCCCTTAATATATTTGTGGACGAGAGGTATCATTTAAAACTCTGCAGGTTTGTGAATTGCAGTGCCCCTGAGCTCCATTTTTCAACTCGCTTTTTTGGGAGCTGGCCGCAAAAGCGCAGGATTGCTTCAGGCCCTCTTCTGGTTCTGGGGGGCAGGCTGAGCTTGTGCTTAATTCTTCTTCCTGATGGGAAAATAGAGTGACCTGTGCCTGTCCCAACACCTAGAGCTAGTCTCTCATTGGTTCCCCCTCTTCCCGTTCATCCTCAGGACAAATTGCAACCTGTACGGAACAGGAGGGTAAAGGTGCTGATTCTCCAAGGAGGGAGATGGCTAGTAAATCGGCTGGAATGGCGAACCCGAGCAAAGGAGATGAGAAATGAGGTGCGTTTTAGAAACCTTTCCCGATCACACGGTGTACCATCTTCTGGGTTTCTCATGCCTGTTTTCGACGTAGGAAGATGCCCTTGAACCTGGAGATTTGGGACCCATGGGATGGGTACCATGCGGTATTACTTGAAAGGGTCTGCGTTGGCTCACCCAACCTCACCGAACCTCTCAGCCCCAAGAGTGTCCACCCTTATGTCTCAATCAGCTGTGGGTCTAGATATGGTCAATCCAGGTTGCATCACAGCCCCTGAACGAATTTTGTAAGAATTTCTCTCTCTTTCACTGTCTTTGTTTCACGGGTTTTGAAAAGTAATTTATTTTTATAATGGGGTTTAGCTGCTTTTCACGGCTGTGTTTATGCCGCTTTACACCCCCTTGACTCACTTACAGAGAGATATCAATACATAGGTTTGAAGATTCTTCCTAGTCAGATATATTCTTGTGCGGTGAATAGGGGGTGTTGAGTCCAGTTCACTGAAAAAGAATAGGTCTTCTCTCTTACATATTGGGTTTATGGAACGGTATCTGAGCTAATTTGAAACCCTTGTTTTATGCAACACCCCACCTCACCTTTCCCGTTCAGCAGCCGTAGTGTGTTTCCTAAACGTGTGACTCTGTTCTGTTTTGTAATTCAGTTCAAGTGTAGCGGTTTTTACATTCCCTCTAGAAGTGATATCTTATGATAAGTGTCTTTTTCTGTGTGACTTATTTCACTTAGAATCGTCGTACCTAAATCCACTCATCGTGCTGCTACTAGCCTTATGACGTTGATTTCATGGCTGAGTGATATTCCATTGTACATGAGGACCCCAACTTCTTTATCCATTTTTCTCTTTCCTAGGATATTTAAGGTGTAATGAAGTGGGGGTTCTTGTCAACAGAGCAGCCCTAGACTTTGGGGTGCCTGTGTCTTGCTGATTTTTAGTTTTCCCAATTTATACGCCCATGAGTGGAAGTGCCCTATGCTCTCCAAGCTGTGTTTTTTAGATGTTTCAGAACACACCGTACACTTCTCCAGAGTGGCTGTTGGCAATTTACATCCCACCCATCAGCGTAGCAAGGCTCCCATTTCTCCATGGCCGGTCCTGCATTTCTGGTTTGGACACTTTTTTCCGCATGGCCCTTTTGCCCGCTGGGAAGCGAGACTTCTTTGGAGCGCTGATTGGCCTTTCCAGGTTGCTTGGTTGGCCAAAAAGGGCGTATGCGTTTTTTCCTGAATATATTCAGGAAAAAACGCATATGCCCTTTTTGGCCAAGGGCATCATTGTCCACGTTTTGCCGCTTTTCATGTGCTTTCAAGGCGATTCGAATCTACCTCCTGAAATCTGTTTCCTGCAATTCTGCCTTGCTTTCAAAGCCTCTTCGTTGCCTTCCCTTAATATATTTGTGGACGAGAGGTATCATTTAAAACTCTGCAGGTTTGTGAATTGCAGTGCCCCTGAGCTCCATTTTTCAACTCGCTTTTTTGGGAGCTGGCCGCAAAAGCGCAGGATTGCTTCAGGCCCTCTTCTGGTTCTGGGGGGCAGGCTGAGCTTGTGCTTAATTCTTCTTCCTGATGGGAAAATAGAGTGACCTATGCCTGTCCCAACACCTAGAACTAGTCTCTCATTGGTTCCCCCTCTTCCCGTTCATCCTCAGGACAAATTGCAACCTGTACGGAACAGGAGGTTAAAGGTGCTGATTCTCCAAGGAGGGAGATGGCTAGTAAATCGGCTGGAATGGCGAACCCGAGCAAAGGAGATGAGAAATGAGGTGCGTTTTAGAAACCTTTCCCGATCACACGGTGTACCATCTTCTGGGTTTCTCATGCCTGTTTTCGACGTAGGAAGATGCCCTTGAACCTGGAGATTTGGGACCCATGGGATGGGTACCATGCAGTATTACTTGAAAGGGTCTGCGTTGGCTCACCCAACCTCACCGAACCTCTCAGCCCCAAGAGTGTCCACCCTGATGTCTCAATCAGCTGTGGGTCTAGATATGGTCAATCCAGGTTGCATCACAGCCCCTGAACGAATTTTGTAAGAATTTCTCTCTCTTTCACTGTCTTTGTTTCACGGGTTTTGAAAAGTAATTTATTTTTATAATGGGGTTTAGCTGCTTTTCACGGCTGTGTTTATGCCGCTTTACACCCCCTTGACTCACTTACAGAGAGATATCAATACATAGGTTTGAAGATTCTTACTAGTCAGATATATTCTTGTGCGGTGAATAGGGGGTGTTGAGTCCAGTTCACTGAAAAAGGAATAGGTCTTGTCTCTTACATATTGGGTTTATGGAACGGTATCTGAGCTAATTTGAAACCCTTGTTTTATGCATCACCCCACCTCACCTTGCCCGTTCAGCAGCCATAGTGTGTTTTCTAAACGTGTGACTCTGTTCTGTTTTGTAATTCAGTTCAAGTGTAGCGGTTTTTACATTCCCTCTAGAAGTGATATCTTATGATAAGTGTCTTTTTCTGTGTGACTTATTTCACTTAGAATCGTCGTACCTAAATCCACTCATCGTGCTGCTACTAGCCTTATGACGTTGATTTCATGGCTGAGTGATATTCCATTGTACATGAGGACCCCAACTTCTTTATCCATTTTTCTCTTTCCTAGGATATTTAAGGTGTAATGAAGTGGGGGTTCTTGTCAACAGAGCAGCCCTAAACTTTGGGGTGCCTGTGTCTTGCTGATTTTTAGTTTTCCCAATTTATACGCCCATGAGTGGAAGTGCCCTATGCTCTCCAAGCTGTGTTTTTTAGATGTTTCAGAACACACCGTACACTTCTCCAGAGTGGCTGTTGGCAATTTACATCCCACCCATCAGCGTAGCAAGGCTCCCATTTCTCCATGGCCGGTCCTGCATTTCTGGTTTGGACACTTTTTTCCGCATGGCCCTTTTGCCCGCTGGGAAGCGAGACTTCTTTGGAGCGCTGATTGGCCTTTCCAGGTTGCTTGGTTGGCCAAAAAGGGCGTATGCGTTTTTTCCTGAATATATTCAGGAAAAAACGCATACGCCCTTTTTGGCCAAGGGCATCATTGTCCACGTTTTGCCGCTTTTCATGTGCTTTCAAGGCGATTCGAATCTACCTCCTGAAATCTGTTTCCTGCAATTCTGCCTTGCTTTCAAAGCCTCTTCGTTGCCTTCCCTTAATATATTTGTGGACGAGAGGTATCATTTAAAACTCTGCAGGTTTGTGAATTGCAGTGCCCCTGAGCTCCATTTTTCAACTCGCTTTTTTAGGAGCTGGCCACAAAAGCGCAGGATTGCTTCAGGCCCTCTTCTGGTTCTGGGGGGCAGGCTGAGCTTGTGCTTAATTCTTCTTCCTGATGGGAAAATAGAGTGACCTGTGCCTGTCCCAACACCTAGAGCTAGTCTCTCATTGGTTCCCCCTCTTCCCGTTCATCCTCAGGACAAATTGCAACCTGTACGGAACAGGAGGGTAAAGGTGCTGATTCTCCAAGGAGGGAGATGGCTAGTAAATCGGCTGGAATGGCGAACCCGAGCAAAGGAGATGAGAAATGAGGTGCGTTTTAGAAACCTTTCCCGATCACACGGTGTACCATCTTCTGGGTTTCTCATGCCTGTTTTCGACGTAGGAAGATGCCCTTGAACCTGGAGATTTGGGACCCATGGGATGGGTACCATGCAGTATTACTTGAAAGGGTCTGCGTTGGCTCACCCAACCTCACCGAACCTCTCAGCCCCAAGAGTGTCCACCCTTATGTCTCAATCAGCTGTGGGTCTAGATATGGTCAATCCAGGTTGCATCACAGCCCCTGAACGAATTTTGTAAGAATTTCTCTCTCTTTCACTGTCTTTGTTTCACGGGTTTTGAAAAGTAATTTATTTTTATAATGGGGTTTAGCTGCTTTTCACGGCTGTGTTTATGCCGCTTTACACCCCCTTGACTCACTTACAGAGAGATATCAATACATAGGTTTGAAGATTCTTCCTAGTCAGATATATTCTTGTGCGGTGAATAGGGGGTGTTGAGTCCAGTTCACTGAAAAAGAATAGGTCTTCTCTCTTACATATTGGGTTTATGGAACGGTATCTGAGCTAATTTGAAACCCTTGTTTTATGCATCACCCCACCTCACCTTTCCCGTTCAGCAGCCGTAGTGTGTTTCCTAAACGTGTGACTCTGTTCTGTTTTGTAATTCAGTTCAAGTGTAGCGGTTTTTACATTCCCTCTAGAAGTGATATCTTATGATAAGTGTCTTTTTCTGTGTGACTTATTTCACTTAGAATCGTCGTACCTAAATCCACTCATCGTGCTGCTACTAGCCTTATGACGTTGATTTCATGGCTGAGTGATATTCCATTGTACATGAGGACCCCAACTTCTTTATCCATTTTTCTCTTTCCTAGGATATTTAAGGTGTAATGAAGTGGGGGTTCTTGTCAACAGAGCAGCCCTAAACTTTGGGGTGCCTGTGTCTTGCTGATTTTTAGTTTTCCCAATTTATACGCCCATGAGTGGAAGTGCCCTATGCTCTCCAAGCTGTGTTTTTTAGATGTTTCAGAACACACCGTACACTTCTCCAGAGTGGCTGTTGGCAATTTACATCCCACCCATCAGCGTAGCAAGGCTCCCATTTCTCCATGGCCGGTCCTGCATTTCTGGTTTGGACACTTTTTTCCGCATGGCCCTTTTGCCCGCTGGGAAGCGAGACTTCTTTGGAGCGCTGATTGGCCTTTCCAGGTTGCTTGGTTGGCCAAAAAGGGCGTATGCGTTTTTTCCTGAATATATTCAGGAAAAAACGCATACGCCCTTTTTGGCCAAGGGCATCATTGTCCACGTTTTGCCGCTTTTCATGTGCTTTCAAGGCGATTCGAATCTACCTCCTGAAATCTGTTTCCTGCAATTCTGCCTTGCTTTCAAAGCCTCTTCGTTGCCTTCCCTTAATATATTTGTGGACGAGAAGTATCATTTAAAACTCTGCAGGTTTGTGAATTGCAGTGCCCCTGAGCTCCATTTTTCAACTCGCTTTTTTGGGAGCTGGCCACAAAAGCGCAGGATTGCTTCAGGCCCTCTTCTGGTTCTGGGGGGCAGGCTGAGCTTGTGCTTAATTCTTCTTCCTGATGGGAAAATAGAGTGACCTGTGCCTGTCCCAACACCTAGAGCTAGTCTCTCATTGGTTCCCCCTCTTCCCGTTCATCCTCAGGACAAATTGCAACCTGTACGGAACAGGAGGTTAAAGGTGCTGATTCTCCAAGGAGGGAGATGGCTAGTAAATTGGCTGGAATGGCGAACCCGAGCAAAGGAGATGAGAAATGAGGTGCGTTTTAGAAACCTTTCCCGATCACACGGTGTACCATCTTCTGGGTTTCTCATGCCTGTTTTCGACGTAGGAAGATGCCCTTGAACCTGGAGATTTGGGACCCATGGGATGGGTACCATGCAGTATTACTTGAAAGGGTCTGCGTTGGCTCACCCAACCTCACCGAACCTCTCAGCCCCAAGAGTGTCCACCCTTATGTCTCAATCAGCTCTGGGTCTAGATATGGTCAATCCAGGTTGCATCACAGCCCCTGAACGAATTTTGTAAGAATTTCTCTCTCTTTCACTGTCTTTGTTTCACGGGTTTTGAAAAGTAATTTATTTTTATAATGGGGTTTAGCTGCTTTTCACGGCTGTGTTTATGACGCTTTACACCCCCTTGACTCACTTACAGAGAGATATCAATACATAGGTTTGAAGATTCTTACTAGTCAGATATATTCTTGTGCGGTGAATACGGGGTGTTGAGTCCAGTTCACTGAGCAAGGAATAGGTCTTGTCTCTTACATATTGGGTTTATGGAACGGTATCTGAGCTAATTTGAAACCCTTGTTTTATGCATCACCCCACCTCACCTTGCCCGTTCAGCAGCCATAGTGTGTTTTCTAAACGTGTGACTCTGTTCTGTTTTGTAATTCAGTTCAAGTGTAGCGGTTTTTACATTCCCTCTAGAAGTGATATCTTATGATAAGTGTCTTTTTCTGTGTGACTTATTTCACTTAGAATCGTCGTACCTAAATCCACTCATCGTGCTGCTACTAGCCTTATGACGTTGATTTCATGGCTGAGTGATATTCCATTGTACATGAGGACCCCAACTTCTTTATCCATTTTTCTCTTTCCTAGGATATTTAAGGTGTAATGAAGTGGGGGTTCTTGTCAACAGAGCAGCCCTAAACTTTGGGGTGCCTGTGTCTTGCTGATTTTTAGTTTTCCCAATTTATACGCCCATGAGTGGAAGTGCCCTATGCTCTCCAAGCTGTGTTTTTTAGATGTTTCAGAACACACCGTACACTTCTCCAGAGTGGCTGTTGGCAATTTACATCCCACCCATCAGCGTAGCAAGGCTCCCATTTCTCCATGGCCGGTCCTGCATTTCTGGTTTGGACACTTTTTTCCGCATGGCCCTTTTGCCCGCTGGGAAGCGAGACTTCTTTGGAGCGCTGATTGGCCTTTCCAGGTTGCTTGGTTGGCCAAAAAGGGCGTATGCGTTTTTTCCTGAATATATTCAGGAAAAAACGCATACGCCCTTTTTGGCCAAGGGCATCATTGTCCACGTTTTGCCGCTTTTCATGTGCTTTCAAGGCGATTCGAATCTACCTCCTGAAATCTGTTTCCTGCAATTCTGCCTTGCTTTCAAAGCCTCTTCGTTGCCTTCCCTTAATATATTTGTGGACGAGAGGTATCATTTAAAACTCTGCAGGTTTGTGAATTGCAGTGCCCCTGAGCTCCATTTTTCAACTCGCTTTTTTAGGAGCTGGCCACAAAAGCGCAGGATTGCTTCAGGCCCTCTTCTGGTTCTGGGGGGCAGGCTGAGCTTGTGCTTAATTCTTCTTCCTGATGGGAAAATAGAGTGACCTGTGCCTGTCCCAACACCTAGAGCTAGTCTCTCATTGGTTCCCCCTCTTCCCGTTCATCCTCAGGACAAATTGCAACCTGTACGGAACAGGAGGGTAAAGGTGCTGATTCTCCAAGGAGGGAGATGGCTAGTAAATCGGCTGGAATGGCGAACCCGAGCAAAGGAGATGAGAAATGAGGTGCGTTTTAGAAACCTTTCCCGATCACACGGTGTACCATCTTCTGGGTTTCTCATGCCTGTTTTCGACGTAGGAAGATGCCCTTGAACCTGGAGATTTGGGACCCATGGGATGGGTACCATGCAGTATTACTTGAAAGGGTCTGCGTTGGCTCACCCAACCTCACCGAACCTCTCAGCCCCAAGAGTGTCCACCCTTATGTCTCAATCAGCTGTGGGTCTAGATATGGTCAATCCAGGTTGCATCACAGCCCCTGAACGAATTTTGTAAGAATTTCTCTCTCTTTCACTGTCTTTGTTTCACGGGTTTTGAAAAGTAATTTATTTTTATAATGGGGTTTAGCTGCTTTTCACGGCTGTGTTTATGCCGCTTTACACCCCCTTGACTCACTTACAGAGAGATATCAATACATAGGTTTGAAGATTCTTCCTAGTCAGATATATTCTTGTGCGGTGAATAGGGGGTGTTGAGTCCAGTTCACTGAAAAAGAATAGGTCTTCTCTCTTACATATTGGGTTTATGGAACGGTATCTGAGCTAATTTGAAACCCTTGTTTTATGCATCACCCCACCTCACCTTTCCCGTTCAGCAGCCGTAGTGTGTTTCCTAAACGTGTGACTCTGTTCTGTTTTGTAATTCAGTTCAAGTGTAGCGGTTTTTACATTCCCTCTAGAAGTGATATCTTATGATAAGTGTCTTTTTCTGTGTGACTTATTTCACTTAGAATCGTCGTACCTAAATCCACTCATCGTGCTGCTACTAGCCTTATGACGTTGATTTCATGGCTGAGTGATATTCCATTGTACATGAGGACCCCAACTTCTTTATCCATTTTTCTCTTTCCTAGGATATTTAAGGTGTAATGAAGTGGGGGTTCTTGTCAACAGAGCAGCCCTAAACTTTGGGGTGCCTGTGTCTTGCTGATTTTTAGTTTTCCCAATTTATACGCCCATGAGTGGAAGTGCCCTATGCTCTCCAAGCTGTGTTTTTTAGATGTTTCAGAACACACCGTACACTTCTCCAGAGTGGCTGTTGGCAATTTACATCCCACCCATCAGCGTAGCAAGGCTCCCATTTCTCCATGGCCGGTCCTGCATTTCTGGTTTGGACACTTTTTTCCGCATGGCCCTTTTGCCCGCTGGGAAGCGAGACTTCTTTGGAGCGCTGATTGGCCTTTCCAGGTTGCTTGGTTGGCCAAAAAGGGCGTATGCGTTTTTTCCTGAATATATTCAGGAAAAAACGCATACGCCCTTTTTGGCCAAGGGCATCATTGTCCACGTTTTGCCGCTTTTCATGTGCTTTCAAGGCGATTCGAATCTACCTCCTGAAATCTGTTTCCTGCAATTCTGCCTTGCTTTCAAAGCCTCTTCGTTGCCTTCCCTTAATATATTTGTGGACGAGAAGTATCATTTAAAACTCTGCAGGTTTGTGAATTGCAGTGCCCCTGAGCTCCATTTTTCAACTCGCTTTTTTGGGAGCTGGCCACAAAAGCGCAGGATTGCTTCAGGCCCTCTTCTGGTTCTGGGGGGCAGGCTGAGCTTGTGCTTAATTCTTCTTCCTGATGGGAAAATAGAGTGACCTGTGCCTGTCCCAACACCTAGAGCTAGTCTCTCATTGGTTCCCCCTCTTCCCGTTCATCCTCAGGACAAATTGCAACCTGTACGGAACAGGAGGTTAAAGGTGCTGATTCTCCAAGGAGGGAGATGGCTAGTAAATTGGCTGGAATGGCGAACCCGAGCAAAGGAGATGAGAAATGAGGTGCGTTTTAGAAACCTTTCCCGATCACACGGTGTACCATCTTCTGGGTTTCTCATGCCTGTTTTCGACGTAGGAAGATGCCCTTGAACCTGGAGATTTGGGACCCATGGGATGGGTACCATGCAGTATTACTTGAAAGGGTCTGCGTTGGCTCACCCAACCTCACCGAACCTCTCAGCCCCAAGAGTGTCCACCCTTATGTCTCAATCAGCTCTGGGTCTAGATATGGTCAATCCAGGTTGCATCACAGCCCCTGAACGAATTTTGTAAGAATTTCTCTCTCTTTCACTGTCTTTGTTTCACGGGTTTTGAAAAGTAATTTATTTTTATAATGGGGTTTAGCTGCTTTTCACGGCTGTGTTTATGACGCTTTACACCCCCTTGACTCACTTACAGAGAGATATCAATACATAGGTTTGAAGATTCTTACTAGTCAGATATATTCTTGTGCGGTGAATACGGGGTGTTGAGTCCAGTTCACTGAGCAAGGAATAGGTCTTGTCTCTTACATATTGGGTTTATGGAACGGTATCTGAGCTAATTTGAAACCCTTGTTTTATGCATCACCCCACCTCACCTTTCCCGTTCAGCAGCCGTAGTGTGTTTCCTAAACGTGTGACTCTGTTCTGTTTTGTAATTCAGTTCAAGTGTAGCGGTTTTTACATTCCCTCTAGAAGTGATATCTTATGATAAGTGTCTTTTTCTGTGTGACTTATTTCACTTAGAATCGTCGTACCTAAATCCACTCATCGTGCTGCTACTAGCCTTATGACGTTGATTTCATGGCTGAGTGATATTCCATTGTACATGAGGACCACAACTTCTTTATCCATTTTTCTCTTTCCTAGGATAATTAAGGTGTAATGAAGTGGGGGTTCTTGTCAACAGAGCAGCCCTAAACTTTGGGGTGCCTGTGTCTTGCTGATTTTTAGTTTTCCCAATTTATACGCCCATGAGTGGAAGTGCCCTATGCTCTCCAAGCTGTGTTTTTTAGATGTTTCAGAACACACCGTACACTTCTCCAGAGTGGCTGTTGGCAATTTACATCCCACCCATCAGCGTAGCAAGGCTCCCATTTCTCCATGGCCGGTCCTGCATTTCTGGTTTGGACACTTTTTTCCGCATGGCCCTTTTGCCCGCTGGGAAGCGAGACTTCTTTGGAGCGCTGATTGGCCTTTCCAGGTTGCTTGGTTGGCCAAAAAGGGCGTATGCGTTTTTTCCTGAATATATTCAGGAAAAAACGCATACGCCCTTTTTGGCCAAGGGCATCATTGTCCACGTTTTGCCGCTTTTCATGTGCTTTCAAGGCGATTCGAATCTACCTCCTGAAATCTGTTTCCTGCAATTCTGCCTTGCTTTCAAAGCCTCTTCGTTGCCTTCCCTTAATATATTTGTGGACGAGAGGTATCATTTAAAACTCTGCAGGTTTGTGAATTGCAGTGCCCCTGAGCTCCATTTTTCAACTCGCTTTTTTGGGAGCTGGCCGCAAAAGCGCAGGATTGCTTCAGGCCCTCTTCTGGTTCTGGGGGGCAGGCTGAGCTTGTGCTTAATTCTTCTTCCTGATGGGAAAATAGAGTGACCTGTGCCTGTCCCAACACCTAGAGCTAGTCTCTCATTGGTTCCCCCTCTTCCCGTTCATCCTCAGGACAAATTGCAACCTGTACGGAACAGGAGGGTAAAGGTGCTGATTCTCCAAGGAGGGAGATGGCTAGTAAATCGGCTGGAATGGCGAACCCGAGCAAAGGAGATGAGAAATGAGGTGCGTTTTAGAAACCTTTCCCGATCACACGGTGTACCATCTTCTGGGTTTCTCATGCCTGTTTTCGACGTAGGAAGATGCCCTTGAACCTGGAGATTTGGGACCCATGGGATGGGTACCATGCAGTATTACTTGAAAGGGTCTGCGTTGGCTCACCCAACCTCACCGAACCTCTCAGCCCCAAGAGTGTCCACCCTTATGTCTCAATCAGCTGTGGGTCTAGATATGGTCAATCCAGGTTGCATCACAGCCCCTGAACGAATTTTGTAAGAATTTCTCTCTCTTTCACTGTCTTTGTTTCACGGGTTTTGAAAAGTAATTTATTTTTATAATGGGGTTTAGCTGCTTTTCACGGCTGTGTTTATGCCGCTTTACACCCCCTTGACTCACTTACAGAGAGATATCAATACATAGGTTTGAAGATTCTTCCTAGTCAGATATATTCTTGTGCGGTGAATAGGGGGTGTTGAGTCCAGTTCACTGAAAAAGGAATAGGTCTTGTCTCTTACTTATTGGGTTTATGGAACGGTATCTGAGCTAATTTGAAACCCTTGTTTTATGCATCACCCCACCTCACCTTTCCCGTTCAGCAGCCGTAGTGTGTTTCCTAAACGTGTGACTCTGTTCTGTTTTGTAATTCAGTTCAAGTGTAGCGGTTTTTACATTCCCTCTAGAAGTGATATCTTATGATAAGTGTCTTTTTCTGTGTGACTTATTTCACGTAGAATCGTCGTACCTAAATCCACTCATCGTGCTGCTACTAGCCTTATGACGTGGATTTCATGGCTGAGTGATATTCCATTGTACATGAGGACCCCAACTTCTTTATCCATTTTTCTCTTTCCTAGGATATTTAAGGTGTAATGAAGTGGGGGTTCTTGTCAACAGAGCAGCCCTAAACTTTGGGGTGCCTGTGTCTTGCTGATTTTTAGTTTTCCCAATTTATACGCCCATGAGTGGAAGTGCCCTATGCTCTCCAAGCTGTGTTTTTTAGATGTTTCAGAACACACCATACACTTCTCCAGAGTGGCTGTTGGCAATTTACATCCCACCCATCAGCGTAGCAAGGCTCCCATTTCTCCATGGCCGGTCCTGCATTTCTGGTTTGGACACTTTTTTCCGCATGGCCCTTTTGCCCGCTGGGAAGCGAGACTTCTTTGGAGCGCTGATTGGCCTTTCCAGGTTGCTTGGTTGGCCAAAAAGGGCGTATGCGTTTTTTCCTGAATATATTCAGGAAAAAACGCATACGCCCTTTTTGGCCAAGGGCATCATTGTCCACGTTTTGCCGCTTTTCATGTGCTTTCAAGGCGATTCGAATCTACCTCCTGAAATCTGTTTCCTGCAATTCTGCCTTGCTTTCAAAGCCTCTTCGTTGCCTTCCCTTAATATATTTGTGGACGAGAGGTATCATTTAAAACTCTGCAGGTTTGTGAATTGCAGTGCCCCTGAGCTCCATTTTTCAACTCGCTTTTTTGGGAGCTGGCCACAAAAGCGCAGGATTGCTTCAGGCCCTCTTCTGGTTCTGGGGGGCAGGCTGAGCTTGTGCTTAATTCTTCTTCCTGATGGGAAAATAGAGTGACCTGTGCCTGTCCCAACACCTAGAGCTAGTCTCTCATTGGTTCCCCCTCTTCCCGTTCATCCTCAGGACAAATTGCAACCTGTACGGAACAGGAGGTTAAAGGTGCTGATTCTCCAAGGAGGGAGATGGCTAGTAAATCGGCTGGAATGGCGAACCCGAGCAAAGGAGATGAGAAATGAGGTGCGTTTTAGAAACCTTTCCCGATCACACGGTGTACCATCTTCTGGGTTTCTCATGCCTGTTTTCGACGTAGGAAGATGCCCTTGAACCTGGAGATTTGGGACCCATGGGATGGGTACCATGCAGTATTACTTGAAAGGGTCTGCGTTGGCTCACCCAACCTCACCGAACCTCTCAGCCCCAAGAGTGTCCACCCTTATGTCTCAATCAGCTGTGGGTCTAGATATGGTCAATCCAGGTTGCATCACAGCCCCTGAACGAATTTTGTAAGAATTTCTCTCTCTTTCACTGTCTTTGTTTCACGGGTTTTGAAAAGTAATTTATTTTTATAATGGGGTTTAGCTGCTTTTCACGGCTGTGTTTATGCCGCTTTACACCCCCTTGACTCACTTACAGAGAGATATCAATACATAGGTTTGAAGATTCTTCCTAGTCAGATATATTCTTGTGCGGTGAATAGGGGGTGTTGAGTCCAGTTCACTGAAAAAGGAATAGGTCTTGTCTCTTACATATTGGGTTTATGGAACGGTATCTGAGCTAATTTGAAACCCTTGTTTTATGCATCACCCCACCTCACCTTTCCCGTTCAGCAGCCGTAGTGTGTTTCCTAAACGTGTGACTCTGTTCTGTTTTGTAATTCAGTTCAAGTGTAGCGGTTTTTACATTCCCTCTAGAAGTGATATCTTATGATAAGTGTCTTTTTCTGTGTGACTTATTTCACTTAGAATCGTCGTACCTAAATCCACTCATCGTGCTGCTACTAGCCTTATGACGTTGATTTCATGGCTGAGTGATATTCCATTGTACATGAGGACCCCAACTTCTTTATCCATTTTTCTCTTTCCTAGGATATTTAAGGTGTAATGAAGTGGGGGTTCTTGTCAACAGAGCAGCCCTAAACTTTGGGGTGCCTGTGTCTTGCTGATTTTTAGTTTTCCCAATTTATACGCCCATGAGTGGAAGTGCCCTATGCTCTCCAAGCTGTGTTTTTTAGATGTTTCAGAACACACCATACACTTCTCCAGAGTGGCTGTTGGCAATTTACATCCCACCCATCAGCGTAGCAAGGCTCCCATTTCTCCATGGCCGGTCCTGCATTTCTGGTTTGGACACTTTTTTCCGCATGGCCCTTTTGCCCGCTGGGAAGCGAGACTTCTTTGGAGCGCTGATTGGCCTTTCCAGGTTGCTTGGTTGGCCAAAAAGGGCGTATGCGTTTTTTCCTGAATATATTCAGGAAAAAACGCATACGCCCTTTTTGGCCAAGGGCATCATTGTCCACGTTTTGCCGCTTTTCATGTGCTTTCAAGGCGATTCGAATCTACCTCCTGAAATCTGTTTCCTGCAATTCTGCCTTGCTTTCAAAGCCTCTTCGTTGCCTTCCCTTAATATATTTGTGGACGAGAGGTATCATTTAAAACTCTGCAGGTTTGTGAATTGCAGTGCCCCTGAGCTCCATTTTTCAACTCGCTTTTTTGGGAGCTGGCCACAAAAGCGCAGGATTGCTTCAGGCCCTCTTCTGGTTCTGGGGGGCAGGCTGAGCTTGTGCTTAATTCTTCTTCCTGATGGGAAAATAGAGTGACCTGTGCCTGTCCCAACACCTAGAGCTAGTCTCTCATTGGTTCCCCCTCTTCCCGTTCATCCTCAGGACAAATTGCAACCTGTACGGAACAGGAGGTTAAAGGTGCTGATTCTCCAAGGAGGGAGATGGCTAGTAAATCGGCTGGAATGGCGAACCCGAGCAAAGGAGATGAGAAATGAGGTGCGTTTTAGAAACCTTTCCCGATCACACGGTGTACCATCTTCTGGGTTTCTCATGCCTGTTTTCGACGTAGGAAGATGCCCTTGAACCTGGAGATTTGGGACCCATGGGATGGGTACCATGCAGTATTACTTGAAAGGGTCTGCGTTGGCTCACCCAACCTCACCGAACCTCTCAGCCCCAAGAGTGTCCACCCTTATGTCTCAATCAGCTGTGGGTCTAGATATGGTCAATCCAGGTTGCATCACAGCCCCTGAACGAATTTTGTAAGAATTTCTCTCTCTTTCACTGTCTTTGTTTCACGGGTTTTGAAAAGTAATTTATTTTTATAATGGGGTTTAGCTGCTTTTCACGGCTGTGTTTATGCCGCTTTACACCCCCTTGACTCACTTACAGAGAGATATCAATACATAGGTTTGAAGATTCTTACTAGTCAGATATATTCTTGTGCGGTGAATAGGGGGTGTTGAGTCCAGTTCACTGAGCAAGGAATAGGTCTTGTCTCTTACATATTGGGTTTATGGAACGGTATCTGAGCTAATTTGAAACCCTTGTTTTATGCATCACCCCACCTCACCTTTCCCGTTCAGCAGCCGTAGTGTGTTTCCTAAACATGTGACTCTGTTCTGTTTTGCAATTCAGTTCAAGTGTAGCGGTTTTTACATTCCCTCTAGAAGTGATATCTTATGATAAGTGTCTTTTTCTGTGTGACTTATTTCACTTAGAATCGTCGTACCTAAATCCACTCATCGTGCTGCTACTAGCCTTATGACGTTGATTTCATGGCTGAGTGATATTCCATTGTACATGAGGACCACAACTTCTTTATCCATTTTTCTCTTTCCTAGGATAATTAAGGTGTAATGAAGTGGGGGTTCTTGTCAACAGAGCAGCCCTAAACTTTGGGGTGCCTGTGTCTTGCTGATTTTTAGTTTTCCCAATTTATACGCCCATGAGTGGAAGTGCCCTATGCTCTCCAAGCTGTGTTTTTTAGATGTTTCAGAACACACCGTACACTTCTCCAGAGTGGCTGTTGGCAATTTACATCCCACCCATCAGCGTAGCAAGGCTCCCATTTCTCCATGGCCGGTCCTGCATTTCTGGTTTGGACACTTTTTTCCGCATGGCCCTTTTGCCCGCTGGGAAGCGAGACTTCTTTGGAGCGCTGATTGGCCTTTCCAGGTTGCTTGGTTGGCCAAAAAGGGCGTATGCGTTTTTTCCTGAATATATTCAGGAAAAAACGCATACGCCCTTTTTGGCCAAGGGCATCATTGCCCACGTTTTGCCGCTTTTCATGTGCTTTCAAGGCGATTCGAATCTACCTCCTGAAATCTGTTTCCTGCAATTCTGCCTTGCTTTCAAAGCCTCTTCGTTGCCTTCCCTTAATATATTTGTGGACGAGAGGTATCATTTAAAACTCTGCAGGTTTGTGAATTGCAGTGCCCCTGAGCTCCATTTTTCAACTCGCTTTTTTGGGAGCTGGCCGCAAAAGCGCAGGATTGCTTCAGGCCCTCTTCTGGTTCTGGGGGGCAGGCTGAGCTTGTGCTTAATTCTTCTTCCTGATGGGAAAATAGAGTGACCTGTGCCTGTCCCAACACCTAGAGCTAGTCTCTCATTGGTTCCCCCTCTTCCCGTTCATCCTCAGGACAAATTGCAACCTGTACGGAACAAGAGGGTAAAGGTGCTGATTCTCCAAGGAGGGAGATGGCTAGTAAAACGGCTGGAATGGCGAACCCGAGCAAAGGAGATGAGAAATGAGGTGCGTTTTAGAAACCTTTCCCGATCACACGGTGTACCATCTTCTGGGTTTCTCATGCCTGTTTTCGACGTAGGAAGATGCCCTTGAACCTGGAGATTTGGGACCCATGGGATGGGTACCATGCAGTATTACTTGAAAGGGTCTGCGTTGGCTCACCCAACCTCACCGAACCTCTCAGCCCCAAGAGTGTCCACCCTGATGTCTCAATCAGCTGTGGGTCTAGATATGGTCAATCCAGGTTGCATCACAGCCCCTGAACGAATTTTGGAAGAATTTCTCTCTCTTTCACTGTCTTTGTTTCACGGGTTTTGAAAAGTAATTTATTTTTATAATGGGGTTTAGCTGCTTTTCACGGCTGTGTTTATGCCGCTTTACACCCCCTTGACTCACTTACAGAGAGATATCAATACATAGGTTTGAAGATTCTTCCTAGTCAGATATATTCTTGTGCGGTGAATAGGGGGTGTTGAGTCCAGTTCACTGAGCAAGGAATAGGTCTTGTCTCTTACATATTGGGTTTATGGAACGGTATCTGAGCTAATTTGAAACCCTTGTTTTATGCATCACCCCACCTCACCTTTCCCGTTCAGCAGCCGTAGTGTGTTTCCTAAACGTGTGACTCTGTTCTGTTTTGTAATTCAGTTCAAGTGTAGCGGTTTTTACATTCCCTCTAGAAGTGATATCTTATGATAAGTGTCTTTTTCTGTGTGACTTATTTCACTTAGAATCGTCGTACCTAAATCCACTCATCGTGCTGCTACTAGCCTTATGACGTTGATTTCATGGCTGAGTGATATTCCATTGTACATGAGGACCACAACTTCTTTATCCATTTTTCTCTTTCCTAGGATAATTAAGGTGTAATGAAGTGGGGGTTCTTGTCAACAGAGCAGCCCTAAACTTTGGGGTGCCTGTGTCTTGCTGATTTTTAGTTTTCCCAATTTATACGCCCATGAGTGGAAGTGCCCTATGCTCTCCAAGCTGTGTTTTTTAGATGTTTCAGAACACACCGTACACTTCTCCAGAGTGGCTGTTGGCAATTTACATCCCACCCATCAGCGTAGCAAGGCTCCCATTTCTCCATGGCCGGTCCTGCATTTCTGGTTTGGACACTTTTTTCCGCATGGCCCTTTTGCCCGCTGGGAAGCGAGACTTCTTTGGAGCGCTGATTGGCCTTTCCAGGTTGCTTGGTTGGCCAAAAAGGGCGTATGCGTTTTTTCCTGAATATATTCAGGAAAAAACGCATACGCCCTTTTTGGCCAAGGGCATCATTGTCCACGTTTTGCCGCTTTTCATGTGCTTTCAAGGCGATTCGAATCTACCTCCTGAAATCTGTTTCCTGCAATTCTGCCTTGCTTTCAAAGCCTCTTCGTTGCCTTCCCTTAATATATTTGTGGACGAGAGGTATCATTTAAAACTCTGCAGGTTTGTGAATTGCAGTGCCCCTGAGCTCCATTTTTCAACTCGCTTTTTTGGGAGCTGGCCGCAAAAGCGCAGGATTGCTTCAGGCCCTCTTCTGGTTCTGGGGGGCAGGCTGAGCTTGTGCTTAATTCTTCTTCCTGATGGGAAAATAGAGTGACCTGTGCCTGTCCCAACACCTAGAGCTAGTCTCTCATTGGTTCCCCCTCTTCCCGTTCATCCTCAGGACAAATTGCAACCTGTACGGAACAGGAGGTTAAAGGTGCTGATTCTCCAAGGAGGGAGATGGCTAGTAAATCGGCTGGAATGGCGAACCCGAGCAAAGGAGATGAGAAATGAGGTGCGTTTTAGAAACCTTTCCCGATCACACGGTGTACCATCTTCTGGGTTTCTCATGCCTGTTTTCGACGTAGGAAGATGCCCTTGAACCTGGAGATTTGGGACCCATGGGATGGGTACCATGCAGTATTACTTGAAAGGGTCTGCGTTGGCTCACCCAACCTCACCGAACCTCTCAGCCCCAAGAGTGTCCACCCTTATGTCTCAATCAGCTGTGGGTCTAGATATGGTCAATCCAGGTTGCATCACAGCCCCTGAACGAATTTTGTAAGAATTTCTCTCTCTTTCACTGTCTTTGTTTCACGGGTTTTGAAAAGTAATTTATTTTTATAATGGGGTTTAGCTGCTTTTCACGGCTGTGTTTATGCCGCTTTACACCCCCTTGACTCACTTACAGAGAGATATCAATACATAGGTTTGAAGATTCTTACTAGTCAGATATATTCTTGTGCGGTGAATAGGGGGTGTTGAGTCCAGTTCACTGAGCAAGGAATAGGTCTTGTCTCTTACATATTGGGTTTATGGAACGGTATCTGAGCTAATTTGAAACCCTTGTTTTATGCATCACCCCACCTCACCTTTCCCGTTCAGCAGCCGTAGTGTGTTTCCTAAACATGTGACTCTGTTCTGTTTTGCAATTCAGTTCAAGTGTAGCGGTTTTTACATTCCCTCTAGAAGTGATATCTTATGATAAGTGTCTTTTTCTGTGTGACTTATTTCACTTAGAATCGTCGTACCTAAATCCACTCATCGTGCTGCTACTAGCCTTATGACGTTGATTTCATGGCTGAGTGATATTCCATTGTACATGAGGACCACAACTTCTTTATCCATTTTTCTCTTTCCTAGGATAATTAAGGTGTAATGAAGTGGGGGTTCTTGTCAACAGAGCAGCCCTAAACTTTGGGGTGCCTGTGTCTTGCTGATTTTTAGTTTTCCCAATTTATACGCCCATGAGTGGAAGTGCCCTATGCTCTCCAAGCTGTGTTTTTTAGATGTTTCAGGACACACCGTACACTTCTCCAGAGTGGCTGTTGGCAATTTACATCCCACCCATCAGCGTAGCAAGGCTCCCATTTCTCCATGGCCGGTCCTGCATTTCTGGTTTGGACACTTTTTTCCGCATGGCCCTTTTGCCCGCTGGGAAGCGAGACTTCTTTGGAGCGCTGATTGGCCTTTCCAGGTTGCTTGGTTGGCCAAAAAGGGCGTATGCGTTTTTTCCTGAATATATTCAGGAAAAAACGCATACGCCCTTTTTGGCCAAGGGCATCATTGCCCACGTTTTGCCGCTTTTCATGTGCTTTCAAGGCGATTCGAATCTACCTCCTGAAATCTGTTTCCTGCAATTCTGCCTTGCTTTCAAAGCCTCTTCGTTGCCTTCCCTTAATATATTTGTGGACGAGAGGTATCATTTAAAACTCTGCAGGTTTGTGAATTGCAGTGCCCCTGAGCTCCATTTTTCAACTCGCTTTTTTGGGAGCTGGCCGCAAAAGCGCAGGATTGCTTCAGGCCCTCTTCTGGTTCTGGGGGGCAGGCTGAGCTTGTGCTTAATTCTTCTTCCTGATGGGAAAATAGAGTGACCTGTGCCTGTCCCAACACCTAGAGCTAGTCTCTCATTGGTTCCCCCTCTTCCCGTTCATCCTCAGGACAAATTGCAACCTGTACGGAACAAGAGGGTAAAGGTGCTGATTCTCCAAGGAGGGAGATGGCTAGTAAAACGGCTGGAATGGCGAACCCGAGCAAAGGAGATGAGAAATGAGGTGCGTTTTAGAAACCTTTCCCGATCACACGGTGTACCATCTTCTGGGTTTCTCATGCCTGTTTTCGACGTAGGAAGATGCCCTTGAACCTGGAGATTTGGGACCCATGGGATGGGTACCATGCAGTATTACTTGAAAGGGTCTGCGTTGGCTCACCCAACCTCACCGAACCTCTCAGCCCCAAGAGTGTCCACCCTGATGTCTCAATCAGCTGTGGGTCTAGATATGGTCAATCCAGGTTGCATCACAGCCCCTGAACGAATTTTGGAAGAATTTCTCTCTCTTTCACTGTCTTTGTTTCACGGGTTTTGAAAAGTAATTTATTTTTATAATGGGGTTTAGCTGCTTTTCACGGCTGTGTTTATGCCGCTTTACACCCCCTTGACTCACTTACAGAGAGATATCAATACATAGGTTTGAAGATTCTTCCTAGTCAGATATATTCTTGTGCGGTGAATAGGGGGTGTTGAGTCCAGTTCACTGAGCAAGGAATAGGTCTTGTCTCTTACATATTGGGTTTATGGAACGGTATCTGAGCTAATTTGAAACCCTTGTTTTATGCATCACCCCACCTCACCTTTCCCGTTCAGCAGCCGTAGTGTGTTTCCTAAACGTGTGACTCTGTTCTGTTTTGTAATTCAGTTCAAGTGTAGCGGTTTTTACATTCCCTCTAGAAGTGATATCTTATGATAAGTGTCTTTTTCTGTGTGACTTATTTCACTTAGAATCGTCGTACCTAAATCCACTCATCGTGCTGCTACTAGCCTTATGACGTTGATTTCATGGCTGAGTGATATTCCATTGTACATGAGGACCACAACTTCTTTATCCATTTTTCTCTTTCCTAGGATAATTAAGGTGTAATGAAGTGGGGGTTCTTGTCAACAGAGCAGCCCTAAACTTTGGGGTGCCTGTGTCTTGCTGATTTTTAGTTTTCCCAATTTATACGCCCATGAGTGGAAGTGCCCTATGCTCTCCAAGCTGTGTTTTTTAGATGTTTCAGAACACACCGTACACTTCTCCAGAGTGGCTGTTGGCAATTTACATCCCACCCATCAGCGTAGCAAGGCTCCCATTTCTCCATGGCCGGTCCTGCATTTCTGGTTTGGACACTTTTTTCCGCATGGCCCTTTTGCCCGCTGGGAAGCGAGACTTCTTTGGAGCGCTGATTGGCCTTTCCAGGTTGCTTGGTTGGCCAAAAAGGGCGTATGCGTTTTTTCCTGAATATATTCAGGAAAAAACGCATACGCCCTTTTTGGCCAAGGGCATCATTGTCCACGTTTTGCCGCTTTTCATGTGCTTTCAAGGCGATTCGAATCTACCTCCTGAAATCTGTTTCCTGCAATTCTGCCTTGCTTTCAAAGCCTCTTCGTTGCCTTCCCTTAATATATTTGTGGACGAGAGGTATCATTTAAAACTCTGCAGGTTTGTGAATTGCAGTGCCCCTGAGCTCCATTTTTCAACTCGCTTTTTTGGGAGCTGGCCGCAAAAGCGCAGGATTGCTTCAGGCCCTCTTCTGGTTCTGGGGGGCAGGCTGAGCTTGTGCTTAATTCTTCTTCCTGATGGGAAAATAGAGTGACCTGTGCCTGTCCCAACACCTAGAGCTAGTCTCTCATTGGTTCCCCCTCTTCCCGTTCATCCTCAGGACAAATTGCAACCTGTACGGAACAAGAGGGTAAAGGTGCTGATTCTCCAAGGAGGGAGATGGCTAGTAAATCGGCTGGAATGGCGAACCCGAGCAAAGGAGATGAGAAATGAGGTGCGTTTTAGAAACCTTTCCCGATCACACGGTGTACCATCTTCTGGGTTTCTCATGCCTGTTTTCGACGTAGGAAGATGCCCTTGAACCTGGAGATTTGGGACCCATGGGATGGGTACCATGCAGTATTACTTGAAAGGGTCTGCGTTGGCTCACCCAACCTCACCGAACCTCTCAGCCCCAAGAGTGTCCACCCTGATGTCTCAATCAGCTGTGGGTCTAGATATGGTCAATCCAGGTTGCATCACAGCCCCTGAACGAATTTTGGAAGAATTTCTCTCTCTTTCACTGTCTTTGTTTCACGGGTTTTGAAAAGTAATTTATTTTTATAATGGGGTTTAGCTGCTTTTCACGGCTGTGTTTATGCCGCTTTACACCCCCTTGACTCACTTACAGAGAGATATCAATACATAGGTTTGAAGATTCTTACTAGTCAGATATATTCTTGTGCGGTGAATAGGGGGTGTTGAGTCCAGTTCACTGAAAAAGGAATAGGTCTTGTCTCTTACATATTGGGTTTATGGAACGGTATCTGAGCTAATTTGAAACCCTTGTTTTATGCATCACCCCACCTCACCTTTCCCGTTCAGCAGCCGTAGTGTGTTTCCTAAACATGTGACTCTGTTCTGTTTTGCAATTCAGTTCAAGTGTAGCGGTTTTTACATTCCCTCTAGAAGTGATATCTTATGATAAGTGTCTTTTTCTGTGTGACTTATTTCACTTAGAATCGTCGTACCTAAATCCACTCATCGTGCTGCTACTAGCCTTATGACGTTGATTTCATGGCTGAGTGATATTCCATTGTACATGAGGACCACAACTTCTTTATCCATTTTTCTCTTTCCTAGGATAATTAAGGTGTAATGAAGTGGGGGTTCTTGTCAACAGAGCAGCCCTAAACTTTGGGGTGCCTGTGTCTTGCTGATTTTTAGTTTTCCCAATTTATACGCCCATGAGTGGAAGTGCCCTATGCTCTCCAAGCTGTGTTTTTTAGATGTTTCAGAACACACCGTACACTTCTCCAGAGTGGCTGTTGGCAATTTACATCCCACCCATCAGCGTAGCAAGGCTCCCATTTCTCCATGGCCGGTCCTGCATTTCTGGTTTGGACACTTTTTTCCGCATGGCCCTTTTGCCCGCTGGGAAGCGAGACTTCTTTGGAGCGCTGATTGGCCTTTCCAGGTTGCTTGGTTGGCCAAAAAGGGCGTATGCGTTTTTTCCTGAATATATTCAGGAAAAAACGCATACGCCCTTTTTGGCCAAGGGCATCATTGCCCACGTTTTGCCGCTTTTCATGTGCTTTGAAGGCGATTCGAATCTACCTCCTGAAATCTGTTTCCTGCAATTCTGCCTTGCTTTCAAAGCCTCTTCGTTGCCTTCCCTTAATATATTTGTGGACGAGAGGTATCATTTAAAACTCTGCAGGTTTGTGAATTGCAGTGCCCCTGAGCTCCATTTTTCAACTCGCTTTTTTGGGAGCTGGCCGCAAAAGCGCAGGATTGCTTCAGGCCCTCTTCTGGTTCTGGGGGGCAGGCTGAGCTTGTGCTTAATTCTTCTTCCTGATGGGAAAATAGAGTGACCTGTGCCTGTCCCAACACCTAGAGCTAGTCTCTCATTGGTTCCCCCTCTTCCCGTTCATCCTCAGGACAAATTGCAACCTGTACGGAACAAGAGGGTAAAGATGCTGATTCTCCAAGGAGGGAGATGGCTAGTAAAACGGCTGGAATGGCGAACCCGAGCAAAGGAGATGAGAAATGAGGTGCGTTTTAGAAACCTTTCCCGATCACACGGTGTACCATCTTCTGGGTTTCTCATGCCTGTTTTCGACGTAGGAAGATGCCCTTGAACCTGGAGATTTGGGACCCATGGGATGGGTACCATGCAGTATTACTTGAAAGGGTCTGCGTTGGCTCACCCAACCTCACCGAACCTCTCAGCCCCAAGAGTGTCCACCCTGATGTCTCAATCAGCTGTGGGTCTAGATATGGTCAATCCAGGTTGCATCACAGCCCCTGAACGAATTTTGGAAGAATTTCTCTCTCTTTCACTGTCTTTGTTTCACGGGTTTTGAAAAGTAATTTATTTTTATAATGGGGTTTAGCTGCTTTTCACGGCTGTGTTTATGCCGCTTTACACCCCCTTGACTCACTTACAGAGAGATATCAATACATAGGTTTGAAGATTCTTCCTAGTCAGATATATTCTTGTGCGGTGAATAGGGGGTGTTGAGTCCAGTTCACTGAGCAAGGAATAGGTCTTGTCTCTTACATATTGGGTTTATGGAACGGTATCTGAGCTAATTTGAAACCCTTGTTTTATGCATCACCCCACCTCACCTTTCCCGTTCAGCAGCCGTAGTGTGTTTCCTAAACGTGTGACTCTGTTCTGTTTTGTAATTCAGTTCAAGTGTAGCGGTTTTTACATTCCCTCTAGAAGTGATATCTTATGATAAGTGTCTTTTTCTGTGTGACTTATTTCACTTAGAATCGTCGTACCTAAATCCACTCATCGTGCTGCTACTAGCCTTATGACGTTGATTTCATGGCTGAGTGATATTCCATTGTACATGAGGACCACAACTTCTTTATCCATTTTTCTCTTTCCTAGGATAATTAAGGTGTAATGAAGTGGGGGTTCTTGTCAACAGAGCAGCCCTAAACTTTGGGGTGCCTGTGTCTTGCTGATTTTTAGTTTTCCCAATTTATACGCCCATGAGTGGAAGTGCCCTATGCTCTCCAAGCTGTGTTTTTTAGATGTTTCAGAACACACCGTACACTTCTCCAGAGTGGCTGTTGGCAATTTACATCCCACCCATCAGCGTAGCAAGGCTCCCATTTCTCCATGGCCGGTCCTGCATTTCTGGTTTGGACACTTTTTTCCGCATGGCCCTTTTGCCCGCTGGGAAGCGAGACTTCTTTGGAGCGCTGATTGGCCTTTCCAGGTTGCTTGGTTGGCCAAAAAGGGCGTATGCGTTTTTTCCTGAATATATTCAGGAAAAAACGCATACGCCCTTTTTGGCCAAGGGCATCATTGTCCACGTTTTGCCGCTTTTCATGTGCTTTCAAGGCGATTCGAATCTACCTCCTGAAATCTGTTTCCTGCAATTCTGCCTTGCTTTCAAAGCCTCTTCGTTGCCTTCCCTTAATATATTTGTGGACGAGAGGTATCATTTAAAACTCTGCAGGTTTGTGAATTGCAGTGCCCCTGAGCTCCATTTTTCAACTCGCTTTTTTGGGAGCTGGCCGCAAAAGCGCAGGATTGCTTCAGGCCCTCTTCTGGTTCTGGGGGGCAGGCTGAGCTTGTGCTTAATTCTTCTTCCTGATGGGAAAATAGAGTGACCTGTGCCTGTCCCAACACCTAGAGCTAGTCTCTCATTGGTTCCCCCTCTTCCCGTTCATCCTCAGGACAAATTGCAACCTGTACGGAACAAGAGGGTAAAGGTGCTGATTCTCCAAGGAGGGAGATGGCTAGTAAATCGGCTGGAATGGCGAACCCGAGCAAAGGAGATGAGAAATGAGGTGCGTTTTAGAAACCTTTCCCGATCACACGGTGTACCATCTTCTGGGTTTCTCATGCCTGTTTTCGACGTAGGAAGATGCCCTTGAACCTGGAGATTTGGGACCCATGGGATGGGTACCATGCAGTATTACTTGAAAGGGTCTGCGTTGGCTCACCCAACCTCACCGAACCTCTCAGCCCCAAGAGTGTCCACCCTGATGTCTCAATCAGCTGTGGGTCTAGATATGGTCAATCCAGGTTGCATCACAGCCCCTGAACGAATTTTGGAAGAATTTCTCTCTCTTTCACTGTCTTTGTTTCACGGGTTTTGAAAAGTAATTTATTTTTATAATGGGGTTTAGCTGCTTTTCACGGCTGTGTTTATGCCGCTTTACACCCCCTTGACTCACTTACAGAGAGATATCAATACATAGGTTTGAAGATTCTTACTAGTCAGATATATTCTTGTGCGGTGAATAGGGGGTGTTGAGTCCAGTTCACTGAAAAAGGAATAGGTCTTGTCTCTTACATATTGGGTTTATGGAACGGTATCGGAGCTAATTTGAAACCCTTGTTTTATGCATCACCCCACCTCACCTTTCCCGTTCAGCAGCCGTAGTGTGTTTCCTAAACGTGTGACTCTGTTCTGTTTTGTAATTCAGTTCAAGTGTAGCGGTTTTTACATTCCCTCTAGAAGTGATATCTTATGATAAGTGTCTTTTTCTGTGTGACTTATTTCACTTAGAATCGTCGTACCTAAATCCACTCATCGTGCTGCTACTAGCCTTATGACGTTGATTTCATGGCTGAGTGATATTCCATTGTACATGAGGACCACAACTTCTTTATCCATTTTTCTCTTTCCTAGGATAATTAAGGTGTAATGAAGTGGGGGTTCTTGTCAACAGAGCAGCCCTAAACTTTGGGGTGCCTGTGTCTTGCTGATTTTTAGTTTTCCCAATTTATACGCCCATGAGTGGAAGTGCCCTATGCTCTCCAAGCTGTGTTTTTTAGATGTTTCAGAACACACCGTACACTTCTCCAGAGTGGCTGTTGGCAATTTACATCCCACCCATCAGCGTAGCAAGGCTCCCATTTCTCCATGGCCGGTCCTGCATTTCTGGTTTGGACACTTTTTTCCGCATGGCCCTTTTGCCCGCTGGGAAGCGAGACTTCTTTGGAGCGCTGATTGGCCTTTCCAGGTTGCTTGGTTGGCCAAAAAGGGCGTATGCGTTTTTTCCTGAATATATTCAGGAAAAAACGCATACGCCCTTTTTGGCCAAGGGCATCATTGTCCACGTTTTGCCGCTTTTCATGTGCTTTCAAGGCGATTCGAATCTACCTCCTGAAATCTGTTTCCTGCAATTCTGCCTTGCTTTCAAAGCCTCTTCGTTGCCTTCCCTTAATATATTTGTGGACGAGAGGTATCATTTAAAACTCTGCAGGTTTGTGAATTGCAGTGCCCCTGAGCTCCATTTTTCAACTCGCTTTTTTGGGAGCTGGCCGCAAAAGCGCAGGATTGCTTCAGGCCCTCTTCTGGTTCTGGGGGGCAGGCTGAGCTTGTGCTTAATTCTTCTTCCTGATGGGAAAATAGAGTGACCTGTGCCTGTCCCAACACCTAGAGATAGTCTCTCATTGGTTCCCCCTCTTCCCGTTCATCCTCAGGACAAATTGCAACCTGTACGGAACAAGAGGGTAAAGGTGCTGATTCTCCAAGGAGGGAGATGGCTAGTAAATCGGCTGGAATGGCGAACCCGAGCAAAGGAGATGAGAAATGAGGTGCGTTTTAGAAACCTTTCCCGATCACACGGTGTACCATCTTCTGGGTTTCTCATGCCTGTTTTCGACGTAGGAAGATGCCCTTGAACCTGGAGATTTGGGACCCATGGGATGGGTACCATGCAGTATTACTTGAAAGGGTCTGCGTTGGCTCACCCAACCTCACCGAACCTCTCAGCCCCAAGAGTGTCCACCCTTATGTCTCAATCAGCTGTGGGTCTAGATATGGTCAATCCAGGTTGCATCACAGCCCCTGAACGAATTTTGGAAGAATTTCTCTCTCTTTCACTGTCTTTGTTTCACGGGTTTTGAAAAGTAATTTATTTTTATAATGGGGTTTAGCTGCTTTTCACGGCTGTGTTTATGCCGCTTTACACCCCCTTGACTCACTTACAGAGAGATATCAATACATAGGTTTGAAGATTCTTACTAGTCAGATATATTCTTGTGCGGTGAATAGGGGGTGTTGAGTCCAGTTCACTGAAAAAGGAATAGGTCTTGTCTCTTACATATTGGGTTTATGGAACGGTATCGGAGCTAATTTGAAACCCTTGTTTTATGCATCACCCCACCTCACCTTTCCCGTTCAGCAGCCGTAGTGTGTTTCCTAAACGTGTGACTCTGTTCTGTTTTGTAATTCAGTTCAAGTGTAGCGGTTTTTACATTCCCTCTAGAAGTGATATCTTATGATAAGTGTCTTTTTCTGTGTGACTTATTTCACTTAGAATCGTCGTACCTAAATCCACTCATCGTGCTGCTACTAGCCTTATGACGTTGATTTCATGGCTGAGTGATATTCCATTGTACATGAGGACCCCAACTTCTTTATCCATTTTTCTCTTTCCTAGGATATTTAAGGTGTAATGAAGTGGGGGTTCTTGTCAACAGAGCAGCCCTAAACTTTGGGGTGCCTGTGTCTTGCTGATTTTTAGTTTTCCCAATTTATACGCCCATGAGTGGAAGTGCCCTATGCTCTCCAAGCTGTGTTTTTTAGATGTTTCAGAACACACCGTACACTTCTCCAGAGTGGCTGTTGGCAATTTACATCCCACCCATCAGCGTAGCAAGGCTCCCATTTCTCCATGGCCGGTCCTGCATTTCTGGTTTGGACACTTTTTTCCGCATGGCCCTTTTGCCCGCTGGGAAGCGAGACTTCTTTGGAGCGCTGATTGGCCTTTCCAGGTTGCTTGGTTGGCCAAAAAGGGCGTATGCGTTTTTTCCTGAATATATTCAGGAAAAAACGCATACGCCCTTTTTGGCCAAGGGCATCATTGTCCACGTTTTGCCGCTTTTCATGTGCTTTCAAGGCGATTCGAATCTACCTCCTGAAATCTGTTTCCTGCAATTCTGCCTTGCTTTCAAAGCCTCTTCGTTGCCTTCCCTTAATATATTTGTGGACGAGAGGTATCATTTAAAACTCTGCAGGTTTGTGAATTGCAGTGCCCCTGAGCTCCATTTTTCAACTCGCTTTTTTGGGAGCTGGCCGCAAAAGCGCAGGATTGCTTCAGGCCCTCTTCTGGTTCTGGGGGGCAGGCTGAGCTTGTGCTTAATTCTTCTTCCTGATGGGAAAATAGAGTGACCTGTGCCTGTCCCAACACCTAGAGCTAGTCTCTCATTGGTTCCCCCTCTTCCCGTTCATCCTCAGGACAAATTGCAACCTGTACGGAACAGGAGGGTAAAGGTGCTGATTCTCCAAGGAGGGAGATGGCTAGTAAATCGGCTGGAATGGCGAACCCGAGCAAAGGAGATGAGAAATGAGGTGCGTTTTAGAAACCTTTCCCGATCACACGGTGTACCATCTTCTGGGTTTCTCATGCCTGTTTTCGACGTAGGAAGATGCCCTTGAACCTGGAGATTTGGGACCCATGGGATGGGTACCATGCAGTATTACTTGAAAGGGTCTGCGTTGGCTCACCCAACCTCACCGAACCTCTCAGCCCCAAGAGTGTCCACCCTTATGTCTCAATCAGCTGTGGGTCTAGATATGGTCAATCCAGGTTGCATCACAGCCCCTGAACGAATTTTGTAAGAATTTCTCTCTCTTTCACTGTCTTTGTTTCACGGGTTTTGAAAAGTAATTTATTTTTATAATGGGGTTTAGCTGCTTTTCACGGCTGTGTTTATGCCGCTTTACACCCCCTTGACTCACTTACAGAGAGATATCAATACATAGGTTTGAAGATTCTTCCTAGTCAGATATATTCTTGTGCGGTGAATAGGGGGTGTTGAGTCCAGTTCACTGAAAAAGAATAGGTCTTCTCTCTTACATATTGGGTTTATGGAACGGTATCTGAGCTAATTTGAAACCCTTGTTTTATGCAACACCCCACCTCACCTTTCCCGTTCAGCAGCCGTAGTGTGTTTCCTAAACGTGTGACTCTGTTCTGTTTTGTAAATCAGTTCAAGTGTAGCGGTTTTTACATTCCCTCTTGAAGTGATATCTTATGATAAGTGTATTTTTCTGTGTGACTTATTTCACTTAGAATCGTCGTACCTAAATCCACTCATCGTGCTGCTACTAGCCTTATGACGTTGATTTCATGGCTGAGTGATATTCCATTGTACATGAGGACCCCAACTTCTTTATCCATTTTTCTCTTTCCTAGGATATTTAAGGTGTAATGAAGTGGGGGTTCTTGTCAACAGAGCAGCCCTAAACTTTGGGGTGCCTGTGTCTTGCTGATTTTTAGTTTTCCCAATTTATACGCCCATGAGTGGAAGTGCCCTATGCTCTCCAAGCTGTGTTTTTAAATGTTTCAGAACACACCGTACACTTCTCCAGAGTGGCTGTTGGCAATTTACATCCCGCCCATCAGCGTCGCAAGGCTCCCATTTCTCCATGGCCGGTCCTGCATTTCTGGTTTGGACACTTTTTTCCGCATGGCCCTTTTGCCCGCTGGGAAGCGAGACTTCTTTGGAGCGCTGATTGGCCTTTCCAGGTTGCTTGGTTGGCCAAAAAGGGCGTATGCGTTTTTTCCTGAATATATTCAGGAAAAAACGCATACGCCCTTTTTGGCCAAGGGCATCATTGTCCACGTTTTGCCGCTTTTCATGTGCTTTCAAGGCGATTCGAATCTACCTCCTGAAATCTGTTTCCTGCAATTCTGCCTTGCTTTCAAAGCCTCTTCGTTGCCTTCCCTTAATATATTTGTGGACGAGAGGTATCATTTAAAACTCTGCAGGTTTGTGAATTGCAGTGCCCCTGAGCTCCATTTTTCAACTCGTTTTTTTGGGAGCTGGCCGCAAAAGCGCAGGATTGCTTCAGGCCCTCTTCTGGTTCTGGGGGGCAGGCTGAGCTTGTGCTTAATTCTTCTTCCTGCTGGGAAAATAGAGTGACCTCTGCCTGTCCCAACCCCTGGAGCTGGTCTCTCAGTGGTTCCCCCTCTTCCCGTTCATCCTCAGGACAAATTGCAACCTGTAGGGAACAGGAGGTTAAAGGTGCTGATTCTCCAAGGAGGGAGATGGCTAGTAAATCGGCTGGAATGGCGAACCCGAGCAAAGGAGATGAGAAATGAGGTGCGTTTTAGAAACCTTTCCCGATCACACGGTGTACCATCTTCTGGGTTTCTCATGCCTGTTTTCGACGTAGGAAGATGCCCTTGAACCTGGAGATTTGGGACCCATGGGATGGGTACCATGCAGTATTACTTGAAAGGGTCTGCGTTGGCTCACTCAACCTCACCGAACCTCTCAGCCCCAAGAGTGTCCACCCTTATGTCTCAATCAGCTGTGGGTCTAGATATGGTCAATCCAGGTTGCATCACAGCCCCTGAACGAATTTTGTAAGAATTTCTCTCTCTTTCACTGTCTTTGTTTCACGGGTTTTGAAAAGTAATTTATTTTTATAATGGGGTTTAGCTGCTTTTCACGGCTGTGTTTATGCCGCTTTACACCCCCTTGACTCACTTACAGAGAGATATCAATACATAGGTTTGAAGATTCTTACTAGTCAGATATATTCTTGTGCGGTGAATAGGGGGTGTTGAGTCCAGTTCACTGAAAAAGGAATAGGTCTTGTCTCTTACATATTGGGTTTATGGAACGGTATCTGAGCTAATTTGAAACCCTTGTTTTATGCATCACCCCACCTCACCTTTCCCGTTCAGCAGCCGTAGTGTGTTTCCTAAACGTGTGACTCTGTTCTGTTTTGTAATTCAGTTCAAGTGTAGCGGTTTTTACATTCCCTCTAGAAGTGATATCTTATGATAAGTGTCTTTTTCTGTGTGACTTATTTCACTTAGAATCGTCGTACCTAAATCCACTCATCGTGCTGCTACTAGCCTTATGACGTTGATTTCATGGCTGAGTGATATTCCATTGTACATGAGGACCCCAACTTCTTTATCCATTTTTCTCTTTCCTAGGATATTTAAGGTGTAATGAAGTGGGGGTTCTTGTCAACAGAGCAGCCCTAAACTTTGGGGTGCCTGTGTCTTGCTGATTTTTAGTTTTCCCAATTTATACGCCCATGAGTGGAAGTGCCCTATGCTCTCCAAGCTGTGTTTTTTAGATGTTTCAGAACACACCATACACTTCTCCAGAGTGGCTGTTGGCAATTTACATCCCACCCATCAGCGTAGCAAGGCTCCCATTTCTCCATGGCCGGTCCTGCATTTCTGGTTTGGACACTTTTTTCCGCATGGCCCTTTTGCCCGCTGGGAAGCGAGACTTCTTTGGAGCGCTGATTGGCCTTTCCAGGTTGCTTGGTTGGCCAAAAAGGGCGTATGCGTTTTTTCCTGAATATATTCAGGAAAAAACGCATACGCCCTTTTTGGCCAAGGGCATCATTGTCCACGTTTTGCCGCTTTTCATGTGCTTTCAAGGCGATTCGAATCTACCTCCTGAAATCTGTTTCCTGCAATTCTGCCTTGCTTTCAAAGCCTCTTCGTTGCCTTCCCTTAATATATTTGTGGACGAGAGGTATCATTTAAAACTCTGCAGGTTTGTGAATTGCAGTGCCCCTGAGCTCCATTTTTCAACTCGCTTTTTTGGGAGCTGGCCGCAAAAGCGCAGGATTGCTTCAGGCCCTCTTCTGGTTCTGGGGGGCAGGCTGAGCTTGTGCTTAATTCTTCTTCCTGCTGGGAAAATAGAGTGACCTCTGCCTGTCCCAACCCCTGGAGCTGGTCTCTCATTGGTTCCCGCTCTTCCCGTTCATCCTCAGGACAAATTGCAACCTGTAGGGAACAGGAGGTTAAAGGTGCTGATTCTCCAAGGAGGGAGATGGCTAGTAAATCGGCTGGAATGGCGAACCCGAGCAAAGGAGATGAGAAATGAGGTGCGTTTTAGAAACCTTTCCCGATCACACGGTGTACCATCTTCTGGGTTTCTCATGCCTGTTTTCGACGTAGGAAGATGCCCTTGAACCTGGAGATTTGGGACCCATGGGATGGGTACCATGCAGTATTACTTGAAAGGGTCTGCGTTGGCTCACTCAACCTCACCGAACCTCTCAGCCCCAAGATTGTCCACCCTTATGTCTCAATCAGCTGTGGGTCTAGATATGGTCAATCCAGGTTGCATCACAGCCCCTGAACGAATTTTGTAAGAATTTCTCTCTCTTTCACTGTCTTTGTTTCACGGGTTTTGAAAAGTAATTTATTTTTATAATGGGGTTTAGCTGCTTTTCACGGCTGTGTTTATGCCGCTTTACACCCCCTTGACTCACTTACAGAGAGATATCAATACATAGGTTTGAAGATTCTTACTAGTCAGATATATTCTTGTGCGGTGAATAGGGGGTGTTGAGTCCAGTTCACTGAAAAAGGAATAGGTCTTATCTCTTACATATTGGGTTTATGGAACGGTATCTGAGCTAATTTGAAACCCTTGTTTTATGCATCACCCCACCTCACCTTTCCCGTTCAGCAGCCGTAGTGTGTTTCCTAAACGTGTGACTCTGTTCTGTTTTGTAATTCAGTTCAAGTGTAGCGGTTTTTACATTCCCTCTAGAAGTGATATCTTATGATAAGTGTCTTTTTCTGTGTGACTTATTTCACTTAGAATCGTCGTACCTAAATCCACTCATCGTGCTGCTACTAGCCTTATGACGTTGATTTCATGGCTGAGTGATATTCCATTGTACATGAGGACCCCAACTTCTTTATCCATTTTTCTCTTTCCTAGGATATTTAAGGTGTAATGAAGTGGGGGTTCTTGTCAACAGAGCAGCCCTAAACTTTGGGGTGCCTGTGTCTTGCTGATTTTTAGTTTTCCCAATTTATACGCCCATGAGTGGAAGTGCCCTATGCTCTCCAAGCTGTGTTTTTTAGATGTTTCAGAACACACCATACACTTCTCCAGAGTGGCTGTTGGCAATTTACATCCCACCCATCAGCGTAGCAAGGCTCCCATTTCTCCATGTCCGGTCCTGCATTTCTGGTTTGGACACTTTTTTCCGCATGGCCCTTTTGCCCGCTGGGAAGCGAGACTTCTTTGGAGCGCTGATTGGCCTTTCCAGGTTGCTTGGTTGGCCAAAAAGGGCGTATGCGTTTTTTCCTGAATATATTCAGGAAAAAACGCATACGCCCTTTTTGGCCAAGGGCATCATTGTCCACGTTTTGCCGCTTTTCATGTGCTTTCAAGGCGATTCGAATCTACCTCCTGAAATCTGTTTCCTGCAATTCTGCCTTGCTTTCAAAGCCTCTTCGTTGCCTTCCCTTAATATATTTGTGGACGAGAGGTATCATTTAAAACTCTGCAGGTTTGTGAATTGCAGTGCCCCTGAGCTCCATTTTTCAACTCGCTTTTTTGGGAGCTGGCCACAAAAGCGCAGGATTGCTTCAGGCCCTCTTCTGGTTCTGGGGGGCAGGCTGAGCTTGTGCTTAATTCTTCTTCCTGATGGGAAAATAGAGTGACCTGTGCCTGTCCCAACACCTAGAGCTAGTCTCTCATTGGTTCCCCCTCTTCCCGTTCATCCTCAGGACAAATTGCAACCTGTACGGAACAGGAGGTTAAAGGTGCTGATTCTCCAAGGAGGGAGATGGCTAGTAAATCGGCTGGAATGGCGAACCCGAGCAAAGGAGATGAGAAATGAGGTGCGTTTTAGAAACCTTTCCCGATCACACGGTGTACCATCTTCTGGGTTTCTCATGCCTGTTTTCGACGTAGGAAGATGCCCTTGAACCTGGAGATTTGGGACCCATGGGATGGGTACCATGCAGTATTACTTTAAAGGGTCTGCGTTGGCTCACCCAACCTCACCGAACCTCTCAGCCCCAAGAGTGTCCACCCTTATGTCTCAATCAGCTGTGGGTCTAGATATGGTCAATCCAGGTTGCATCACAGCCCCTGAACGAATTTTGTAAGAATTTCTCTCTCTTTCACTGTCTTTGTTTCACGGGTTTTGAAAAGTAATTTATTTTTATAATGGGGTTTAGCTGCTTTTCACGGCTGTGTTTATGCCGCTTTACACCCCCTTGACTCACTTACAGAGAGATATCAATACATAGGTTTGAAGATTCTTACTAGTCAGATATATTCTTGTGCGGTGAATAGGGGGTGTTGAGTCCAGTTCACTGAGCAAGGAATAGGTCTTGTCTCTTACATATTGGGTTTATGGAACGGTATCTGAGCTAATTTGAAACCCTTGTTTTATGCATCACCCCACCTCACCTTTCCCGTTCAGCAGCCGTAGTGTGTTTCCTAAACGTGTGACTCTGTTCTGTTTTGTAATTCAGTTCAAGTGTAGCGGTTTTTACATTCCCTCTAGAAGTGATATCTTATGATAAGTGTCTTTTTCTGTGTGACTTATTTCACTTAGAATCGTCGTACCTAAATCCACTCATCGTGCTGCTACTAGCCTTATGACGTTGATTTCATGGCTGAGTGATATTCCATTGTACATGAGGACCACAACTTCTTTATCCATTTTTCTCTTTCCTAGGATAATTAAGGTGTAATGAAGTGGGGGTTCTTGTCAACAGAGCAGCCCTAAACTTTGGGGTGCCTGTGTCTTGCTGATTTTTAGTTTTCCCAATTTATACGCCCATGAGTGGAAGTGCCCTATGCTCTCCAAGCTGTGTTTTTTAGATGTTTCAGAACACACCGTACACTTCTCCAGAGTGGCTGTTGGCAATTTACATCCCACCCATCAGCGTAGCAAGGCTCCCATTTCTCCATGGCCGGTCCTGCATTTCTGGTTTGGACACTTTTTTCCGCATGGCCCTTTTGCCCGCTGGGAAGCGAGACTTCTTTGGAGCGCTGATTGGCCTTTCCAGGTTGCTTGGTTGGCCAAAAAGGGCGTATGCGTTTTTTCCTGAATATATTCAGGAAAAAACGCATACGCCCTTTTTGGCCAAGGGCATCATTGTCCACGTTTTGCCGCTTTTCATGTGCTTTCAAGGCGATTCGAATCTACCTCCTGAAATCTGTTTCCTGCAATTCTGCCTTGCTTTCAAAGCCTCTTCGTTGCCTTCCCTTAATATATTTGTGGACGAGAGGTATCATTTAAAACTCTGCAGGTTTGTGAATTGCAGTGCCCCTGAGCTCCATTTTTCAACTCGCTTTTTTGGGAGCTGGCCGCAAAAGCGCAGGATTGCTTCAGGCCCTCTTCTGGTTCTGGGGGGCAGGCTGAGCTTGTGCTTAATTCTTCTTCCTGATGGGAAAATAGAGTGACCTGTGCCTGTCCCAACACCTAGAGCTAGTCTCTCATTGGTTCCCCCTCTTCCCGTTCATCCTCAGGACAAATTGCAACCTGTACGGAACAAGAGGGTAAAGGTGCTGATTCTCCAAGGAGGGAGATGGCTAGTAAATCGGCTGGAATGGCGAACCCGAGCAAAGGAGATGAGAAATGAGGTGCGTTTTAGAAACCTTTCCCGATCACACGGTGTACCATCTTCTGGGTTTCTCATGCCTGTTTTCGACGTAGGAAGATGCCCTTGAACCTGGAGATTTGGGACCCATGGGATGGGTACCATGCAGTATTACTTGAAAGGGTCTGCGTTGGCTCACCCAACCTCACCGAACCTCTCAGCCCCAAGAGTGTCCACCCTGATGTCTCAATCAGCTGTGGGTCTAGATATGGTCAATCCAGGTTGCATCACAGCCCCTGAACGAATTTTGTAAGAATTTCTCTCTCTTTCACTGTCTTTGTTTCACGGGTTTTGAAAAGTAATTTATTTTTATAATGGGGTTTAGCTGCTTTTCACGGCTGTGTTTATGCCGCTTTACACCCCCTTGACTCACTTACAGAGAGATATCAATACATAGGTTTGAAGATTCTTACTAGTCAGATATATTCTTGTGCGGTGAATAGGGGGTGTTGAGTCCAGTTCACTGAAAAAGGAATAGGTCTTGTCTCTTAAATATTGGGTTTATGGAACGGTATCGGAGCTAATTTGAAACCCTTGTTTTATGCATCACCCCACCTCACCTTTCCCGTTCAGCAGCCATAGTGTGTTTTCTAAACGTGTGACTCTGTTCTGTTTTGTAATTCAGTTCAAGTGTAGCGGTTTTTACATTCCCTCTAGAAGTGATATCTTATGATAAGTGTCTTTTTCTGTGTGACTTATTTCACTTAGAATCGTCGTACCTAAATCCACTCATCGTGCTGCTACTAGCCTTATGACGTTGATTTCATGGCTGAGTGATATTCCATTGTACATGAGGACCACAACTTCTTTATCCATTTTTCTCTTTCCTAGGATATTTAAGGTGTAATGAAGTGGGGGTTCTTGTCAACAGAGCAGCCCTAAACTTTGGGGTGCCTGTGTCTTGCTGATTTTTAGTTTTCCCAATTTATACGCCCATGAGTGGAAGTGCCCTATGCTCTCCAAGCTGTGTTTTTTAGATGTTTCAGAACACACCGTACACTTCTCCAGAGTGGCTGTTGGCAATTTACATCCCACCCATCAGCGTAGCAAGGCTCCCATTTCTCCATGGCCGGTCCTGCATTTCTGGTTTGGACACTTTTTTCCGCATGGCCCTTTTGCCCGCTGGGAAGCGAGACTTTTTTGGAGCGCTGATTGGCCTTTCCAGGTTGCTTGGTTGGCCAAAAAGGGCGTATGCGTTTTTTCCTGAATATATTCAGGAAAAAACGCATACGCCCTTTTTGGCCAAGGGCATCATTGTCCACGTTTTGCCGCTTTTCATGTGCTTTCAAGGCGATTCGAATCTACCTCCTGAAATCTGTTTCCTGCAATTCTGCCTTGCTTTCAAAGCCTCTTCGTTGCCTTCCCTTAATATATTTGTGGACGAGAGGTATCATTTAAAACTCTGCAGGTTTGTGAATTGCAGTGCCCCTGAGCTCCATTTTTCAACTCGCTTTTTTGGGAGCTGGCCACAAAAGCGCAGGATTGCTTCAGGCCCTCTTCTGGTTCTGGGGGGCAGGCTGAGCTTGTGCTTAATTCTTCTTCCTGATGGGAAAATAGAGTGACCTGTGCCTGTCCCAACACCTAGAGCTAGTCTCTCATTGGTTCCCCCTCTTCCCGTTCATCCTCAGGACAAATTGCAACCTGTACGGAACAAGAGGGTAAAGGTGCTGATTCTCCAAGGAGGGAGATGGCTAGTAAATCGGCTGGAATGGCGAACCCGAGCAAAGGAGATGAGAAATGAGGTGCGTTTTAGAAACCTTTCCCGATCACACGGTGTACCATCTTCTGGGTTTCTCATGCCTGTTTTCGACGTAGGAAGATGCCCTTGAACCTGGAGATTTGGGACCCATGGGATGGGTACCATGCAGTATTACTTGAAAGGGTCTGCGTTGGCTCACCCAACCTCACCGAACCTCTCAGCCCCAAGAGTGTCCACCCTGATGTCTCAATCAGCTGTGGGTCTAGATATGGTCAATCCAGGTTGCATCACAGCCCCTGAACGAATTTTGTAAGAATTTCTCTCTCTTTCACTGTCTTTGTTTCACGGGTTTTGAAACGTAATTTATTTTTATAATGGGGTTTAGCTGCTTTTCACGGCTGTGTTTATGCCGCTTTACACCCCCTTGACTCACTTACAGAGAGATATCAATACATAGGTTTGAAGATTCTTACTAGTCAGATATATTCTTGTGCGGTGAATAGGGGGTGTTGAGTCCAGTTCACTGAAAAAGGAATAGGTCTTGTCTCTTACATATTGGGTTTATGGAACGGTATCTGAGCTAATTTGAAACCCTTGTTTTATGCATCACCCCACCTCACCTTTCCCGTTCAGCAGCCATAGTGTGTTTTCTAAACGTGTGACTCTGTTCTGTTTTGTAATTCAGTTCAAGTGTAGCGGTTTTTACATTCCCTCTAGAAGTGATATCTTATGATAAGTGTCTTTTTCTGTGTGACTTATTTCACTTAGAATCGTCGTACCTAAATCCACTCATCGTGCTGCTATTAGCCTTATGACGTTGATTTCATGGCTGAGTGATATTCCATTGTACATGAGGACCCCAACTTCTTTATCCATTTTTCTCTTTCCTAGGATATTTAAGGTGTAATGAAGTGGGGGTTCTTGTCAACAGAGCAGCCCTAAACTTTGGGGTGCCTGTGTCTTGCTGATTTTTAGTTTTCCCAATTTATACGCCCATGAGTGGAAGTGCCCTATGCTCTCCAAGCTGTGTTTTTTAGATGTTTCAGAACACACCGTACACTTCTCCAGAGTGGCTGTTGGCAATTTACATCCCACCCATCAGCGTAGCAAGGCTCCCATTTCTCCATGGCCGGTCCTGCATTTCTGGTTTGGACACTTTTTTCCGCATGGCCCTTTTGCCCCCTGGGAAGCGAGACTTCTTTGGAGCGCTGATTGGCCTTTCCAGGTTGCTTGGTTGGCCAAAAAGGGCGTATGCGTTTTTTCCTGAATATATTCAGGAAAAAACGCATACGCCCTTTTTGGCCAAGGGCATCATTGTCCACGTTTTGCCGCTTTTCATGTGCTTTCAAGGCGATTCGAATCTACCTCCTGAAATCTGTTTCCTGCAATTCTGCCTTGCTTTCAAAGCCTCTTCGTTGCCTTCCCTTAATATATTTGTGGACGAGAGGTATCATTTAAAACTCTGCAGGTTTGTGAATTGCAGTGCCCCTGAGCTCCATTTTTCAACTCGCTTTTTTGGGAGCTGGCCGCAAAAGCGCAGGATTGCTTCAGGCCCTCTTCTGGTTCTGGGGGGCAGGCTGAGCTTGTGCTTAATTCTTCTTCCTGATGGGAAAATAGAGTGACCTGTGCCTGTCCCAACCCCTAGAGCTAGTCTCTCATTGGTTCCCCCTCTTCCCGTTCATCCTCAGAACAAATTGCAACCTGTACGGAACAGGAGGGTAAAGGTGCTGATTCTCCAAGGAGGGAGATGGCTAGTAAATCGGCTGGAATGGCGAACCCGAGCAAAGGAGATGAGAAATGAGGTGCGTTTTAGAAACCTTTCCCGATCACACGGTGTACCATCTTCTGGGTTTCTCATGCCTGTTTTCGACGTAGGAAGATGCCCTTGAACCTGGAGATTTGGGACCCATGGGATGGGTACCATGCAGTATTACTTGAAAGGGTCTGCGTTGGCTCACCCAACCTCACCGAACCTCTCAGCCCCAAGAGTGTCCACCCTTATGTCTCAATCAGCTGTGGGTCTAGATATGGTCAATCCAGGTTGCATCACAGCCCCTGAACGAATTTTGTAAGAATTTCTCTCTCTTTCACTGTCTTTGTTTCACGGGTTTTGAAAAGTAATTTATTTTTATAATGGGGTTTAGCTGCTTTTCACGGCTGTGTTTATGCCGCTTTACACCCCCTTGACTCACTTACAGAGAGATATCAATACATAGGTTTGAAGTTTCTTACTAGTCAGATATATTCTTGTGCGGTGAATAGGGGGTGTTGAGTCCAGTTCACTGAGCAAGGAATAAGTCTTGTCTCTTACATATTGGGTTTATGGAACGCTATCTGAGCTAATTTGAAACCCTTGTTTTATGCATCACCCCACCTCACCTTTCCCGTTCAGCAGCCGTAGTGTGTTTCCTAAACGTGTGACTCTGTTCTGTTTTGTAATTCAGTTCAAGTGTAGCGGTTTTTACATTCCCTCTAGAAGTGATATCTTATGATAAGTGTCTTTTTCTGTGTGACTTATTTCACTTAGAATCGTCGTACCTAAATCCACTCATCGTGCTGCTACTAGCCTTATGACGTTGATTTCATGGCTGAGTGATATTCCATTGTACATGAGGACCACAACTTCTTTATCCATTTTTCTCTTTCCTAGGATAATTAAGGTGTAATGAAGTGGGGGTTCTTGTCAACAGAGCAGCCCTAAACTTTGGGGTGCCTGTGTCTTGCTGATTTTTAGTTTTCCCAATTTATACGCCCATGAGTGGAAGTGCCCTATGCTCTCCAAGCTGTGTTTTTTAGATGTTTCAGAACACACCGTACACTTCTCCAGAGTGGCTGTTGGCAATTTACATCCCACCCATCAGCGTAGCAAGGCTCCCATTTCTCCATGGCCGGTCCTGCATTTCTGGTTTGGACACTTTTTTCCGCATGGCCCTTTTGCCCGCTGGGAAGCGAGACTTCTTTGGAGCGCTGATTGGCCTTTCCAGGTTGCTTGTTTGGCCAAAAAGGGCGTATGCGTTTTTTCCTGAATATATTCAGGAAAAAACGCATACGCCCTTTTTGGCCAAGGGCATCATTGTCCACGTTTTGCCGCTTTTCATGTGCTTTCAAGGCGATTCGAATCTACCTCCTGAAATCTGTTTCCTGCAATTCTGCCTTGCTTTCAAAGCCTCTTCGTTGCCTTCCCTTAATATATTTGTGGACGAGAGGTATCATTTAAAACTCTGCAGGTTTGTGAATTGCAGTGCCCCTGAGCTCCATTTTTCAACTCGCTTTTTTGGGAGCTGGCCGCAAAAGCGCAGGATTGCTTCAGGCCCTCTTCTGGTTCTGGGGGGCAGGCTGAGCTTGTGCTTAATTCTTCTTCCTGATGGGAAAATAGAGTGACCTGTGCCTGTCCCAACCCCTAGAGCTAGTCTCTCATTGGTTCCCCCTCTTCCCGTTCATCCTCAGGACAAATTGCAACCTGTACGGAACAGGAGGTTAAAGGTGCTGATTCTCCAAGGAGGGAGATGGCTAGTAAATCGGCTGGAATGGCGAACCCGAGCAAAGGAGATGAGAAATGAGGTGCGTTTTAGAAACCTTTCCCGATCACACGGTGTACCATCTTCTGGGTTTCTCATGCCTGTTTTCGACGTAGGAAGATGCCCTTGAACCTGGAGATTTGGGACCCATGGGATGGGTACCATGCAGTATTACTTGAAAGGATCTGCGTTGGCTCACCCAACCTCACCGAAACTCTCAGCCCCAAGAGTGTCCACCCTGATGTCTCAATCAGCTGTGGGTCTAGATATGGTCAATCCAGGTTGCATCACAGCCCCTGAACGAATTTTGGAAGAATTTCTCTCTCTTTCACTGTCTTTGTTTCACGGGTTTTGAAAAGTAATTTATTTTTATAATGGGGTTTAGCTGCTTTTCACGGCTGTGTTTATGCCGCTTTACACCCCCTTGACTCACTTACAGAGAGATATCAATACATAGGTTTGAAGATTCTTACTAGTCAGATATATTCTTGTGCGGTGAATAGGGGGTGTTGAGTCCAGTTCACTGAAAAAGGAATAGGTCTTGTCTCTTACATATTGGGTTTATGGAACGGTATCTGAGCTAATTTGAAACCCTTGTTTTATGCATCACCCCACCTCACCTTTCCCGTTCAGCAGCTGTAGTGTGTTTCCTAAACGTGTGACTCTTTTCTGTTTTGTAATTCAGTTCAAGTGTAGCGGTTTTTACATTCCC
Source organism: Balaenoptera acutorostrata (assembly GCF_949987535.1). NCBI lineage: Eukaryota > Metazoa > Chordata > Mammalia > Artiodactyla > Balaenopteridae > Balaenoptera > Balaenoptera acutorostrata. The sequence continues at coordinate 61,087 of NW_026646417.1, forward strand.
TCTAGAAGTGATATCTTATGATAAGTGTCTTTTTCTGTGTGACTTATTTCACTTAGAATCGTCGTACCTAAATCCACTCATCGTGCTGCTACTAGCCTTATGACGTTGATTTCATGGCTGAGTGATATTCCATTGTACATGAGGACCCCAACTTCTTTATCCATTTTTCTCTTTCCTAGGATATTTAAGGTGTAATGAAGTGGGGGTTCTTGTCAACAGAGCAGCCCTAAACTTTGGGGTGCCTGTGTCTTGCTGATTTTTAGTTTTCCCAATTTATACGCCCATGAGTGGAAGTGCCCTATGCTCTCCAAGCTGTGTTTTTTAGATGTTTCAGAACACACCGTACACTTCTCCAGAGTGGCTGTTGGCAATTTACATCCCACCCATCAGCGTAGCAAGGCTCCCATTTCTCCATGGCCGGTCCTGCATTTCTGGTTTGGACACTTTTTTCCGCATGGCCCTTTTGCCCGCTGGGAAGCGAGACTTCTTTGGAGCGCTGATTGGCCTTTCCAGGTTGCTTGGTTGGCCAAAAAGGGCGTATGCGTTTTTTCCTGAATATATTCAGGAAAAAACGCATACGCCCTTTTTGGCCAAGGGCATCATTGTCCACGTTTTGCCGCTTTTCATGTGCTTTCAAGGCGATTCGAATCTACCTCCTGAAATCTGTTTCCTGCAATTCTGCCTTGCTTTCAAAGCCTCTTCGTTGCCTTCCCTTAATATATTTGTGGACGAGAGGTATCATTTAAAACTCTGCAGGTTTGTGAATTGCAGTGCCCCTGAGCTCCATTTTTCAACTCGCTTTTTTGGGAGCTGGCCGCAAAAGCGCAGGATTGCTTCAGGCCCTCTTCTGGTTCTGGGGGGCAGGCTGAGCTTGTGCTTAATTCTTCTTCCTGATGGGAAAATAGAGTGACCTGTGCCTGTCCCAACACCTAGAGCTAGTCTCTCATTGGTTCCCCCTCTTCCCGTTCATCCTCAGGACAAATTGCAACCTGTACGGAACAAGAGGGTAAAGGTGCTGATTCTCCAAGGAGGGAGATGGCTAGTAAATCGGCTGGAATGGCGAACCCGAGCAAAGGAGATGAGAAATGAGGTGCGTTTTAGAAACCTTTCCCGATCACACGGTGTACCATCTTCTGGGTTTCTCATGCCTGTTTTCGACGTAGGAAGATGCCCTTGAACCTGGAGGTTTGGGACCCATGGGATGGGTACCATGCAGTATTACTTGAAAGGGTCTGCGTTGGCTCACCCAACCTCACCGAACCTCTCAGCCCCAAGAGTGTCCACCCTGATGTCTCAATCAGCTGTGGGTCTAGATATGGTCAATCCAGGTTGCATCACAGCCCCTGAACGAATTTTGTAAGAATTTCTCTCTCTTTCACTGTCTTTGTTTCACGGGTTTTGAAAAGTAATTTATTTTTATAATGGGGTTTAGCTGCTTTTCACGGCTGTGTTTATGCCGCTTTACACCCCCTTGACTCACTTACAGAGAGATATCAATACATAGGTTTGAAGATTCTTACTAGTCAGATATATTCTTGTGCGGTGAATAGGGGGTGTTGAGTCCAGTTCACTGAAAAAGGAATAGGTCTTGTCTCTTAAATATTGGGTTTATGGAACGGTATCGGAGCTAATTTGAAACCCTTGTTTTATGCATCACCCCACCTCACCTTTCCCGTTCAGCAGCCATAGTGTGTTTTCTAAACGTGTGACTCTGTTCTGTTTTGTAATTCAGTTCAAGTGTAGCGGTTTTTACATTCCCTCTAGAAGTGATATCTTATGATAAGTGTCTTTTTCTGTGTGACTTATTTCACTTAGAATCGTCGTACCTAAATCCACTCATCGTGCTGCTACTAGCCTTATGACGTTGATTTCATGGCTGAGTGATATTCCATTGTACATGAGGACCACAACTTCTTTATCCATTTTTCTCTTTCCTAGGATATTTAAGGTGTAATGAAGTGGGGGTTCTTGTCAACAGAGCAGCCCTAAACTTTGGGGTGCCTGTGTCTTGCTGATTTTTAGTTTTCCCAATTTATACGCCCATGAGTGGAAGTGCCCTATGCTCTCCAAGCTGTGTTTTTTAGATGTTTCAGAACACACCGTACACTTCTCCAGAGTGGCTGTTGGCAATTTACATCCCACCCATCAGCGTAGCAAGGCTCCCATTTCTCCATGGCCGGTCCTGCATTTCTGGTTTGGACACTTTTTTCCGCATGGCCCTTTTGCCCGCTGGGAAGCGAGACTTTTTTGGAGCGCTGATTGGCCTTTCCAGGTTGCTTGGTTGGCCAAAAAGGGCGTATGCGTTTTTTCCTGAATATATTCAGGAAAAAACGCATACGCCCTTTTTGGCCAAGGGCATCATTGTCCACGTTTTGCCGCTTTTCATGTGCTTTCAAGGCGATTCGAATCTACCTCCTGAAATCTGTTTCCTGCAATTCTGCCTTGCTTTCAAAGCCTCTTCGTTGCCTTCCCTTAATATATTTGTGGACGAGAGGTATCATTTAAAACTCTGCAGGTTTGTGAATTGCAGTGCCCCTGAGCTCCATTTTTCAACTCGCTTTTTTGGGAGCTGGCCACAAAAGCGCAGGATTGCTTCAGGCCCTCTTCTGGTTCTGGGGGGCAGGCTGAGCTTGTGCTTAATTCTTCTTCCTGATGGGAAAATAGAGTGACCTGTGCCTGTCCCAACACCTAGAGCTAGTCTCTCATTGGTTCCCCCTCTTCCCGTTCATCCTCAGGACAAATTGCAACCTGTACGGAACAAGAGGGTAAAGGTGCTGATTCTCCAAGGAGGGAGATGGCTAGTAAATCGGCTGGAATGGCGAACCCGAGCAAAGGAGATGAGAAATGAGGTGCGTTTTAGAAACCTTTCCCGATCACACGGTGTACCATCTTCTGGGTTTCTCATGCCTGTTTTCGACGTAGGAAGATGCCCTTGAACCTGGAGATTTGGGACCCATGGGATGGGTACCATGCAGTATTACTTGAAAGGGTCTGCGTTGGCTCACCCAACCTCACCGAACCTCTCAGCCCCAAGAGTGTCCACCCTGATGTCTCAATCAGCTGTGGGTCTAGATATGGTCAATCCAGGTTGCATCACAGCCCCTGAACGAATTTTGTAAGAATTTCTCTCTCTTTCACTGTCTTTGTTTCACGGGTTTTGAAAAGTAATTTATTTTTATAATGGGGTTTAGCTGCTTTTCACGGCTGTGTTTATGCCGCTTTACACCCCCTTGACTCACTTACAGAGAGATATCAATACATAGGTTTGAAGATTCTTACTAGTCAGATATATTCTTGTGCGGTGAATAGGGGGTGTTGAGTCCAGTTCACTGAAAAAGGAATAGGTCTTGTCTCTTACATATTGGGTTTATGGAACGGTATCTGAGCTAATTTGAAACCCTTGTTTTATGCATCACCCCACCTCACCTTTCCCGTTCAGCAGCCATAGTGTGTTTTCTAAACGTGTGACTCTGTTCTGTTTTGTAATTCAGTTCAAGTGTAGCGGTTTTTACATTCCCTCTAGAAGTGATATCTTATGATAAGTGTCTTTTTCTGTGTGACTTATTTCACTTAGAATCGTCGTACCTAAATCCACTCATCGTGCTGCTATTAGCCTTATGACGTTGATTTCATGGCTGAGTGATATTCCATTGTACATGAGGACCCCAACTTCTTTATCCATTTTTCTCTTTCCTAGGATATTTAAGGTGTAATGAAGTGGGGGTTCTTGTCAACAGAGCAGCCCTAAACTTTGGGGTGCCTGTGTCTTGCTGATTTTTAGTTTTCCCAATTTATACGCCCATGAGTGGAAGTGCCCTATGCTCTCCAAGCTGTGTTTTTTAGATGTTTCAGAACACACCGTACACTTCTCCAGAGTGGCTGTTGGCAATTTACATCCCACCCATCAGCGTAGCAAGGCTCCCATTTCTCCATGGCCGGTCCTGCATTTCTGGTTTGGACACTTTTTTCCGCATGGCCCTTTTGCCCCCTGGGAAGCGAGACTTCTTTGGAGCGCTGATTGGCCTTTCCAGGTTGCTTGGTTGGCCAAAAAGGGCGTATGCGTTTTTTCCTGAATATATTCAGGAAAAAACGCATACGCCCTTTTTGGCCAAGGGCATCATTGTCCACGTTTTGCCGCTTTTCATGTGCTTTCAAGGCGATTCGAATCTACCTCCTGAAATCTGTTTCCTGCAATTCTGCCTTGCTTTCAAAGCCTCTTCGTTGCCTTCCCTTAATATATTTGTGGACGAGAGGTATCATTTAAAACTCTGCAGGTTTGTGAATTGCAGTGCCCCTGAGCTCCATTTTTCAACTCGCTTTTTTGGGAGCTGGCCGCAAAAGCGCAGGATTGCTTCAGGCCCTCTTCTGGTTCTGGGGGGCAGGCTGAGCTTGTGCTTAATTCTTCTTCCTGATGGGAAAATAGAGTGACCTGTGCCTGTCCCAACCCCTAGAGCTAGTCTCTCATTGGTTCCCCCTCTTCCCGTTCATCCTCAGGACAAATTGCAACCTGTACGGAACAGGAGGGTAAAGGTGCTGATTCTCCAAGGAGGGAGATGGCTAGTAAATCGGCTGGAATGGCGAACCCGAGCAAAGGAGATGAGAAATGAGGTGCGTTTTAGAAACCTTTCCCGATCACACGGTGTACCATCTTCTGGGTTTCTCATGCCTGTTTTCGACGTAGGAAGATGCCCTTGAACCTGGAGATTTGGGACCCATGGGATGGGTACCATGCAGTATTACTTGAAAGGGTCTGCGTTGGCTCACCCAACCTCACCGAACCTCTCAGCCCCAAGAGTGTCCACCCTTATGTCTCAATCAGCTGTGGGTCTAGATATGGTCAATCCAGGTTGCATCACAGCCCCTGAACGAATTTTGTAAGAATTTCTCTCTCTTTCACTGTCTTTGTTTCACGGGTTTTGAAAAGTAATTTATTTTTATAATGGGGTTTAGCTGCTTTTCACGGCTGTGTTTATGCCGCTTTACACCCCCTTGACTCACTTACAGAGAGATATCAATACATAGGTTTGAAGTTTCTTACTAGTCAGATATATTCTTGTGCGGTGAATAGGGGGTGTTGAGTCCAGTTCACTGAGCAAGGAATAAGTCTTGTCTCTTACATATTGGGTTTATGGAACGCTATCTGAGCTAATTTGAAACCCTTGTTTTATGCATCACCCCACCTCACCTTTCCCGTTCAGCAGCCGTAGTGTGTTTCCTAAACGTGTGACTCTGTTCTGTTTTGTAATTCAGTTCAAGTGTAGCGGTTTTTACATTCCCTCTAGAAGTGATATCTTATGATAAGTGTCTTTTTCTGTGTGACTTATTTCACTTAGAATCGTCGTACCTAAATCCACTCATCGTGCTGCTACTAGCCTTATGACGTTGATTTCATGGCTGAGTGATATTCCATTGTACATGAGGACCACAACTTCTTTATCCATTTTTCTCTTTCCTAGGATAATTAAGGTGTAATGAAGTGGGGGTTCTTGTCAACAGAGCAGCCCTAAACTTTGGGGTGCCTGTGTCTTGCTGATTTTTAGTTTTCCCAATTTATACGCCCATGAGTGGAAGTGCCCTATGCTCTCCAAGCTGTGTTTTTTAGATGTTTCAGAACACACCGTACACTTCTCCAGAGTGGCTGTTGGCAATTTACATCCCACCCATCAGCGTAGCAAGGCTCCCATTTCTCCATGGCCGGTCCTGCATTTCTGGTTTGGACACTTTTTTCCGCATGGCCCTTTTGCCAGCTGGGAAGCGAGACTTCTTTGGAGCGCTGATTGGCCTTTCCAGGTTGCTTGTTTGGCCAAAAAGGGCGTATGCGTTTTTTCCTGAATATATTCAGGAAAAAACGCATACGCCCTTTTTGGCCAAGGGCATCATTGTCCACGTTTTGCCGCTTTTCATGTGCTTTCAAGGCGATTCGAATCTACCTCCTGAAATCTGTTTCCTGCAATTCTGCCTTGCTTTCAAAGCCTCTTCGTTGCCTTCCCTTAATATATTTGTGGACGAGAGGTATCATTTAAAACTCTGCAGGTTTGTGAATTGCAGTGCCCCTGAGCTCCATTTTTCAACTCGCTTTTTTGGGAGCTGGCCGCAAAAGCGCAGGATTGCTTCAGGCCCTCTTCTGGTTCTGGGGGGCAGGCTGAGCTTGTGCTTAATTCTTCTTCCTGATGGGAAAATAGAGTGACCTGTGCCTGTCCCAACACCTAGAGCTAGTCTCTCATTGGTTCCCCCTCTTCCCGTTCATCCTCAGGACAAATTGCAACCTGTACGGAACAGGAGGTTAAAGGTGCTGATTCTCCAAGGAGGGAGATGGCTAGTAAATCGGCTGGAATGGCGAACCCGAGCAAAGGAGATGAGAAATGAGGTGCGTTTTAGAAACCTTTCCCGATCACACGGTGTACCATCTTCTGGGTTTCTCATGCCTGTTTTCGACGTAGGAAGATGCCCTTGAACCTGGAGATTTGGGACCCATGGGATGGGTACCATGCAGTATTACTTGAAAGGATCTGCGTTGGCTCACCCAACCTCACCGAACCTCTCAGCCCCAAGAGTGTCCACCCTGATGTCTCAATCAGCTGTGGGTCTAGATATGGTCAATCCAGGTTGCATCACAGCCCCTGAACGAATTTTGGAAGAATTTCTCTCTCTTTCACTGTCTTTGTTTCACGGGTTTTGAAAAGTAATTTATTTTTATAATGGGGTTTAGCTGCTTTTCACGGCTGTGTTTATGCCGCTTTACACCCCCTTGACTCACTTACAGAGAGATATCAATACATAGGTTTGAAGATTCTTACTAGTCAGATATATTCTTGTGCGGTGAATAGGGGGTGTTGAGTCCAGTTCACTGAAAAAGGAATAGGTCTTGTCTCTTACATATTGGGTTTATGGAACGGTATCTGAGCTAATTTGAAACCCTTGTTTTATGCATCACCCCACCTCACCTTTCCCGTTCAGCAGCCATAGTGTGATTTCTAAACGTGTGACTCTGTTCTGTTTTGTAATTCAGTTCAAGTGTAGCGGTTTTTACATTCCCTCTAGAAGTGATATCTTATGATAAGTGTCTTTTTCTGTGTGACTTATTTCACTTAGAATCGTCGTACCTAAATCCACTCATCGTGCTGCTACTAGCCTTATGACGTTGATTTCATGGCTGAGTGATATTCCATTGTACATGAGGACCCCAACTTCTTTATCAATTTTTCTCTTTCCTAGGATATTTAAGGTGTAATGAAGTGGGGGTTCTTGTCAACAGAGCAGCCCTAAACTTTGGGGTGCCTGTGTCTTGCTGATTTTTAGTTTTCCCAATTTATACGCCCATGAGTGGAAGTGCCCTATGCTCTCCAAGCTGTGTTTTTTAGATGTTTCAGAACACACCGTACACTTCTCCAGAGTGGCTGTTGGCAATTTACATCCCACCCATCAGCGTAGCAAGGCTCCCATTTCTCCATGGCCGGTCCTGCATTTCTGGTTTGGACACTTTTTTCCGCATGGCCCTTTTGCCCGCTGGGAAGCGAGACTTCTTTGGAGCGCTGATTGGCCTTTCCAGGTTGCTTGGTTGGCCAAAAAGGGCGTATGCGTTTTTTCCTGAATATATTCAGGAAAAAACGCATACGCCCTTTTTGGCCAAGGGCATCATTGTCCACGTTTTGCCGCTTTTCATGTGCTTTCAAGGCGATTCGAATCTACCTCCTGAAATCTGTTTCCTGCAATTCTGCCTTGCTTTCAAAGCCTCTTCGTTGCCTTCCCTTAATATATTTGTGGACGAGAGGTATCATTTAAAACTCTGCAGGTTTGTGAATTGCAGTGCCCCTGAGCTCCATTTTTCAACTCGCTTTTTTGGGAGCTGGCCACAAAAGCGCAGGATTGCTTCAGGCCCTCTTCTGGTTCTGGGGGGCAGGCTGAGCTTGTGCTTAATTCTTCTTCCTGATGGGAAAATAGAGTGACCTGTGCCTGTCCCAACACCTAGAGCTAGTCTCTCATTGGTTCCCCCTCTTCCCGTTCATCCTCAGGACAAATTGCAACCTGTACGGAACAGGAGGTTAAAGGTGCTGATTCTCCAAGGAGGGAGATGGCTAGTAAATCGGCTGGAATGGCGAACCCGAGCAAAGGAGATGAGAAATGAGGTGCGTTTTAGAAACCTTTCCCGATCACACGGTGTACCATCTTCTGGGTTTCTCATGCCTGTTTTCGACGTAGGAAGATGCCCTTGAACCTGGAGATTTGGGACCCATGGGATGGGTACCATGCAGTATTACTTGAAAGGGTCTGCGTTGGCTCACCCAACCTCACCGAACCTCTCAGCCCCAAGAGTGTCCACCCTGATGTCTCAATCAGCTGTGGGTCTAGATATGGTCAATCCAGGTTGCATCACAGCCCCTGAACGAATTTTGTAAGAATTTCTCTCTCTTTCACTGTCTTTGTTTCACGGGTTTTGAAAAGTAATTTATTTTTATAATGGGGTTTAGCTGCTTTTCACGGCTGTGTTTATGACGCTTTACACCCCCTTGACTCACTTACAGAGAGATATCAATACATAGGTTTGAAGATTCTTACTAGTCAGATATATTCTTGTGCGGTGAATAGGGGGTGTTGAGTCCAGTTCACTGAGCAAGGAATAGGTCTTGTCTCTTACATATTGGGTTTATGGAACGGTATCAGAGCTAATTTGAAACCCTTGTTTTATGCATCACCCCACCTCACCTTTCCCGTTCAGCAGCCATAGTGTGTTTTCTAAACGTGTGACTCTGTTCTGTTTTGTAATTCAGTTCAAGTGTAGCGGTTTTTACATTCCCTCTAGAAGTGATATCTTATGATAAGTGTCTTTTTCTGTGTGACTTATTTCACTTAGAATCGTCGTACCTAAATCCACTCATCGTGCTGCTACTAGCCTTATGACGTTGATTTCATGGCTGAGTGATATTCCATTGTACATGAGGACCCCAACTTCTTTATCCATTTTTCTCTTTCCTAGGATATTTAAGGTGTAATGAAGTGGGGGTTCTTGTCAACAGAGCAGCCCTAAACTTTGGGGTGCCTGTGTCTTGCTGATTTTTAGTTTTCCCAATTTATACGCCCATGAGTGGAAGTGCCCTATGCTCTCCAAGCTGTGTTTTTTAGATGTTTCAGAACACACCGTACACTTCTCCAGAGTGGCTGTTGGCAATTTACATCCCACCCATCAGCGTAGCAAGGCTCCCATTTCTCCATGGCCGGTCCTGCATTTCTGGTTTGGACACTTTTTTCCGCATGGCCCTTTTGCCCGCTGGGAAGCGAGACTTCTTTGGAGCGCTGATTGGCCTTTCCAGGTTGCTTGGTTGGCCAAAAAGGGCGTATGCGTTTTTTCCTGAATATATTCAGGAAAAAACGCATACGCCCTTTTTGGCCAAGGGCATCATTGTCCACGTTTTGCCGCTTTTCATGTGCTTTCAAGGCGATTCGAATCTACCTCCTGAAATCTGTTTCCTGCAATTCTGCCTTGCTTTCAAAGCCTCTTCGTTGCCTTCCCTTAATATATTTGTGGACGAGAGGTATCATTTAAAACTCTGCAGGTTTGTGAATTGCAGTGCCCCTGAGCTCCATTTTTCAACTCGCTTTTTTGGGAGCTGGCCACAAAAGCGCAGGATTGCTTCAGGCCCTCTTCTGGTTCTGGGGGGCAGGCTGAGCTTGTGCTTAATTCTTCTTCCTGATGGGAAAATAGAGTGACCTGTGCCTGTCCCAACACCTAGAGCTAGTCTCTCATTGGTTCCCCCTCTTCCCGTTCATCCTCAGGACAAATTGCAACCTGTACGGAACAGGAGGTTAAAGGTGCTGATTCTCCAAGGAGGGAGATGGCTAGTAAATCGGCTGGAATGGCGAACCCGAGCAAAGGAGATGAGAAATGAGGTGCGTTTTAGAAACCTTTCCCGATCACACGGTGTACCATCTTCTGGGTTTCTCATGCCTGTTTTCGACGTAGGAAGATGCCCTTGAACCTGGAGATTTGGGACCCATGGGATGGGTACCATGCAGTATTACTTGAAAGGGTCTGCGTTGGCTCACCCAACCTCACCGAACCTCTCAGCCCCAAGAGTGTCCACCCTGATGTCTCAATCAGCTGTGGGTCTAGATATGGTCAATCCAGGTTGCATCAAAGCCCCTGAACGAATTTTGTAAGAATTTCTCTCTCTTTCACTGTCTTTGTTTCACGGGTTTTGAAAAGTAATTTATTTTTATAATGGGGTTTAGCTGCTTTTCACGGCTGTGTTTATGACGCTTTACACCCCCTTGACTCACTTACAGAGAGATATCAATACATAGGTTTGAAGATTCTTACTAGTCAGATATATTCTTGTGCGGTGAATAGGGGGTGTTGAGTCCAGTTCACTGAGCAAGGAATAGGTCTTGTCTCTTACATATTGGGTTTATGGAACGGTATCAGAGCTAATTTGAAACCCTTGTTTTATGCATCACCCCACCTCACCTTTCCCGTTCAGCAGCCATAGTGTGTTTTCTAAACGTGTGACTCTGTTCTGTTTTGTAATTCAGTTCAAGTGTAGCGGTTTTTACATTCCCTCTAGAAGTGATATCTTATGATAAGTGTCTTTTTCTGTGTGACTTATTTCACTTAGAATCGTCGTACCTAAATCCACTCATCGTGCTGCTACTAGCCTTATGACGTTGATTTCATGGCTGAGTGATATTCCATTGTACATGAGGACCACAACTTCTTTATCCATTTTTCTCTTTCCTAGGATATTTAAGGTGTAATGAAGTGGGGGTTCTTGTCAACAGAGCAGCCCTAAACTTTGGGGTGCCTGTGTCTTGCTGATTTTTAGTTTTCCCAATTTATACGCCCATGAGTGGAAGTGCCCTATGCTCTCCAAGCTGTGTTTTTTAGATGTTTCAGAACACACCGTACACTTCTCCAGAGTGGCTGTTGGCAATTTACATCCCACCCATCAGCGTAGCAAGGCTCCCATTTCTCCATGGCCGGTCCTGCATTTCTGGTTTGGACACTTTTTTCCGCATGGCCCTTTTGCCCGCTGGGAAGCGAGACTTCTTTGGAGCGCTGATTGGCCTTTCCAGGTTGCTTGGTTGGCCAAAAAGGGCGTATGCGTTTTTTCCTGAATATATTCAGGAAAAAACGCATACGCCCTTTTTGGCCAAGGGCATCATTGTCCACGTTTTGCCGCTTTTCATGTGCTTTCAAGGCGATTCGAATCTACCTCCTGAAATCTGTTTCCTGCATTTCTGCCTTGCTTTCAAAGCCTCTTCGTTGCCTTCCCTTAATATATTTGTGGACGAGAGGTATCATTTAAAACTCTGCAGGTTTGTGAATTGCAGTGCCCCTGAGCTCCATTTTTCAACTCGCTTTTATGGGACCTGGCCGCAAAAGCGCAGGATTGCTTCAGGCCCTCTTCTGGTTCTGGGGGGCAGGCTGAGCTTGTGCTTAATTCTTCTTCCTGATGGGAAAATAGAGTGACCTGTGCCTGTCCCAACCCCTGGAGCTAGTCTCTCATTGGTTCCCCCTCTTCCCGTTCATCCTCAGGACAAATTGCAACCTGTACGGAACAGGAGGGTAAAGGTGCTGATTCTCCAAGGAGGGAGATGGCTAGTAAATTTGCTGGAATGGCGAACCCGAGCAAAGGAGATGAGAAATGAGGTGCGTTTTAGAAACCTTTCCCGATCACACGGTGTACCATCTTCTGGGTTTCTCATGCCTGTTTTCGACGTAGGAAGATGCCCTTGAACCTGGAGATTTGGGACCCATGGGATGGGTACCATGCAGTATTACTTGAAAGGGTCTGCGTTGGCTCACCCAACCTCACCGAACCTCTCAGCCCCAAGAGTGTCCACCCTGATGTCTCAATCAGCTGTGGGTCTAGATATGGTCAATCCAGGTTGCATCACAGCCCCTGAACGAATTTTGTAAGAATTTCTCTCTCTTTCACTGTCTTTGTTTCACGGGTTTTGAAAAGTAATTTATTTTTATAATGGGGTTTAGCTGCTTTTCACGGCTGTGTTTATGCCGCTTTACACCCCCTTGACTCACTTACAGAGAGATATCAATACATAGGTTTGAAGATTCTTACTAGTCAGATATATTCTTGTGCGGTGAATAGGGGGTGTTGAGTCCAGTTCACTGAAAAAGGAATAGGTCTTGTCTCTTACATATTGGGTTTATGGAACGGTATCGGAGCTAATTTGAAACCCTTGTTTTATGCATCACCCCACCTCACCTTTCCCGTTCAGCAGCCGTAGTGTGTTTCCTAAACGTGTGACTCTGTTCTGTTTTGTAATTCAGTTCAAGTGTAGCGGTTTTTACATTCCCTCTAGAAGTGATATCTTATGATAAGTGTCTTTTTCTGTGTGACTTATTTCACTTAGAATCGTCGTACCTAAATCCACTCATCGTGCTGCTACTAGCCTTATGACGTTGATTTCATGGCTGAGTGATATTCCATTGTACATGAGGACCACAACTTCTTTATCCATTTTTCTCTTTCCTAGGATAATTAAGGTGTAATGAAGTGTGGGTTCTTGTCAACAGAGCAGCCCTAAACTTTGGGGTGCCTGTGTCTTGCTGATTTTTAGTTTTCCCAATTTATATGCACATGAGTGGAAGTGCCCTATGCTCTCCAAGCTGTGTTTTTTAGATGTTTCAGAACACACCGTACACTTCTCCAGAGTGGCTGTTGGCAATTTACATCCCACCCATCAGCGTAGCAAGGTTCCCATTTCTCCATGGCCGGTCCTGCATTTCTGGTTTGGAAACTTTTTTCCGCATGGCCCTTTTGCCCGCTGGGAAGCGAGACTTTTTTGGAGCGCTGATTGGCCTTTCCAGGTTGCTTGGTTGGCCAAAAAGGGCGTATGCGTTTTTTCCTGAATATATTCAGGAAAAAACGCATACGCCCTTTTTGGCCAAGGGCATCATTGTCCACGTTTTGCCGCTTTTCATGTGCTTTCAAGGCGATTCGAATCTACCTCCTGAAATCTGTTTCCTGCAATTCTGCCTTGCTTTCAAAGCCTCTTCGTTGCCTTCCCTTAATATATTTGTGGACGAGAGGTATCATGTAAAACTCTGCAGGTTTGTGAATTGCAGTGCCCCTGAGCTCCATTTTTCAACTCGCTTTTTTGGGAGCTGGCCGCAAAAGCGCAGGATTGCTTCAGGCCCTCTTCTGGTTCTGGGGGCCAGGCTGAGCTTGTGCTTAATTCTTCTTCCTGATGGGAAAATAGAGTGACCTGTGCCTGTCCCAACACCTAGAGCTAGTCTCTCATTGGTTCCCCCTCTTCCCGTTCATCCTCAGGACAAATTGCAACCTGTACGGAACAGGAGGTTAAAGGTGCTGATTCTCCAAGGAGGGAGATGGCTAGTAAATCGGCTGGAATGGCGAACCCGAGCAAAGGAGATGAGAAATGAGGTGCGTTTTAGAAACCTTTCCCGATCACACGGTGTACCATCTTCTGGGTTTCTCATGCCTGTTTTCGACGTAGGAAGATGCCCTTGAACCTGGATATTTGGGACCCATGGGATGGGTACCATGCAGTATTACTTGAAAGGATCTGCGTTGGCTCACCCAACCTCACCGAATCTCTCAGCCCCAAGAGTGTCCACCCTGATGTCTCAATCAGCTGTGGGTCTAGATATGGTCAATCCAGGTTGCATCACAGCCCCTGAACGAATTTTGTAAGAATTTCTCTCTCTTTCACTGTCTTTGTTTCACGGGTTTTGAAAAGTAATTTATTTTTATAATGGGGTTTAGCTGCTTTTCACGGCTGTGTTTATGCCGCTTTACACCCCCTTGACTCACTTACAGAGAGATATCAATACATAGGTTTGAAGATTCTTACTAGTCAGATATATTCTTGTGCGGTGAATAGGGGGTGTTGAGTCCAGTTCACTGAAAAAGGAATAGGTCTTGTCTCTTACATATTGGGTTTATGGAACGGTATCTGAGCTAATTTGAAACCCTTGTTTTATGCATCACCCCACCTCACCTTGCCCGTTCAGCAGCCATAGTGTGTTTTCTATACGTGTGACTCTGTTCTGTTTTGTAATTCAGTTCAAGTGTAGCGGTTTTTACATTCCCTCTAGAAGTGATATCTTATGATAAGTGTCTTTTTCTGTGTGACTTATTTCACTTAGAATCGTCGTACCTAAATCCACTCATCGTGCTGCTACTAGCCTTATGACGTTGATTTCATGGCTGAGTGATATTCCATTGTACATGAGGACCCCAACTTCTTTATCCATTTTTCTCTTTCCTAGGATATTTAAGGTGTAATGAAGTGGGGGTTCTTGTCAACAGAGCAGCCCTAAACTTTGGGGTGCCTGTGTCTTGCTGATTTTTAGTTTTCCCAATTTATACGCCCATGAGTGGAAGTGCCCTATGCTCTCCAAGCTGTGTTTTTTAGATGTTTCAGAACACACCGTACACTTCTCCAGAGTGGCTGTTGGCAATTTACATCCCACCCATCAGCGTAGCAAGGCTCCCATTTCTCCATGGCCGGTCCTGCATTTCTGGTTTGGACACTTTTTTCCGCATGGCCCTTTTGCCCGCTGGGAAGCGAGACTTCTTTGGAGCGCTGATTGGCCTTTCCAGGTTGCTTGGTTTGCCAAAAAGGGCGTATGCGTTTTTTCCTGAATATATTCAGGAAAAAACGCATACGCCCTTTTGGGCCAAGGGCATCATTGTCCACGTTTTGCCGCTTTTCATGTGCTTTCAAGGCGATTCGAATCTACCTCCTGAAATCTGTTTCCTGCAATTCTGCCTTGCTTTCAAAGCCTCTTCGTTGCCTTCCCTTAATATATTTGTGGACGAGAGGTATCATTTAAAACTCTGCAGGTTTGTGAATTGCAGTGCCCCTGAGCTCCATTTTTCAACTCGCTTTTTTGGGAGCTGGCCGCAAAAGCGCAGGATTGCTTCAGGCCCTCTTCTGGTTCTGGGGGGCAGGCTGAGCTTGTGCTTAATTCTTCTTCCTGATGGGAAAATAGAGTGACCTGTGCCTGTCCCAACACCTAGAGCTAGTCTCTCATTGGTTCCCCCTCTTCCCGTTCATCCTCAGGACAAATTGCAACCTGTACGGAACAGGAGGGTAAAGGTGCTGATTCTCTAAGGAGGGAGATGGCTAGTAAATCGGCTGGAATGGCGAACCTGAGCAAAGGAGATGAGAAATGAGGTGCGTTTTAGAAACCTTTCCCGATCACACGGTGTACCATCTTCTGGGTTTCTCATGCCTGTTTTCGACGTAGGAAGATGCCCTTGAACCTGGAGATTTGGGACCCATGGGATGGGTACCATGCAGTATTACTTGAAAGGGTCTGCGTTGGCTCACCCAACCTCACCGAACCTCTCAGCCCCAAGAGTGTCCACCCTTATGTCTCAATCAGCTGTGGGTCTAGATATGGTCAATCCAGGTTGCATCAGAGCCCCTGAACGAATTTTGGAAGAATTTCTCTCTCTTTCACTGTCTTTGTTTCACGGGTTTTGAAAAGTAATTTATTTTTATAATGGGGTTTAGCTGCTTTTCACGGCTGTGTTTATGCCGCTTTACACCCCCTTGACTCACTTACAGAGAGATATCAATACATAGGTTTGAAGATTCTTACTAGTCAGATATATTCTTGTGCGGTGAATAGGGGGTGTTGAGTCCAGTTCACTGAGCAAGGAATAGGTCTTGTCTCTTACATATTGGGTTTATGGAACGGTATCGGAGCTAATTTGAAACCCTTGTTTTATGCATCACCCCACCTCACCTTTCCCGTTCAGCAGCCGTAGTGTGTTTCCTAAACGTGTGACTCTGTTCTGTTTTGTAATTCATTTCAAGTGTAGCGGTTTTTACATTCCCTCTAGAAGTGATATCTTATGATAAGTGTCTTTTTCTGTGTGACTTATTTCACTTAGAATCGTCGTACCTAAATCCACTCATCGTGCTGCTACTAGCCTTATGACGTTGATTTCATGGCTGAGTGATATTCCATTGTACATGAGGACCACAACTTCTTTATCCATTTTTCTCTTTCCTAGGATATTTAAGGTGTAATGAAGTGGGGGTTCTTGTCAACAGAGCAGCCCTAAACTTTGGGGTGCCTGTGTCTTGCTGATTTTTAGTTTTCCCAATTTATACGCCCATGAGTGGAAGTGCCCTATGCTCTCCAAGCTGTGTTTTTTAGATGTTTCAGAACACACCGTACACTTCTCCAGAGTGGCTGTTGGCAATTTACATCCCACCCATCAGCGTAGCAAGGCTCCCATTTCTCCATGGCCGGTCCTGCATTTCTGGTTTGGACACTTTTTTCCGCATGGCCCTTTTGCCCGCTGGGAAGCGAGACTTCTTTGGAGCGCTGATTGGCCTTTCCAGGTTGCTTGTTTGGCCAAAAAGGGCGTATGCGTTTTTTCCTGAATATATTCAGGAAAAAACGCATACGCCCTTTTTGGCCAAGGGCATCATTGTCCACGTTTTGCCGCTTTTCATGTGCTTTCAAGGCGATTCGAATCTACCTCCTGAAATCTGTTTCCTGCAATTCTGCCTTGCTTTCAAAGCCTCTTCGTTGCCTTCCCTTAATATATTTGTGGACGAGAGGTATCATTT
This sequence comes from Balaenoptera acutorostrata, assembly GCF_949987535.1. NCBI lineage: Eukaryota > Metazoa > Chordata > Mammalia > Artiodactyla > Balaenopteridae > Balaenoptera > Balaenoptera acutorostrata. The sequence goes on from NW_026646417.1 coordinate 77,662, forward strand.
AAAACTCTGCAGGTTTGTGAATTGCAGTGCCCCTGAGCTCCATTTTTCAACTCGCTTTTTTGGGAGCTGGCCGCAAAAGCGCAGGATTGCTTCAGGCCCTCTTCTGGTTCTGGGGGGCAGGCTGAGCTTGTGCTTAATTCTTCTTCCTGATGGGAAAATAGAGTGACCTGTGCCTGTCCCAACCCCTGGAGCTAGTCTCTCATTGGTTCCCCTTCTTCCCGTTCATCCTCAGGACAAATTGCAACCTGTACGGAACAGGAGGTTAAAGGTCCTGATTCTCCAAGGAGGGAGATGGCTAGTAAATCGGCTGGAATGGCGAACCCGAGCAATGGAGATGAGAAATGAGGTGCGTTTTAGAAACCTTTCCCGATCACACGGTGTACCATCTTCTGGGTTTCTCATGCCTGTTTTTGACGTAGGAAGATGCACTTGAACCTGGAGATTTGGGACCCATGGGATGGGTACCATGCAGTATTACTTGAAAGGGTCTGCGTTGGCTCACCCAACCTCACCGAACCTCTCAGCCCCAAGAGTGTCCACCCTTATGTCTCAATCAGCTGTGGGTCTAGATATGGTCAATCCAGGTTGCATCAGAGCCCCTGAACGAATTTTGGAAGAATTTCTCTCTCTTTCACTGTCTTTGTTTCACGGGTTTTGAAAAGTAATTTATTTTTATAATGGGGTTTAGCTGCTTTTCACGGCTGTGTTTATGCCGCTTTACACCCCCTTGACTCACTTACAGAGAGATATCAATACATAGGTTTGAAGATTCTTCCTAGTCAGATATATTCTTGTGCGGTGAATAGGGGGTGTTGAGTCCAGTTCACTGAAAAAGAATAGGTCTTCTCTCTTACATATTGGGTTTATGGAACGGTATCTGAGCTAATTTGAAACCCTTGTTTTATGCATCACCCCACCTCACCTTTCCCGTTCAGCAGCCGTAGTGTGTTTCCTAAACGTGTGACTCTGTTCTGTTTTGTAATTCAGTTCAAGTGTAGCAGTTTTTACATTCCCTCTAGAAGTGATATCTTATGATAAGTGTCTTTTTCTGTGTGACTTATTTCACTTAGAATCGTCGTACCTAAATCCACTCATCGTGCTGCTACTAGCCTTATGACGTTGATTTCATGGCTGAGTGATATTCCATTGTACATGAGGACCCCAACTTCTTTATCCATTTTTCTCTTTCCTAGGATATTTCAGGTGTAATGAAGTGGGGGTTCTTGTCAACAGAGCAGCCCTAAACTTTGGGGTGCCTGTGTCTTGCTGATTTTTAGTTTTCCCAATTTATACGCCCATGAGTGGAAGTGCCCTATGCTCTCCAAGCTGTGTTTTTTAGATGTTTCAGAACACACCGTACACTTCTCCAGAGTGGCTGTTGGCAATTTACATCCCACCCATCAGCGTAGCAAGGCTCCCATTTCTCCATGGCCGGTCCTGCATTTCTGGTTTGGACACTTTTTTCCGCATGGCCCTTTTGCCCGCTGGGAAGCGAGACTTCTTTGGAGCGCTGATTGGCCTTTCCAGGTTGCTTGGTTGGCCAAAAAGGGCGTATGCGTTTTTTCCTGAATATATTCAGGAAAAAACGCATACGCCCTTTTTGGCCAAGGGCATCATTGTCCACGTTTTGCCGCTTTTCATGTGCTTTCAAGGCGATTCGAATCTACCTCCTGAAATCTGTTTCCTGCAATTCTGCCTTGCTTTCAAAGCCTCTTCGTTGCCTTCCCTTAATATATTTGTGGACGAGAGGTATCATTTAAAACTCTGCAGGTTTGTGAATTGCAGTGCCCCTGAGCTCCATTTTTCAACTCGCTTTTTTGGGAGCTGGCTGCAAAAGCGCAGGATTGCTTCAGGCCCTCTTCTGGTTCTGGGGGGCAGGCTGAGCTTGTGCTTAATTCTTCTTCCTGATGGGAAAATAGAGTGACCTGTGCCTGTCCCAACACCTAGAGCTAGTCTCTCATTGGTTCCCCTTCTTCCCGTTCATCCTCAGGACAAATTGCAACCTGTACGGAACAGGAGGTTAAAGGTGCTGATTCTCCAAGGAGGGAGATGGCTAGTAAATCGGCTGGAATGGCGAACCCGAGCAAAGGAGATGAGAAATTAGGTGCGTTTTAGAAACCTTTCCCGATCACACGGTGTACCATCTTCTGGGTTTCTCATGCCTGTTTTCGACGTAGGAAGATGCCCTTGAACCTGGAGATTTGGGACCCATGGGATGGGTACCATGCAGTATTACTTGAAAGGGTCTGCGTTGGCTCACCCAACCTCACCGAACCTCTCAGCCCCAAGAGTGTCCACCCTTATGTCTCAATCAGCTGTGGGTCTAGATATGGTCAATCCAGGTTGCATCACAGCCCCTGAACGAATTTTGTAAGAATTTCTCTCTCTTTCACTGTCTTTGTTTCACGGGTTTTGAAAAGTAATTTATTTTTATAATGGGGTTTAGCTGCTTTTCACGGCTGTGTTTATGCCGCTTTACACCCCCTTGACTCACTTACAGAGAGATATCAATACATAGGTTTGAAGATTCTTACTAGTCAGATATATTCTTGTGCGGTGAATAGGGGGTGTTGAGTCCAGTTCACTGAGCAAGGAATAGGTCTTGTCTCTTACATATTGGGTTTATGGAACGGTATCTGAGCTAATTTGAAACCCTTGTTTTATGCATCACCCCACCTCACCTTTCCCGTTCAGCAGCCGTAGTGTGTTTCCTAAACGTGTGACTCTGTTCTGTTTTGTAATTCAGTTCAAGTGTAGCGGTTTTTACATTCCCTCTAGAAGTGATATCTTATGATAAGTGTCTTTTTCTGTGTGACTTATTTCACTTAGAATCGTCGTACCTAAATCCACTCATCGTGCTGCTACTAGCCTTATGACGTTGATTTCATGGCTGAGTGATATTCCATTGTACATGAGGACCCCAACTTCTTTATCCATTTTTCTCTTTCCTAGGATATTTAAGGTGTAATGAAGTGGGCGTTCTTGTCAACAGAGCAGCCCTAAACTTTGGGGTGCCTGTGTCTTGCTGATGTTTAGTTTTCCCAATTTATACGCCCATGAGTGGAAGTGCCCTATGCTCTCCAAGCTGTGTTTTTTAGATGTTTCAGAACACACCGTACACTTCTCCAGAGTGGCTGTTGGCAATTTACATCCCACCCATCAGCGTAGCAAGGCTCCCATTTCTCCATGGCCGGTCCTGCATTTCTGGTCTGGACACTTTTTTCCGCATGGCCCTTTTGCCCGCTGGGAAGCGAGACTTCTTTGGAGCGCTGATTGGCCTTTCCAGGTTGCTTGGTTGGCCAAAAAGGGCGTATGCGTTTTTTCCTGAATATATTCAGGAAAAAACGCATACGCCCTTTTTGGCCAAGGGCATCATTGTCCACGTTTTGCCGCTTTTCATGTGCTTTCAAGGCGATTCGAATCTACCTCCTGAAATCTGTTTCCTGCAATTCTGCCTTGCTTTCAAAGCCTCTTCGTTGCCTTCCCTTAATATATTTGTGGACGAGAGGTATCATTTAAAACTCTGCAGGTTTGTGAATTGCAGTGCCCCTGAGCTCCATTTTTCAACTCGCTTTTTTGGGAGCTGGCCGCAAAAGCGCAGGATTGCTTCAGGCCCTCTTCTGGTTCTGGAGGGCAGGCTGAGCTTGTGCTTAATTCTTCTTCCTGATGGGAAAATAGAGTGACCTGTGCCTGTCCCAACACCTAGAGCTAGTCTCTCATTGGTTCCCCCTCTTCCCGTTCATCCTCAGGACAAATTGCAACCTGTACGGAACAGGAGGTTAAAGGTGCTGATTCTCCAAGGAGGGAGATGGCTAGTAAATCAGCTGGAATGGCGAACCCGAGCAAAGGAGATGAGAAATGAGGTGCGTTTTAGAAACCTTTCCCGATCACACGGTGTACCATCTTCTGGGTTTCTCATGCCTGTTTTCGACGTAGGAAGATGCCCTTGAACCTGGAGATTTGGGACCCATGGGATGGGTACCATGCAGTATTACTTGAAAGGGTCTGCGTTGGCTCACCCAACCTCACCGAACCTCTCAGCCCCAAGAGTGTCCACCCTTATGTCTCAATCAGCTGTGGGTCTAGATATGGTCAATCCAGGTTGCATCACAGCCCCTGAACGAATTTTGGAAGAATTTCTCTCTCTTTCACTGTCTTTGTTTCACGGGTTTTGAAAAGTAATTTATTTTTATAATGGGGTTTAGCTGCTTTTCACGGCTGTGTTTATGCCGCTTTACACCCCCTTGACTCACTTACAGAGAGATATCAATACATAGGTTTGAAGATTCTTACTAGTCAGATATATTCTTGTGCGGTGAATAGGGGGTGTTGAGTCCAGTTCACTGAGCAAGGAATAGGTCTTGTCTCTTACATATTGGGTTTATGGAACGGTATCGGAGCTAATTTGAAACCCTTGTTTTATGCATCACCCCACCTCACCTTTCCCGTTCAGCAGCCGTAGTGTGTTTCCTAAACGTGTGACTCTGTTCTGTTTTGTAATTCAGTTCAAGTGTAGCGGTTTTTACATTCCCTCTAGAAGTGATATCTTATGATAAGTGTCTTTTTCTGTGTGACTTATTTCACTTAGAATCGTCGTACCTAAATCCACTCATCGTGCTGCTACTAGCCTTATGACGTTGATTTCATGGCTGAGTGATATTCCATTGTACATGAGGACCCCAACTTCTTTATCCATTTTTCTCTTTCCTAGGATATTTAAGGTGTAATGAAGTGGGCGTTCTTGTCAACAGAGCAGCCCTAAACTTTGGGGTGCCTGTGTCTTGCTGATGTTTAGTTTTCCCAATTTATACGCCCATGAGTGGAAGTGCCCTATGCTCTCCAAGCTGTGTTTTTTAGATGTTTCAGAACACACCGTACACTTCTCCAGAGTGGCTGTTGGCAATTTACATCCCACCCATCAGCGTAGCAAGGCTCCCATTTCTCCATGGCCGGTCCTGCATTTCTGGTTTGGACACTTTTTTCCGCATGGCCCTTTTGCCCGCTGGGAAGCGAGACTTCTTTGGAGCGCTGATTGGCCTTTCCAGGTTGCTTGGTTGGCCAAAAAGGGCGTATGCGTTTTTTCCTGAATATATTCAGGAAAAAACGCATACGCCCTTTTTGGCCAAGGGCATCATTGTCCACGTTTTGCCGCTTTTCATGTGCTTTCAAGGCGATTCGAATCTACCTCCTGAAATCTGTTTCCTGCAATTCTGCCTTGCTTTCAAAGCCTCTTCGTTGCCTTCCCTTAATATATTTGTGGACGAGAGGTATCATTTAAAACTCTGCAGGTTTGTGAATTGCAGTGCCCCTGAGCTCCATTTTTCAACTTGCTTTTTTGGGAGCTGGCCGCAAAAGCGCAGGATTGCTTCAGGCCCTCTTCTGGTTCTGGGGGGCAGGCTGAGCTTGTGCTTAATTCTTCTTCCTGATGGGAAAATAGAGTGACCTGTGCCTGTCCCAACACCTAGAGCTAGTCTCTCATTGGTTCCCCCTCTTCCCGTTCATCCTCAGGACAAATTGCAACCTGTACGGAACAGGAGGTTAAAGGTGCTGATTCTCCAAGTAGGGAGATGGCTAGTAAATCAGCTGGAATGGCGAACCCGAGCAAAGGAGATGAGAAATTAGGTGCGTTTTAGAAACCTTTCCCGATCACACGGTGTACCATCTTCTGGGTTTCTCATGCCTGTTTTCGACGTAGGAAGATGCCCTTGAACCTGGAGATTTGGGACCCATGGGATGGGTACCATGCAGTATTACTTGAAAGGGTCTGCGTTGGCTCACCCAACCTCACCGAACCTCTCAGCCCCAAGAGTGTCCACCCTTATGTCTCAATCAGCTGTGGGTCTAGATATGGTCAATCCAGGTTGCATCACAGCCCCTGAACGAATTTTGGAAGAATTTCTCTCTCTATCACTGTCTTTGTTTCAAGGGTTTGGAAAAGTAATTTATTTTTATAATGGGGTTTAGCTGCTTTTCACGGCTGTGTTTATGCCGCTTTACACCCCCTTGACTCACTTACAGAGAGATATCAATACATAGGTTTGAAGATTCTTACTAGTCAGATATATTCTTGTGCGGTGAATAGGGGGTGTTGAGTCCAGTTCACTGAGCAAGGAATAGGTCTTGTCTCTTACATATTGGGTTTATGGAACGGTATCGGAGCTAATTTGAAACCCTTGTTTTATGCATCACCCCACCTCACCTTTCCCGTTCAGCAGCCGTAGTGTGTTTCCTAAACGTGTGACTCTGTTCTGTTTTGTAATTCAGTTCAAGTGTAGCGGTTTTTACATTCCCTCTAGAAGTGATATCTTATGATAAGTGTCTTTTTCTGTGTGACTTATTTCACTTAGAATCGTCGTACCTAAATCCACTCATCGTGCTGCTACTAGCCTTATGACGTTGATTTCATGGCTGAGTGATATTCCATTGTACATGAGGACCCCAACTTCTTTATCCATTTTTCTCTTTCCTAGGATATTTAAGGTGTAATGAAGTGGGGGTTCTTGTCAACAGAGCAGCCCTAAACTTTGGGGTGCCTGTGTCTTGCTGATTTTTAGTTTTCCCAATTTATACGCCCATGAGTGGAAGTGCCCTATGCTCTCCAAGCTGTGTTTTTTAGATGTTTCAGAACACACCGTACACTTCTCCAGAGTGGCTGTTGGCAATTTACATCCCACCCATCAGCGTAGCAAGGCTCCCATTTCTCCATGGCCGGTCCTGCATTTCTGGTTTGGACACTTTTTTCCGCATGGCCCTTTTGCCCGCTGGGAAGCGAGACTTCTTTGGAGCGCTGATTGGCCTTTCCAGGTTGCTTGGTTGGCCAAAAAGGGCGTATGCGTTTTTTCCTGAATATATTCAGGAAAAAACGCATACGCCCTTTTTGGCCAAGGGCATCATTGTCCACGTTTTGCCGCTTTTCATGTGCTTTCAAGGCGATTCGAATCTACCTCCTGAAATCTGTTTCCTGCAATTCTGCCTTGCTTTCAAAGCCTCTTCGTTGCCTTCCCTTAATATATTTGTGGACGAGAGGTATCATTTAAAACTCTGCAGGTTTGTGAATTGCAGTGCCCCTGAGCTCCATTTTTCAACTCGATTTTTTGGGACCTGGCCGCAAAAGCGCAGGATTGCTTCAGGCACTCTTCTGGATCTGGGGGGCAGGCTGAGCTTGTGCTTAATTCTTCTTCCTGATGGGAAAATAGAGTGACCTGTGCCTGTCCCAACACCTAGAGCTAGTCTCTCATTGGTTCCCCCTCTTCCCGTTCATCCTCAGGACAAATTGCAACCTGTACGGAACAGGAGGTTAAAGGTGCTGATTCTCCAAGGAGGGAGATGGCTAGTAAATCAGCTGGAATGGCGAACCCGAGCAAAGGAGATGAGAAATGACGTGCGTTTTAGAAACCTTTCCCGATCACACGGTGTACCATCTTCTGGGTTTCTCATGCCTGTTTTCGACGTAGGAAGATGCCCTTGAACCTGGAGATTTGGGACCCATGGGATGGGTACCATGCAGTATTACTTGAAAGGGACTGCGTTGGCTCACCCAACCTCACCGAACCTCTCAGTCCCAAGACTGTCCACCCTTATGTCTCAATCAGCTGTGGGTCTAGATATGGTCAATCCAGGTTGCATCACAGCCCCTGAACGAATTTTGGAAGAATTTCTCTCTCTTTCACTGTCTTTGTTTCACGGGTTTTGAAAAGTAATTTATTTTTATAATGGGGTTTAGCTGCTTTTCACGGCTGTGTTTATGCCGCTTTACACCCCCTTGACTCACTTACAGAGAGATATCAATACATAGGTTTGAAGATTCTTACTAGTCAGATATATTCTTGTGCGGTGAATAGGGGGTGTTGAGTCCAGTTCACTGAGCAAGGAATAGGTCTTGTCTCTTACATATTGGGTTTATGGAACGGTATCGGAGCTAATTTGAAACCCTTGTTTTATGCATCACCCCACCTCACCTTTCCCATTCAGCAGCCGTAGTGTGTTTCCTAAACGTGTGACTCTGTTCTGTTTTGTAATTCAGTTCAAGTGTAGCGGTTTTTACATTCCCTCTAGAAGTGATATCTTATGATAAGTGTCTTTTTCTGTGTGACTTATTTCACTTAGAATCGTCGTACCTAAATCCACTCATCGTGCTGCTACTAGCCTTATGACGTTGATTTCATGGCTGAGTGATATTCCATTGTACATGAGGACCCCAACTTCTTTATCCATTTTTCTCTTTCCTAGGATATTTAAGGTGTAATGAAGTGGGCGTTCTTGTCAACAGAGCAGCCCTAAACTTTGGGGTGCCTGTGTCTTGCTGATGTTTAGTTTTCCCAATTTATACGCCCATGAGTGGAAGTGCCCTATGCTCTCCAAGCTGTGTTTTTTAGATGTTTCAGAACACACCGTACACTTCTCCAGAGTGGCTGTTGGCAATTTACATCCCACCCATCAGCGTAGCAAGGCTCCCATTTCTCCATGGCCGGTCCTGCATTTCTGGTCTGGACACTTTTTTCCGCATGGCCCTTTTGCCCGCTGGGAAGCGAGACTTCTTTGGAGCGCTGATTGGCCTTTCCAGGTTGCTTGGTTGGCCAAAAAGGGCGTATGCGTTTTTTCCTGAATATATTCAGGAAAAAACGCATACGCCCTTTTTGGCCAAGGGCATCATTGTCCACGTTTTGCCGCTTTTCATGTGCTTTCAAGGCGATTCGAATCTACCTCCTGAAATCTGTTTCCTGCAATTCTGCCTTGCTTTCAAAGCCTCTTCGTTGCCTTCCCTTAATATATTTGTGGACGAGAGGTATCATTTAAAACTCTGCAGGTTTGTGAATTGCAGTGCCCCTGAGCTCCATTTTTCAACTCGCTTTTTTGGGACCTGGCCGCAAAAGCGCAGGATTGCTTCAGGCCCTCTTCTGGTTCTGGGGGGCAGGCTGAGCTTGTGCTTAATTCTTCTTCCTGATGGGAAAATAGAGTGACCTGTGCCTGTCCCAACACCTAGAGCTAGTCTCTCATTGGTTCCCCCTCTTCCCGTTCATCCTCAGGACAAATTGCAACCTGTACGGAACAGGAGGTTAAAGGTGCTGATTCTCCAAGGAGGGAGATGGCTAGTAAATCAGCTGGAATGGCAAACCCGAGCAAAGGAGATGAGAAATGAGGTGCGTTTTAGAAACCTTTCCCGATCACACGGTGTACCATCTTCTGGGTTTCTCATGCCTGTTTTCGACTTAGGAAGATGCCCTTGAACCTGGAGATTTGGGACCCATGGGATGGGTACCATGCAGTATTACTTGAAAGGGTCTGCGTTGGCTCAACCAACCTCACCGAACCTCTCAGCCCCAAGAGTGTCCACCCTTATGTCTCAATCAGCTGTGGGTCTAGATATGGTCAATCCAGGTTGCATCACAGCCCCTGAACGAATTTTGGAAGAATTTCTCTCTCTTTCACTGTCTTTGTTTCACGGGTTTTGAAAAGTAATTTATTTTTATAATGGGGTTTAGCTGCTTTTCACGGCTGTGTTTATGCCGCTTTACACCCCCTTGACTCACTTACAGAGAGATATCAATACATAGGTTTGAAGATTCTTACTAGTCAGATATATTCTTGTGCGGTGAATAGGGGGTGTTGAGTCCAGTTCACTGAAAAAGGAATAGGTCTTGTCTCTTACATATTGGGTTTATGGAACGGTATCTGAGCTAATTTGAAACCCTTGTTTTATGCATCACCCCACCTCACCTTTCCCGTTCAGCAGCCGTAGTGTGTTTCCTAAACGTGTGACTCTGTTCTGTTTTGTAATTCATTTCAAGTGTAGCGGTTTTTACATTCCCTCTAGAAGTGATATCTTATGATAAGTGTCTTTTTCTGTGTGACTTATTTCACTTAGAATCGTCGTACCTAAATCCACTCATCGTGCTGCTACTAGCCTTATGACGTTGATTTCATGGCTGAGTGATATTCCATTGTACATGAGGACCCCAACTTCTTTATCCATTTTTCTCTTTCCTAGGATATTTAAGGTGTAATGAAGTGGGCGTTCTTGTCAACAGAGCAGCCCTAAACTTTGGGGTGCCTGTGTCTTGCTGATTTTTAGTTTTCCCAATTTATACGCCCATGAGTGGAAGTGCCCTATGCTCTCCAAGCTGTGTTTTTTAGATGTTTCAGAACACACCGTACACTTCTCCAGAGTGGCTGTTGGCAATTTACATCCCACCCATCAGCGTAGCAAGGCTCCCATTTCTCCATGGCCGGTCCTGCATTTCTGGTCTGGACACTTTTTTCCGCATGGCCCTTTTGCCCGCTGGGAAGCGAGACTTCTTTGGAGCGCTGATTGGCCTTTCCAGGTTGCTTGGTTGGCCAAAAAGGGCGTATGCGTTTTTTCCTGAATATATTCAGGAAAAAACGCATACGCCCTTTTTGGCCAAGGGCATCATTGTCCACGTTTTGCCGCTTTTCATGTGCTTTCAAGGCGATTCGAATCTACCTCCTGAAATCTGTTTCCTGCAATTCTGCCTTGCTTTCAAAGCCTCTTCGTTGCCTTCCCTTAATATATTTGTGGACGAGAGGTATCATTTAAAACTCTGCAGGTTTGTGAATTGCAGTGCCCCTGAGCTCCATTTTTCAACTCGCTTTTTTGGGACCTGGCCGCAAAAGCGCAGGATTGCTTCAAGCCCTCTTCTGGTTCTGGGGGGAAGGCTGAGCTTGTGCTTAATTCTTCTTCCTGATGGGAAAATAGAGTGACCTGTGCCTGTCCCAACACCTAGAGCTAGTCTCTCATTGGTTCCCCCTCTTCCCGTTCATCCTCAGGACAAATTGCAACCTGTACGGAACAGGAGGTTAAAGGTGCTGATTCTCCAAGGAGGGAGATGGCTAGTAAATCGGCTGGAATGGTGAACCCGAGCAAAGGAGATGAGAAATGAGGTGCGTTTTAGAAACCTTTCCCGATCACACGGTGTACCATCTTCTGGGTTTCTCATGCCTGTTTTCGACGTAGGAAGATGCCCTTGAACCTGGAGATTTGGGACCCATGGGATGGGTACCATGCAGTATTACTTGAAAGGGTCTGCGTTGGCTCACCCAACCTCACCGAACCTCTCAGCCCCAAGAGTGTCCACCCTTATGTCTCAATCAGCTGTGGGTCTAGATATGGTCAATCCAGGTTGCATCACAGCCCCTGAACGAATTTTGTAAGAATTTCTCTCTCTTTCACTGTCTTTGTTTCACGGGTTTTGAAAAGTAATTTATTTTTATAATGGGGTTTAGCTGCTTTTCACGGCTGTGTTTATGCCGCTTTACACCCCCTTGACTCACTTACAGAGAGATATCAATACATAGGTTTGAAGATTCTTACTAGTCAGATATATTCTTGTGCGGTGAATAGGGGGTGTTGAGTCCAGTTCACTGAAAAAGGGATAGGTCTTGTCTCTTATATATTGGGTTTATGGAACGGTATCTGAGCTAATTTGAAACCCTTGTTTTATGCATCACCCCACCTCACCTTTCCCGTTCAGCAGCCGTAGTGTGTTTCCTAAACGTGTGACTCTGTTCTGTTTTGTAATTCAGTTCAAGTGTAGCGGTTTTTACATTCCCTCTAGAAGTGATATCTTATGATAAGTGTCTTTTTCTGTGTGACTTATTTCACTTAGAATCGTCGTACCTAAATCCACTCATCGTGCTGCTACTAGCCTTATGACGTTGATTTCATGGCTGAGTGATATTCCATTGTACATGAGGACCCCAACTTCTTTATCCATTTTTCTCTTTCCTAGGATATTTAAGGTGTAATGAAGTGGGCGTTCTTGTCAACAGAGCAGCCCTAAACTTTGGGGTGCCTGTGTCTTGCTGATGTTTAGTTTTCCCAATTTATACGCCCATGAGTGGAAGTGCCCTATGCTCTCCAAGCTGTGTTTTTTAGATGTTTCAGAACACACCGTACACTTCTCCAGAGTGGCTGTTGGCAATTTACATCCCACCCATCAGCGTAGCAAGGCTCCCATTTCTCCATGGCCGGTCCTGCATTTCTGGTCTGGACACTTTTTTCCGCATGGCCCTTTTGCCCGCTGGGAAGCGAGACTTCTTTGGAGCGCTGATTGGCCTTTCCAGGTTGCTTGGTTGGCCAAAAAGGGCGTATGCGTTTTTTCCTGAATATATTCAGGAAAAAACGCATACGCCCTTTTTGGCCAAGGGCATCATTGTCCACGTTTTGCCGCTTTTCATGTGCTTTCAAGTCGATTCGAATCTACCTCCTGAAATCTGTTTCCTGCAATTCTGCCTTGCTTTCAAAGCCTCTTCGTTGCCTTCCCTTAATATATTTGTGGACGAGAGGTATCATTTAAAACTCTGCAGGTTTGTGAATTGCAGTGCCCCTGAGCTCCATTTTTCAACTCGCTTTTTTGGGAGCTGGCCGCAAAAGCGCAGGATTGCTTCAGGCCCTCTTCTGGTTCTGGGGGGCAGGCTGAGCTTGTGCTTAATTCTTCTTCCTGATGGGAAAATAGAGTGACCTGTGCCTGTCCCAACACCTAGAGCTAGTCTCTCATTGGTTCCCCCTCTTCCCGTTCATCCTCAGGACAAATTGCAACCTGTACGGAACAGGAGGTTAAAGGTGCTGATTCTCCAAGGAGGGAGATGGCTAGTAAATCGGCTGGAATGGCGAAGCCGAGCAAAGGAGATGAGAAATGAGGTGCGTTTTAGAAACCTTTCCCGATCACACGGTGTACCATCTTCTGGGTTTCTCATGCCTGTTTTCGACGTAGGAAGATGCCCTTGAACCTGGAGATTTGGGACCCATGGGATGGGTACCATGCAGTATTACTTGAAAGGGTCTGCGTTGGCTCACCCAACCTCACCGAACCTCTCAGCCCCAAGAGTGTCCACCCTTATGTCTCAATCAGCTGTGGGTCTAGATATGGTCAATCCAGGTTGCATCACAGCCCCTGAATGAATTTTGTAAGAATTTCTCTCTCTTTCACTGTCTTTGTTTCACGGGTTTTGAAAAGTAATTTATTTTTATAATGGGGTTTAGCTGCTTTTCACGGCTGTGTTTATGCCGCTTTACACCCCCTTGACTCACTTACAGAGAGATATCAATACATAGGTTTGAAGATTCTTACTAGTCAGATATATTCTTGTGCGGTGAATAGGGGGTGTTGAGTCCAGTTCACTGAAAAAGGGATAGGTCTTGTCTCTTACATATTGGGTTTATGGAACGGTATCTGAGCTAATTTGAAACCCTTGTTTTATGCATCACCCCACCTCACCTTTCCCGTTCAGCAGCCGTAGTGTGTTTCCTAAACGTGTGACTCTGTTCTGTTTTGTAATTCAGTTCAAGTGTAGCGGTTTTTACATTCCCTCTAGAAGTGATATCTTATGATAAGTGTCTTTTTCTGTGTGACTTATTTCACTTAGAATCGTCGTACCTAAATCCACTCATCGTGCTGCTACTAGCCTTATGACGTTGATTTCATGGCTGAGTGATATTCCATTGTACATGAGGACCCCAACTTCTTTATCCATTTTTCTCTTTCCTAGGATATTTAAGGTGTAATTAAGTGGGCGTTCTTGTCAACAGAGCAGCCCTAAACTTTGGGGTGCCTGTGTCTTGCTGATGTTTAGTTTTCCCAATTTATACGCCCATGAGTGGAAGTGCCCTATGCTCTCCAAGCTGTGTTTTTTAGATGTTTCAGAACACACCGTACACTTCTCCAGAGTGGCTGTTGGCAATTTACATCCCACCCATCAGCGTAGCAAGGCTCCCATTTCTCCATGGCCGGTCCTGCATTTCTGGTCTGGACACTTTTTTCCGCATGGCCCTTTTGCCCGCTGGGAAGCGAGACTTCTTTGGAGCGCTGATTGGCCTTTCCAGGTTGCTTGGTTGGCCAAAAAGGGCGTATGCGTTTTTTCCTGAATATATTCAGGAAAAAACGCATACGCCCTTTTTGGCCAAGGGCATCATTGTCCACGTTTTGCCGCTTTTCATGTGCTTTCAAGTCGATTCGAATCTACCTCCTGAAATCTGTTTCCTGCAATTCTGCCTTGCTTTCAAAGCCTCTTCGTTGCCTTCCCTTAATATATTTGTGGACGAGAGGTATCATTTAAAACTCTGCAGGTTTGTGAATTGCAGTGCCCCTGAGCTCCATTTTTCAACTCGCTTTTTTGGGACCTGGCCGCAAAAGCGCAGGATTGCTTCAGGCCCTCTTCTGGTTCTGGGGGGCAGGCTGAGCTTGTGCTTAATTCTTCTTCCTAATGGGAAAATAGAGTGACCTGTGCCTGTCCCAACACCTAGAGCTAGTCTCTCATTGGTTCCCCCTCTTCCCGTTCATCCTCAGGACAAATTGCAACCTGTACGGAACAGGAGGTTAAAGGTGCTGATTCTCCAAGGAGGGAGATGGCTAGTAAATCAGCTGGAATGGCGAACCCGAGCAAAGGAGATGAGAAATGAGGTGCGTTTTAGAAACCTTTCCCGATCACACGGTGTACCATCTTCTGGGTTTCTCATGCTTGTTTTCGACGTAGGAAGATGCCCTTGAACCTGGAGATTTGGGACCCATGGGATGGGTACCATGCAGTATTACTTGAAAGGGTCTGCGTTGGCTCACCCAACCTCACCGAAACTCTCAGCCCCAAGAGTGTCCACCCTGATGTTTCAATCAGCTGTGGGTCTAGATATGGTCAATCCAAGTTGCATCACAGCCCCTGAACGAATTTTGGAAGAATTTCTCTCTCTTTCACTGTCTTTGTTTCACGGGTTTTGAAAAGTAATTTATTTTTATAATGGGGTTTAGCTGCTTTTCACGGCTGTGTTTATGACGCTTTACACCCCCTTGACTCACTTACAGAGAGATATCAATACATAGGTTTGAAGATTCTTACTAGTCAGATATATTCTTGTGCGGTGAATAGGGGGTGTTGAGTCCAGTTCACTGAGCAAGGAATAGGTCTTGTCTCTTACATATTGGGTTTATGGAACGGTATCAGAGCTAATTTGAAACCCTTGTTTTATGCATCACCCCACCTCACCTTTCCCGTTCAGCAGCCGTAGTGTGTTTCCTAAACGTGTGACTCTGTTCTGTTTTGTAATTCAGTTCAAGTGTAGCGGTTTTTACATTCCCTCTAGAAGTGATATCTTATGATAAGTGTCTTTTTCTGTGTGACTTATTTCACTTAGAATCGTCGTACCTAAATCCACTCATCGTGCTGCTACTAGCCTTATGACGTTGATTTCATGGCTGAGTGATATTCCATTGTACATGAGGACCCCAACTTCTTTATCCATTTTTCTCTTTCCTAGGATATTTAAGGTGTAATGAAGTGGGCGTTCTTGTCAACAGAGCAGCCCTAAACTTTGGGGTGCCTGTGTCTTGCTGATGTTTAGTTTTCCCAATTTATACGCCCATGAGTGGAAGTGCCCTATGCTCTCCAATCTGTGTTTTTTAGATGTTTCAGAACACACCGTACACTTCTCCAGAGTGGCTGTTGGCAATTTACATCCCACCCATCAGCGTAGCAAGGCTCCCATTTCTCCATGGCCGGTCCTGCATTTCTGGTTTGGACACTTTTTTCCGCATGGCCCTTTTGCCCGCTGGGAAGCGAGACTTCTTTGGAGCGCTGATTGGCCTTTCCAGGTTGCTTGGTTGGCCAAAAAGGGCGTATGCGTTTTTTCCTGAATATATTCAGGAAAAAACGCATACGCCCTTTTTGGCCAAGGGCATCATTGTCCACGTTTTGCCGCTTTTCATGTGCTTTCAAGGCGATTCGAATCTACCTCCTGAAATCTGTTTCCTGCAATTCTGCCTTGCTTTCAAAGCCTCTTCATTGCCTTCCCTTAATATATTTGTGGACGAGAGGTATCATTTAAAACTCTGCAGGTTTGTGAATTGCAGTGCCCCTGAGCTCCATTTTTCAACTCGCTTTTTTGGGAGCTGGCCGCAAAAGCGCAGGATTGCTTCAGGCCCTCTTCTGGTTCTGGGGGGCAGGCTGAGCTTGTGCTTAATTCTTCTTCCTGATGGGAAAATAGAGTGACCTGTGCCTGTCCCAACACCTAGAGCTAGTCTCTCATTGGTTCCCCCTCTTCCCGTTCATCCTCAGGACAAATTGCAACCTGTACGGAACAGGAGGTTAAAGGTGCTGATTCTCCAAGTAGGGAGATGGCTAGTAAATCAGCTGGAATGGCGAACCCGAGCAAAGGAGATGAGAAATTAGGTGCGTTTTAGAAACCTTTCCCGATCACACGGTGTACCATCTTCTGGGTTTCTCATGCCTGTTTTCGACGTAGGAAGATGCCCTTGAACCTGGAGATTTGGGACCCATGGGATGGGTACCATGCAGTATTACTTGAAAGGGTCTGCGTTGGCTCACCCAACCTCACCGAACCTCTCAGCCCCAAGAGTGTCCACCCTTATGTCTCAATCAGCTGTGGGTCTAGATATGGTCAATCCAGGTTGCATCACAGCCCCTGAACGAATTTTGGAAGAATTTCTCTCTCTTTCACTGTCTTTGTTTCACGGGTTTTGAAAAGTAATTTATTTTTATAATGGGGTTTAGCTGCTTTTCACGGCTGTGTTTATGCCGCTTTACACCCCCTTGACTCACTTACAGAGAGATATCAATACATAGGTTTGAAGATTCTTACTAGTCAGATATATTCTTGTGCGGTGAATAGGGGGTGTTGAGTCCAGTTCACTGAGCAAGGAATAGGTCTTGTCTCTTACATATTGGGTTTATGGAACGGTATCGGAGCTAATTTGAAACCCTTGTTTTATGCATCACCCCACCTCACCTTTCCCGTTCAGCAGCCGTAGTGTGTTTCCTAAACGTGTGACTCTGTTCTGTTTTGTAATTCAGTTCAAGTGTAGCGGTTTTTACATTCCCTCTAGAAGTGATATCTTATGATAAGTGTCTTTTTCTGTGTGACTTATTTCACTTAGAATCGTCGTACCTAAATCCACTCATCGTGCTGCTACTAGCCTTATGACGTTGATTTCATGGCTGAGTGATATTCCATTGTACATGAGGACCCCAACTTCTTTATCCATTTTTCTCTTTCCTAGGATATTTAAGGTGTAATGAAGTGGGGGTTCTTGTCAACAGAGCAGCCCTAAACTTTGGGGTGCCTGTGTCTTGCTGATTTTTAGTTTTCCCAATTTATACGCCCATGAGTGGAAGTGCCCTATGCTCTCCAAGCTGTGTTTTTTAGATGTTTCAGAACACACCGTACACTTCTCCAGAGTGGCTGTTGGCAATTTACATCCCACCCATCAGCGTAGCAAGGCTCCCATTTCTCCATGGCCGGTCCTGCATTTCTGGTTTGGACACTTTTTTCCGCATGGCCCTTTTGCCCGCTGGGAAGCGAGACTTCTTTGGAGCGCTGATTGGCCTTTCCAGGTTGCTTGGTTGGCCAAAAAGGGCGTATGCGTTTTTTCCTGAATATATTCAGGAAAAAACGCATACGCCCTTTTTGGCCAAGGGCATCATTGTCCACGTTTTGCCGCTTTTCATGTGCTTTCAAGGCGATTCGAATCTACCTCCTGAAATCTGTTTCCTGCAATTCTGCCTTGCTTTCAAAGCCTCTTCGTTGCCTTCCCTTAATATATTTGTGGACGAGAGGTATCATTTAAAACTCTGCAGGTTTGTGAATTGCAGTGCCCCTGAGCTCCATTTTTCAACTCGATTTTTTGGGACCTGGCCGCAAAAGCGCAGGATTGCTTCAGGCACTCTTCTGGATCTGGGGGGCAGGCTGAGCTTGTGCTTAATTCTTCTTCCTGATGGGAAAATAGAGTGACCTGTGCCTGTCCCAACACCTAGAGCTAGTCTCTCATTGGTTCCCCCTCTTCCCGTTCATCCTCAGGACAAATTGCAACCTGTACGGAACAGGAGGTTAAAGGTGCTGATTCTCCAAGGAGGGAGATGGCTAGTAAATCAGCTGGAATGGCGAACCCGAGCAAAGGAGATGAGAAATGACGTGCGTTTTAGAAACCTTTCCCGATCACACGGTGTACCATCTTCTGGGTTTCTCATGCCTGTTTTCGACGTAGGAAGATGCCCTTGAACCTGGAGATTTGGGACCCATGGGATGGGTACCATGCAGTATTACTTGAAAGGGACTGCGTTGGCTCACCCAACCTCACCGAACCTCTCAGTCCCAAGACTGTCCACCCTTATGTCTCAATCAGCTGTGGGTCTAGATATGGTCAATCCAGGTTGCATCACAGCCCCTGAACGAATTTTGGAAGAATTTCTCTCTCTTTCACTGTCTTTGTTTCACGGGTTTTGAAAAGTAATTTATTTTTATAATGGGGTTTAGCTGCTTTTCACGGCTGTGTTTATGCCGCTTTACACCCCCTTGACTCACTTACAGAGAGATATCAATACATAGGTTTGAAGATTCTTACTAGTCAGATATATTCTTGTGCGGTGAATAGGGGGTGTTGAGTCCAGTTCACTGAGCAAGGAATAGGTCTTGTCTCTTACATATTGGGTTTATGGAACGGTATCGGAGCTAATTTGAAACCCTTGTTTTATGCATCACCCCACCTCACCTTTCCCATTCAGCAGCCGTAGTGTGTTTCCTAAACGTGTGACTCTGTTCTGTTTTGTAATTCAGTTCAAGTGTAGCGGTTTTTACATTCCCTCTAGAAGTGATATCTTATGATAAGTGTCTTTTTCTGTGTGACTTATTTCACTTAGAATCGTCGTACCTAAATCCACTCATCGTGCTGCTACTAGCCTTATGACGTTGATTTCATGGCTGAGTGATATTCCATTGTACATGAGGACCCCAACTTCTTTATCCATTTTTCTCTTTCCTAGGATATTTAAGGTGTAATGAAGTGGGCGTTCTTGTCAACAGAGCAGCCCTAAACTTTGGGGTGCCTGTGTCTTGCTGATGTTTAGTTTTCCCAATTTATACGCCCATGAGTGGAAGTGCCCTATGCTCTCCAAGCTGTGTTTTTTAGATGTTTCAGAACACACCGTACACTTCTCCAGAGTGGCTGTTGGCAATTTACATCCCACCCATCAGCGTAGCAAGGCTCCCATTTCTCCATGGCCGGTCCTGCATTTCTGGTCTGGACACTTTTTTCCGCATGGCCCTTTTGCCCGCTGGGAAGCGAGACTTCTTTGGAGCGCTGATTGGCCTTTCCAGGTTGCTTGGTTGGCCAAAAAGGGCGTATGCGTTTTTTCCTGAATATATTCAGGAAAAAACGCATACGCCCTTTTTGGCCAAGGGCATCATTGTCCACGTTTTGCCGCTTTTCATGTGCTTTCAAGGCGATTCGAATCTACCTCCTGAAATCTGTTTCCTGCAATTCTGCCTTGCTTTCAAAGCCTCTTCGTTGCCTTCCCTTAATATATTTGTGGACGAGAGGTATCATTTAAAACTCTGCAGGTTTGTGAATTGCAGTGCCCCTGAGCTCCATTTTTCAACTCGCTTTTTTGGGACCTGGCCGCAAAAGCGCAGGATTGCTTCAGGCCCTCTTCTGGTTCTGGGGGGCAGGCTGAGCTTGTGCTTAATTCTTCTTCCTGATGGGAAAATAGAGTGACCTGTGCCTGTCCCAACACCTAGAGCTAGTCTCTCATTGGTTCCCCCTCTTCCCGTTCATCCTCAGGACAAATTGCAACCTGTACGGAACAGGAGGTTAAAGGTGCTGATTCTCCAAGGAGGGAGATGGCTAGTAAATCAGCTGGAATGGCGAACCCGAGCAAAGGAGATGAGAAATGAGGTGCGTTTTAGAAACCTTTCCCGATCACACGGTGTACCATCTTCTGGGTTTCTCATGCCTGTTTTCGACTTAGGAAGATGCCCTTGAACCTGGAGATTTGGGACCCATGGGATGGGTACCATGCAGTATTACTTGAAAGGGTCTGCGTTGGCTCAACCAACCTCACCGAACCTCTCAGCCCCAAGAGTGTCCACCCTTATGTCTCAATCAGCTGTGGGTCTAGATATGGTCAATCCAGGTTGCATCACAGCCCCTGAACGAATTTTGGAAGAATTTCTCTCTCTTTCACTGTCTTTGTTTCACGGGTTTTGAAAAGTAATTTATTTTTATAATGGGGTTTAGCTGCTTTTCACGGCTGTGTTTATGCCGCTTTACACCCCCTTGACTCACTTACAGAGAGATATCAATACATAGGTTTGAAGATTCTTACTAGTCAGATATATTCTTGTGCGGTGAATAGGGGGTGTTGAGTCCAGTTCACTGAAAAAGGAATAGGTCTTGTCTCTTACATATTGGGTTTATGGAACGGTATCTGAGCTAATTTGAAACCCTTGTTTTATGCATCACCCCACCTCACCTTTCCCGTTCAGCAGCCGTAGTGTGTTTCCTAAACGTGTGACTCTGTTCTGTTTTGTAATTCATTTCAAGTGTAGCGGTTTTTACATTCCCTCTAGAAGTGATATCTTATGATAAGTGTCTTTTTCTGTGTGACTTATTTCACTTAGAATCGTCGTACCTAAATCCACTCATCGTGCTGCTACTAGCCTTATGACGTTGATTTCATGGCTGAGTGATATTCCATTGTACATGAGGACCCCAACTTCTTTATCCATTTTTCTCTTTCCTAGGATATTTAAGGTGTAATGAAGTGGGCGTTCTTGTCAACAGAGCAGCCCTAAACTTTGGGGTGCCTGTGTCTTGCTGATTTTTAGTTTTCCCAATTTATACGCCCATGAGTGGAAGTGCCCTATGCTCTCCAAGCTGTGTTTTTTAGATGTTTCAGAACACACCGTACACTTCTCCAGAGTGGCTGTTGGCAATTTACATCCCACCCATCAGCGTAGCAAGGCTCCCATTTCTCCATGGCCGGTCCTGCATTTCTGGTCTGGACACTTTTTTCCGCATGGCCCTTTTGCCCGCTGGGAAGCGAGACTTCTTTGGAGCGCTGATTGGCCTTTCCAGGTTGCTTGGTTGGCCAAAAAGGGCGTATGCGTTTTTTCCTGAATATATTCAGGAAAAAACGCATACGCCCTTTTTGGCCAAGGGCATCATTGTCCACGTTTTGCCGCTTTTCATGTGCTTTCAAGGCGATTCGAATCTACCTCCTGAAATCTGTTTCCTGCAATTCTGCCTTGCTTTCAAAGCCTCTTCGTTGCCTTCCCTTAATATATTTGTGGACGAGAGGTATCATTTAAAACTCTGCAGGTTTGTGAATTGCAGTGCCCCTGAGCTCCATTTTTCAACTCGCTTTTTTGGGACCTGGCCGCAAAAGCGCAGGATTGCTTCAAGCCCTCTTCTGGTTCTGGGGGGAAGGCTGAGCTTGTGCTTAATTCTTCTTCCTGATGGGAAAATAGAGTGACCTGTGCCTGTCCCAACACCTAGAGCTAGTCTCTCATTGGTTCCCCCTCTTCCCGTTCATCCTCAGGACAAATTGCAACCTGTACGGAACAGGAGGTTAAAGGTGCTGATTCTCCAAGGAGGGAGATGGCTAGTAAATCGGCTGGAATGGTGAACCCGAGCAAAGGAGATGAGAAATGAGGTGCGTTTTAGAAACCTTTCCCGATCACACGGTGTACCATCTTCTGGGTTTCTCATGCCTGTTTTCGACGTAGGAAGATGCCCTTGAACCTGGAGATTTGGGACCCATGGGATGGGTACCATGCAGTATTACTTGAAAGGGTCTGCGTTGGCTCACCCAACCTCACCGAACCTCTCAGCCCCAAGAGTGTCCACCCTTATGTCTCAATCAGCTGTGGGTCTAGATATGGTCAATCCAGGTTGCATCACAGCCCCTGAACGAATTTTGTAAGAATTTCTCTCTCTTTCACTGTCTTTGTTTCACGGGTTTTGAAAAGTAATTTATTTTTATAATGGGGTTTAGCTGCTTTTCACGGCTGTGTTTATGCCGCTTTACACCCCCTTGACTCACTTACAGAGAGATATCAATACATAGGTTTGAAGATTCTTACTAGTCAGATATATTCTTGTGCGGTGAATAGGGGGTGTTGAGTCCAGTTCACTGAAAAAGGGATAGGTCTTGTCTCTTATATATTGGGTTTATGGAACGGTATCTGAGCTAATTTGAAACCCTTGTTTTATGCATCACCCCACCTCACCTTTCCCGTTCAGCAGCCGTAGTGTGTTTCCTAAACGTGTGACTCTGTTCTGTTTTGTAATTCAGTTCAAGTGTAGCGGTTTTTACATTCCCTCTAGAAGTGATATCTTATGATAAGTGTCTTTTTCTGTGTGACTTATTTCACTTAGAATCGTCGTACCTAAATCCACTCATCGTGCTGCTACTAGCCTTATGACGTTGATTTCATGGCTGAGTGATATTCCATTGTACATGAGGACCCCAACTTCTTTATCCATTTTTCTCTTTCCTAGGATATTTAAGGTGTAATGAAGTGGGCGTTCTTGTCAACAGAGCAGCCCTAAACTTTGGGGTGCCTGTGTCTTGCTGATGTTTAGTTTTCCCAATTTATACGCCCATGAGTGGAAGTGCCCTATGCTCTCCAAGCTGTGTTTTTTAGATGTTTCAGAACACACCGTACACTTCTCCAGAGTGGCTGTTGGCAATTTACATCCCACCCATCAGCGTAGCAAGGCTCCCATTTCTCCATGGCCGGTCCTGCATTTCTGGTCTGGACACTTTTTTCCGCATGGCCCTTTTGCCCGCTGGGAAGCGAGACTTCTTTGGAGCGCTGATTGGCCTTTCCAGGTTGCTTGGTTGGCCAAAAAGGGCGTATGCGTTTTTTCCTGAATATATTCAGGAAAAAACGCATACGCCCTTTTTGGCCAAGGGCATCATTGTCCACGTTTTGCCGCTTTTCATGTGCTTTCAAGTCGATTCGAATCTACCTCCTGAAATCTGTTTCCTGCAATTCTGCCTTGCTTTCAAAGCCTCTTCGTTGCCTTCCCTTAATATATTTGTGGACGAGAGGTATCATTTAAAACTCTGCAGGTTTGTGAATTGCAGTGCCCCTGAGCTCCATTTTTCAACTCGCTTTTTTGGGAGCTGGCCGCAAAAGCGCAGGATTGCTTCAGGCCCTCTTCTGGTTCTGGGGGGCAGGCTGAGCTTGTGCTTAATTCTTCTTCCTGATGGGAAAATAGAGTGACCTGTGCCTGTCCCAACACCTAGAGCTAGTCTCTCATTGGTTCCCCCTCTTCCCGTTCATCCTCAGGACAAATTGCAACCTGTACGGAACAGGAGGTTAAAGGTGCTGATTCTCCAAGGAGGGAGATGGCTAGTAAATCGGCTGGAATGGCGAAGCCGAGCAAAGGAGATGAGAAATGAGGTGCGTTTTAGAAACCTTTCCCGATCACACGGTGTACCATCTTCTGGGTTTCTCATGCCTGTTTTCGACGTAGGAAGATGCCCTTGAACCTGGAGATTTGGGACCCATGGGATGGGTACCATGCAGTATTACTTGAAAGGGTCTGCGTTGGCTCACCCAACCTCACCGAACCTCTCAGCCCCAAGAGTGTCCACCCTTATGTCTCAATCAGCTGTGGGTCTAGATATGGTCAATCCAGGTTGCATCACAGCCCCTGAATGAATTTTGTAAGAATTTCTCTCTCTTTCACTGTCTTTGTTTCACGGGTTTTGAAAAGTAATTTATTTTTATAATGGGGTTTAGCTGCTTTTCACGGCTGTGTTTATGCCGCTTTACACCCCCTTGACTCACTTACAGAGAGATATCAATACATAGGTTTGAAGATTCTTACTAGTCAGATATATTCTTGTGCGGTGAATAGGGGGTGTTGAGTCCAGTTCACTGAAAAAGGGATAGGTCTTGTCTCTTACATATTGGGTTTATGGAACGGTATCTGAGCTAATTTGAAACCCTTGTTTTATGCATCACCCCACCTCACCTTTCCCGTTCAGCAGCCGTAGTGTGTTTCCTAAACGTGTGACTCTGTTCTGTTTTGTAATTCAGTTCAAGTGTAGCGGTTTTTACATTCCCTCTAGAAGTGATATCTTATGATAAGTGTCTTTTTCTGTGTGACTTATTTCACTTAGAATCGTCGTACCTAAATCCACTCATCGTGCTGCTACTAGCCTTATGACGTTGATTTCATGGCTGAGTGATATTCCATTGTACATGAGGACCCCAACTTCTTTATCCATTTTTCTCTTTCCTAGGATATTTAAGGTGTAATTAAGTGGGCGTTCTTGTCAACAGAGCAGCCCTAAACTTTGGGGTGCCTGTGTCTTGCTGATGTTTAGTTTTCCCAATTTATACGCCCATGAGTGGAAGTGCCCTATGCTCTCCAAGCTGTGTTTTTTAGATGTTTCAGAACACACCGTACACTTCTCCAGAGTGGCTGTTGGCAATTTACATCCCACCCATCAGCGTAGCAAGGCTCCCATTTCTCCATGGCCGGTCCTGCATTTCTGGTCTGGACACTTTTTTCCGCATGGCCCTTTTGCCCGCTGGGAAGCGAGACTTCTTTGGAGCGCTGATTGGCCTTTCCAGGTTGCTTGGTTGGCCAAAAAGGGCGTATGCGTTTTTTCCTGAATATATTCAGGAAAAAACGCATACGCCCTTTTTGGCCAAGGGCATCATTGTCCACGTTTTGCCGCTTTTCATGTGCTTTCAAGTCGATTCGAATCTACCTCCTGAAATCTGTTTCCTGCAATTCTGCCTTGCTTTCAAAGCCTCTTCGTTGCCTTCCCTTAATATATTTGTGGACGAGAGGTATCATTTAAAACTCTGCAGGTTTGTGAATTGCAGTGCCCCTGAGCTCCATTTTTCAACTCGCTTTTTTGGGACCTGGCCGCAAAAGCGCAGGATTGCTTCAGGCCCTCTTCTGGTTCTGGGGGGCAGGCTGAGCTTGTGCTTAATTCTTCTTCCTAATGGGAAAATAGAGTGACCTGTGCCTGTCCCAACACCTAGAGCTAGTCTCTCATTGGTTCCCCCTCTTCCCGTTCATCCTCAGGACAAATTGCAACCTGTACGGAACAGGAGGTTAAAGGTGCTGATTCTCCAAGGAGGGAGATGGCTAGTAAATCAGCTGGAATGGCGAACCCGAGCAAAGGAGATGAGAAATGAGGTGCGTTTTAGAAACCTTTCCCGATCACACGGTGTACCATCTTCTGGGTTTCTCATGCTTGTTTTCGACGTAGGAAGATGCCCTTGAACCTGGAGATTTGGGACCCATGGGATGGGTACCATGCAGTATTACTTGAAAGGGTCTGCGTTGGCTCACCCAACCTCACCGAAACTCTCAGCCCCAAGAGTGTCCACCCTGATGTCTCAATCAGCTGTGGGTCTAGATATGGTCAATCCAAGTTGCATCACAGCCCCTGAACGAATTTTGGAAGAATTTCTCTCTCTTTCACTGTCTTTGTTTCACGGGTTTTGAAAAGTAATTTATTTTTATAATGGGGTTTAGCTGCTTTTCACGGCTGTGTTTATGACGCTTTACACCCCCTTGACTCACTTACAGAGAGATATCAATACATAGGTTTGAAGATTCTTACTAGTCAGATATATTCTTGTGCGGTGAATAGGGGGTGTTGAGTCCAGTTCACTGAGCAAGGAATAGGTCTTGTCTCTTACATATTGGGTTTATGGAACGGTATCAGAGCTAATTTGAAACCCTTGTTTTATGCATCACCCCACCTCACCTTTCCCGTTCAGCAGCCGTAGTGTGTTTCCTAAACGTGTGACTCTGTTCTGTTTTGTAATTCAGTTCAAGTGTAGCGGTTTTTACATTCCCTCTAGAAGTGATATCTTATGATAAGTGTCTTTTTCTGTGTGACTTATTTCACTTAGAATCGTCGTACCTAAATCCACTCATCGTGCTGCTACTAGCCTTATGACGTTGATTTCATGGCTGAGTGATATTCCATTGTACATGAGGACCCCAACTTCTTTATCCATTTTTCTCTTTCCTAGGATATTTAAGGTGTAATGAAGTGGGCGTTCTTGTCAACAGAGCAGCCCTAAACTTTGGGGTGCCTGTGTCTTGCTGATGTTTAGTTTTCCCAATTTATACGCCCATGAGTGGAAGTGCCCTATGCTCTCCAAGCTGTGTTTTTTAGATGTTTCAGAACACACCGTACACTTCTCCAGAGTGGCTGTTGGCAATTTACATCCCACCCATCAGCGTAGCAAGGCTCCCATTTCTCCATGGCCGGTCCTGCATTTCTGGTCTGGACACTTTTTTCCGCATGGCCCTTTTGCCCGCTGGGAAGCGAGACTTCTTTGGAGCGCTGATTGGCCTTTCCAGGTTGCTTGGTTGGCCAAAAAGGGCGTATGCGTTTTTTCCTGAATATATTCAGGAAAAAACGCATACGCCCTTTTTGGCCAAGGGCATCATTGTCCACGTTTTGCCGCTTTTCATGTGCTTTCAAGGCGATTCGAATCTACCTCCTGAAATCTGTTTCCTGCAATTCTGCCTTGCTTTCAAAGCCTCTTCGTTGCCTTCCCTTAATATATTTGTGGACGAGAGGTATCATTTAAAACTCTGCAGGTTTGTGAATTGCAGTGCCCCTGAGCTCCATTTTTCAACTCGCTTTTTTGGGAGCTGGCCGCAAAAGCGCAGGATTGCTTCAGGCCCTCTTCTGGTTCTGGGGGGCAGGCTGAGCTTGTGCTTAATTCTTCTTCCTGCTGGGAAAATAGAGTGACCTGTGCCTGTCCCAACACCTAGAGCTAGTCTCTCATTGGTTCCCCCTCTTCCCGTTCATCCTCAGGACAAATTGCAACCTGTACGGAACAGGAGGTTAAAGGTGCTGATTCTCCAAGGAGGGAGATGGCTAGTAAATCGGCTGGAATGGCGAACCCGAGCAAAGGAGATGAGAAATGAGGTGCGTTTTAGAAACCTTTCCCGATCACACGGTGTACCATCTTCTGGGTTTCTCATGCCTGTTTTCGACGTAGGAAGATGCCCTTGAACCTGGAGATTTGGGACCCATGGGATGGGTACCATGCAGTATTACTTGAAAGGGTCTGCGTTGGCTCACCCAACCTCACCGAACCTCTCAGCCCCAAGAGTGTCCACCCTTATGTCTCAATCAGCTGTGGGTCTAGATATGGTCAATCCAGGTTGCATCACAGCCCCTGAACGAATTTTGTAAGAATTTCTCTCTCTTTCACTGTCTTTGTTTCACGGGTTTTGAAAAGTAATTTATTTTTATAATGGGGTTTAGCTGCTTTTCACGGCTGTGTTTATGCCGCTTTACACCCCCTTGACTCACTTACAGAGAGATATCAATACATAGGTTTGAAGATTCTTACTAGTCAGATATATTCTTGTGCGGTGAATAGGGGGTGTTGAGTCCAGTTCACTGAAAAAGGGATAGGTCTTGTCTCTTACATATTGGGTTTATGGAACGGTATCTGAGCTAATTTGAAACCCTTGTTTTATGCATCACCCCACCTCACCTTTCCCGTTCAGCAGCCGTAGTGTGTTTCCTAAACGTGTGACTCTGTTCTGTTTTGTAATTCAGTTCAAGTGTAGCGGTTTTTACATTCCCTCTCGAAGTGATATCTTATGATAAGTGTCTTTTTCTGTGTGACTTATTTCACTTAGAATCGTCGTACCTAAATCCACTCATCGTGCTGCTACTAGCCTTATGACGTTGATTTCATGGCTGAGTGATATTCCATTGTACATGAGGACCCCAACTTCTTTATCCATTTTTCTCTTTCCTAGGATATTTAAGGTGTAATGAAGTGGGCGTTCTTGTCAACAGAGCAGCCCTAAACTTTGGGGTGCCTGTGTCTTGCTGATGTTTAGTTTTCCCAATTTATACGCCCATGAGTGGAAGTGCCCTATGCTCTCCAAGCTGTGTTTTTTAGATGTTTCAGAACACACCGTACACTTCTCCAGAGTGGCTGTTGGCAATTTACATCCCACCCATCAGCGTAGCAAGGCTCCCATTTCTCCATGGCCGGTCCTGCATTTCTGGTCTGGACACTTTTTTCCGCATGGCCCTTTTGCCCGCTGGGAAGCGAGACTTCTTTGGAGCGCTGATTGGCCTTTCCAGGTTGCTTGGTTGGCCAAAAAGGGCGTATGCGTTTTTTCCTGAATATATTCAGGAAAAAACGCATACGCCCTTTTTGGCCAAGGGCATCATTGTCCACGTTTTGCCGCTTTTCATGTGCTTTCAAGTCGATTCGAATCTACCTCCTGAAATCTGTTTCCTGCAATTCTGCCTTGCTTTCAAAGCCTCTTCGTTGCCTTCCCTTAATATATTTGTGGACGAGAGGTATCATTTAAAACTCTGCAGGTTTGTGAATTGCAGTGCCCCTGAGCTCCATTTTTCAACTCGCTTTTTTGGGAGCTGGCCGCAAAAGCGCAGGATTGCTTCAGGCCCTCTTCTGGTTCTGGGGGGCAGGCTGAGCTTGTGCTTAATTCTTCTTCCTGATGGGAAAATAGAGTGACCTGTGCCTGTCCCAACACCTAGAGCTAGTCTCTCATTGGTTCCCCCTCTTCCCGTTCATCCTCAGGACAAATTGCAACCTGTACGGAACAGGAGGTTAAAGGTGCTGATTCTCCAAGGAGGGAGATGGCTAGTAAATCAGCTGGAATGGCGAACCCGAGCAAAGGAGATGAGAAATGAGGTGCGTTTTAGAAACCTTTCCCGATCACACGGTGTACCATCTTCTGGGTTTCTCATGCCTGTTTTCGACGTAGGAAGATGCCCTTGAACCTGGAGATTTGGGACCCATGGGATGGGTACCATGCAGTATTACTTGAAAGGGTCTGCGTTGGCTCACCCAACCTCACCGAACCTCTCAGCCCCAAGAGTGTCCACCCTTATGTCTCAATCAGCTGTGGGTCTAGATATGGTCAATCCAGGTTGCATCACAGCCCCTGAACGAATTTTGTAAGAATTTCTCTCTCTTTCACTGTCTTTGTTTCACGGGTTTTGAAAAGTAATTTATTTTTATAATGGGGTTTAGCTGCTTTTCACGGCTGTGTTTATGCCGCTTTACACCCCCTTGACTCACTTACAGAGAGATATCAATACATAGGTTTGAAGATTCTTACTAGTCAGATATATTCTTGTGCGGTGAATAGGGTGTGTTGAGTCCAGTTCACTGAAAAAGGGATAGGTCTTGTCTCTTACATATTGGGTTTATGGAACGGTATCTGAGCTAATTTGAAACCCTTGTTTTATGCATCACCCCACCTCACCTTTCCCGTTCAGCAGCCGTAGTGTGTTTCCTAAACGTGTGACTCTGTTCTGTTTTGTAATTCAGTTCAAGTGTAGCGGTTTTTACATTCCCACTCGAAGTGATATCTTATGATAAGTGTCTTTTTCTGTGTGACTTATTTCACTTAGAATCGTCGTACCTAAATCCACTCATCGTGCTGCTACTAGCCTTATGACGTTGATTTCATGGCTGAGTGATATTCCATTGTACATGAGGACCCCAACTTCTTTATCAATTTTTCTCTTTCCTAGGATATTTAAGGTGTAATGAAGTGGGGGTTCTTGTCAACAGAGCAGCCCTAAACTTTGGGGTGCCTGTGTCTTGCTGATTTTTAGTTTTCCCAATTTATACGCCCATGAGTGGAAGTGCCCTATGCTCTCCAAGCTGTGTTTTTTAGATGTTTCAGAACACACCGTACACTTCTCCAGAGTGGCTGTTGGCAATTTACATCCCACCCATCAGCGTAGCAAGGCTCCCATTTCTCCATGGCCGGTCCTGCATTTCTGGTTTGGACACTTTTTTCCGCATGGCCCTTTTGCCCGCTGGGAAGCGAGACTTCTTTGGAGCGCTGATTGGCCTTTCCAGGTTGCTTGGTTGGCCAAAAAGGGCGTATGCGTTTTTTCCTGAATATATTCAGGAAAAAACGCATACGCCCTTCTTGGCCAAGGGCATCATTGTCCACGTTTTGCCGCTTTTCATGTGCTTTCAAGGCGATTCGAATCTACCTCCTGAAATCTGTTTCCTGCAATTCTGCCTTGCTTTCAAAGCCTCTTCGTTGCCTTCCCTTAATATATTTGTGGACGAGAGGTATCATTTAAAACTCTGCAGGTTTGTGAATTGCAGTGCCCCTGAGCTCCATTTTTCAACTCGCTTTTTTGGGAGCTGGCCGCAAAAGCGCAGGATTGCTTCAGGCCCTCTTCTGGTTCTGGGGGGCAGGCTGAGCTTGTGCTTAATTCTTCTTCCTGATGGGAAAATAGAGTGACCTGTGCCTGTCCCAACACCTAGAGCTAGTCTCTCATTGGTTCCCCCTCTTCCCGTTCATCCTCAGGACAAATTGCAACCTGTACGGAACAGGAGGTTAAAGGTGCTGATTCTCCAAGGAGGGAGATGGCTAGTAAATCAGCTGGAATGGCGAACCCGAGCAAAGGAGATGAGAAATGAGGTGCGTTTTAGAAACCTTTCCCGATCACACGGTGTACCATCTTCTGGGTTTCTCATGCCTGTTTTCGACGTAGGAAGATGCCCTTGAACCTGGAGATTTGGGACCCATGGGATGGGTACCATGCAGTATTACTTGAAAGGGTCTGCGTTGGCTCACCCAACCTCACCGAACCTCTCAGCCCCAAGAGTGTCCACCCTTATGTCTCAATCAGCTGTGGGTCTAGATATGGTCAATCCAGGTTGCATCACAGCCCCTGAACGAATTTTGTAAGAATTTCTCTCTCTTTCACTGTCTTTGTTTCACGGGTTTTGAAAAGTAATTTATTTTTATAATGGGGTTTAGCTGCTTTTCACGGCTGTGTTTATGCCGCTTTACACCCCCTTGACTCACTTACAGAGAGATATCAATACATAGGTTTGAAGATTCTTACTAGTCAGATATATTCTTGTGCGGTGAATAGGGTGTGTTGAGTCCAGTTCACTGAAAAAGGGATAGGTCTTGTCTCTTACATATTGGGTTTATGGAACGGTATCTGAGCTAATTTGAAACCCTTGTTTTATGCATCACCCCACCTCACCTTTCCCGTTCAGCAGCCGTAGTGTTTTTCCTAAACGTGTGACTCTGTTCTGTTTTGTAATTCAGTTCAAGTGTAGCGGTTTTTACATTCCCTCTCGAAGTGATATCTTATGATAAGTGTCTTTTTCTGTGTGACTTATTTCACTTAGAATCGTCGTACCTAAATCCACTCATCGTGCTGCTACTAGCCTTATGACGTTGATTTCATGGCTGAGTGATATTCCATTGTACATGAGGACCCCAACTTCTTTATCCATTTTTCTCTTTCCTAGGATATTTAAGGTGTAATGAAGTGGGGGTTCTTGTCAACAGAGCAGCCCTAAACTTTGGGGTGCCTGTGTCTTGCTGATTTTTAGTTTTCCCAATTTATACGCCCATGAGTGGAAGTGCCCTATGCTCTCCAAGCTGTGTTTTTTAGATGTTTCAGAACACACCGTACACTTCTCCAGAGTGGCTGTTGGCAATTTACATCCCACCCATCAGCGTAGCAAGGCTCCCATTTCTCCATGGCCGGTCCTGCATTTCTGGTTTGGACACTTTTTTCCGCATGGCCCTTTTGCCCGCTGGGAAGCGAGACTTCTTTGGAGCGCTGATTGGCCTTTCCAGGTTGCTTGGTTGGCCAAAAAGGGCGTATGCGTTTTTTCCTGAATATATTCAGGAAAAAACGCATACGCCCTTCTTGGCCAAGGGCATCATTGTCCACGTTTTGCCGCTTTTCATGTGCTTTCAAGGCGATTCGAATCTACCTCCTGAAATCTGTTTCCTGCAATTCTGCCTTGCTTTCAAAGCCTCTTCGTTGCCTTCCCTTAATATATTTGTGGACGAGAGGTATCATTTAAAACTCTGCAGGTTTGTGAATTGCAGTGCCCCTGAGCTCCATTTTTCAACTCGCTTTTTTGGGAGCTGGCCGCAAAAGCGCAGGATTGCTTCAGGCCCTCTTCTGGTTCTGGGGGGCAGGCTGAGCTTGTGCTTAATTCTTCTTCCTGATGGGAAAATAGAGTGACCTGTGCCTGTCCCAACCCCTGGAGCTAGTCTCTCATTGGTTCCCCCTCTTCCCGTTCATCCTCAGGACAAATTGCAACCTGTACGGAACAGGAGGGTAAAGGTGCTGATTCTCCAAGGAGGGAGATGGCTAGTAAATCGGCTGGAATGGCGAACCCGAGCAAAGGAGATGAGAAATGAGGTGCGTTTTAGAAACCTTTCCCGATCACACGGTGTACCATCTTCTGGGTTTCTCATGCCTGTTTTCGACGTAGGAAGATGCCCTTGAACCTGGAGATTTGGGACCCATGGGATGGGTACCATGCAGTATTACTTGAAAGGGTCTGCGTTGGCTCACCCAACCTCACCGAACCTCTCAGCCCCAAGAGTGTCCACCCTTATGTCTCAATCAGCTGTGGGTCTAGATATGGTCAATCCAGGTTGCATCACAGCCCCTGAACGAATTTTGTAAGAATTTCTCTCTCTTTCACTGTCTTTGTTTCACGGGTTTTGAAAAGTAATTTATTTTTATAATGGGGTTTAGCTGCTTTTCACGGCTGTGTTTATGCCGCTTTACACCCCCTTGACTCACTTACAGAGAGATATCAATACATAGGTTTGAAGATTCTTACTAGTCAGATATATTCTTGTGCGGTGAATAGGGTGTGTTGAGTCCAGTTCACTGAAAAAGGGATAGGTCTTGTCTCTTACATATTGGGTTTATGGAACGGTATCTGAGCTAATTTGAAACCCTTGTTTTATGCATCACCCCACCTCACCTTTCCCGTTCAGCAGCCGTAGTGTGTTTCCTAAACGTGTGACTCTGTTCTGCTTTGTAATTCAGTTCAAGTGTAGCGGTTTTTACATTCCCTCTCGAAGTGATATCTTATGATAAGTGTCTTTTTCTGTGTGACTTATTTCACTTAGAATCGTCGTACCTAAATCCACTCATCGTGCTGCTACTAGCCTTATGACGTTGATTTCATGGCTGAGTGATATTCCATTGTACATGAGGACCCCAACTTCTTTATCCATTTTTCTCTTTCCTAGGATATTTAAGGTGTAATGAAGTGGGGGTTCTTGTCAACAGAGCAGCCCTAAACTTTGGGGTGCCTGTGTCTTGCTGATTTTTAGTTTTCCCAATTTATACGCCCATGAGTGGAAGTGCCCTATGCTCTCCAAGCTGTGTTTTTTAGATGTTTCAGAACACACCGTACACTTCTCCAGAGTGGCTGTTGGCAATTTACATCCCACCCATCAGCGTAGCAAGGCTCCCATTTCTCCATGGCCGGTCCTGCATTTCTGGTTTGGACACTTTTTTCCGCATGGCCCTTTTGCCCGCTGGGAAGCGAGACTTCTTTGGAGCGCTGATTGGCCTTTCCAGGTTGCTTGGTTGGCCAAAAAGGGCGTATGCGTTTTTTCCTGAATATATTCAGGAAAAAACGCATACGCCCTTCTTGGCCAAGGGCATCATTGTCCACGTTTTGCCGCTTTTCATGTGCTTTCAAGGCGATTTGAATCTACCTCCTGAAATCTGTTTCCTGCAATTCTGCCTTGCTTTCAAAGCCTCTTCGTTGCCTTCCCTTAATATATTTGTGGACGAGAGGTATCATTTAAAACTCTGCAGGTTTGTGAATTGCAGTGCCCCTGAGCTCCATTTTTCAACTCGCTTTTTTGGGAGCTGGCCGCAAAAGCGCAGGATTGCTTCAGGCCCTCTTCTGGTTCTGGGGGGCAGGCTGAGCTTGTGCTTAATTCTTCTTCCTGATGGGAAAATAGAGTGACCTGTGCCTGTCCCAACCCCTGGAGCTAGTCTCTCATTGGTTCCCCCTCTTCCCGTTCATCCTCAGGACAAATTGCAACCTGTACGGAACAGGAGGGTAAAGGTGCTGATTCTCCAAGGAGGGAGATGGCTAGTAAATCGGCTGGAATGGCGAACCCGAGCAAAGGAGATGAGAAATGAGGTGCGTTTTAGAAACCTTTCCCGATCACATGGTGTACCATCTTCTGGGTTTCTCATGCCTGTTTTCGATGTAGGAAGATGCCCTTGAACCTGGAGATTTGGGACCCATGGGATGGGTACCATGCAGTATTACTTGAAAGGGTCTGCGTTGGCTCACCCAACCTCACCGAACCTCTCAGCCCCAAGAGTGTCCACCCTTATGTCTCAATCAGCTGTGGGTCTAGATATGGTCAATCCAGGTTGCATCACAGCCCCTGAACGAATTTTGTAAGAATTTCTCTCTCTTTCACTGTCTTTGTTTCACGGGTTTTGAAAAGTAATTTATTTTTATAATGGGGTTTAGCTGCTTTTCACGGCTGTGTTCATGCCGCTTTACACCCCCTTGACTCACTTACAGAGAGATATCAATACATAGGTTTGAAGATTCTTACTAGTCAGATATATTCTTGTGCGGTGAATAGGGGGTGTTGAGTCCAGTTCACTGAAAAAGGGATAGGTCTTGTCTCTTACATATTGGGTTTATGGAACGGTATCTGAGCTAATTTGAAACCCTTGTTTTATGCATCACCCCACCTCACCTTTCCCGTTCAGCAGCCGTAGTGTGTTTCCTAAACGTGTGACTCTGTTCTGTTTTGTAATTCAGTTCAAGTGTAGCGGTTTTTACATTCCCTCTAGAAGTGATATCTTATGATAAGTGTCTTTTTCTGTGTGACTTATTTCACTTAGAATCGTCGTACCTAAATCCACTCATCGTGCTGCTACTAGCCTTATGACGTTGATTTCATGGCTGAGTGATATTCCATTGTACATGAGGACCCCAACTTCTTTATCCATTTTTCTCTTTCCTAGGATATTTAAGGTGTAATGAAGTGGGGGTTCTTGTCAACAGAGCAGCCCTAAACTTTGGGGTGCCTGTGTCTTGCTGATTTTTAGTATTCCCAATTTATACGCCCATGAGTGGAAGTGCCCTATGCTCTCCAAGCTGTGTTTTTTAGATGTTTCAGAACACACCGTACACTTCTCCAGAGTGGCTGTTGGCAATTTACATCCCACCCATCAGCGTAGCAAGGCTCCCATTTCTCCATGGCCGGTCCTGCATTTCTGGTCTGGACACTTTTTTCCGCATGGCCCTTTTGCCCGCTGGGAAGCGAGACTTCTTTGGAGCGCTGATTGGCCTTTCCAGGTTGCTTGGTTGGCCAAAAAGGGCGTATGCGTTTTTTCCTGAATATATTCAGGAAAAAACGCATACGCCCTTCTTGGCCAAGGGCATCATTGTCCACGTTTTGCCGCTTTTCATGTGCTTTCAAGGCGATTCGAATCTACCTCCTGAAATCTGTTTCCTGCAATTCTGCCTTGCTTTCAAAGCCTCTTCGTTGCCTTCCCTTAATATATTTGTGGACGAGAGGTATCATTTAAAACTCTGCAGGTTTGTGAATTGCAGTGCCCCTGAGCTCCATTTTTCAACTCGCTTTTTTGGGAGCTGGCCGCAAAAGCGCAGGATTGCTTCAGGCCCTCTTCTGGTTCTGGGGGGCAGGCTGAGCTTGTGCTTAATTCTTCTTCCTGATGGGAAAATAGAGTGACCTGTGCCTGTCCCAACACCTAGAGCTAGTCTCTCATTGGTTCCCCCTCTTCCCGTTCATCCTCAGGACAAATTGCAACCTGTACGGAACAGGAGGTTAAAGGTGCTGATTCTCCAAGGAGGGAGATGGCTAGTAAATAGGCTGGAATGGCGAACCCGAGCAAAGGAGATGAGAAATGAGGTGCGTTATAGAAACCATTCCCGATCACACGGTGTACCATCTTCTGGGTTTCTCATGCCTGTTTTCGATGTAGGAAGATGCCCTTGAACCTGGAGATTTGGGACCCATGGGATGGGTACCATGCAGTATTACTTGAAAGGGTCTGCGTTGGCTCACCCAACCTCACCGAACCTCTCAGCCCCAAGAGTGTCCACCCTTATGTCTCAATCAGCTGTGGGTCTAGATATGGTCAATCCAGGTTGCATCACAGCCCCTGAACGAATTTTGGAAGAATTTCTCTCTCTTTCACTGTCTTTGTTTCACGGGTTTTGAAAAGTAATTTATTTTTATAATGGGGTTTAGCTGCTTTTCACGGCTGTGTTTATGCCGCTTTACACCCCCTTGACTCACTTACAGAGAGATATCAATACATAGGTTTGAAGATTCTTACTAGTCAGATATATTCTTGTGCGGTGAATAGGGGGTGTTGAGTCCAGTTCACTGAAAAAGGAATAGGTCTTGTCTCTTACATATTGGGTTTATGGAACGGTATCTGAGCTAATTTGAAACCCTTGTTTTATGCATCACCCCACCTCACCTTTCCCGTTCAGCAGCCATAGTGTGTTTCCTAAACGTGTGACTCTGTTCTGTTTTGTAATTCAGTTCAAGTGTAGCGGTTTTTACATTCCCTCTAGAAGTGATATCTTATGATAAGTGTCTTTTTCTGTGTGACTTATTTCACTTAGAATCGTCGTACCTAAATCCACTCATCGTGCTGCTACTAGCCTTATGACGTTGATTTCATGGCTGAGTGATATTCCATTGTACAGGAGGACCCCAACTTCTTTATCCATTTTTCTCTTTCCTAGGATATTTCAGGTGTAATGAAGTGGGGGTTCTTGTCAACAGAGCAGCCCTAAACTTTGGGGTGCCTGTGTCTTGCTGATTTTTAGTTTTCCCAATTTATACGCCCATGAGTGGAAGTGCCCTATGCTCTCCAAGCTGTGTTTTTTAGATGTTTCAGGACACACCGTACACTTCTCCAGAGTGGCTGTTGGCAATTTACATCCCACCCATCAGCGTAGCAAGGCTCCCATTTCTCCATGGCCGGTCCTGCATTTCTGGTTTGGACACTTTTTTCCGCATGGCCCTTTTGCCCGCTGGGAAGCGAGACTTCTTTGGAGCGCTGATTGGCCTTTCCAGGTTGCTTGGTTGGCCAAAAAGGGCGTATGCGTTTTTTCCTGAATATATTCAGGAAAAAACGCATACGCCCTTTTTGGCCAAGGGCATCATTGTCCACGTTTTGCCGCTTTTCATGTGCTTTCAAGGCGATTCGAATCTACCTCCTGAAATCTGTTTCCTGCAATTCTGCCTTGCTTTCAAAGCCTCTTCGTTGCCTTCCCTTAATATATTTGTGGACGAGAGGTATCATTTAAAACTGTGCAGGTTTGTGAATTGCAGTGCCCCTGAGCTCCATTTTTCAACTCGCTTTTTTGGGAGCTGGCCGCAAAAGCGCAGGATTGCTTCAGGCCCTCTTCTGGTTCTGGGGGGCAGGCTGAGCTTGTGCTTAATTCTTCTTCCTGATGGGAAAATAGAGTGACCTGTGCCTGTCCCAACACCTAGAGCTAGTCTCTCATTGGTTCCCCCTCTTCCCGTTCATCCTCAGGACAAATTGCAACCTGTACGGAACAGGAGGTTAAAGGTGCTGATTCTCCAAGGAGGGAGATGGCTAGTAAATCGGCTGGAATGGCGAACCCGAGCAAAGGAGATGAGAAATGAGGTGCGATTTAGAAACCTTTCCCGATCACACGGTGTACCATCTTCTGGGTTTCTCATGCCTGTTTTCGATGTAGGAAGATGCCCTTGAACCTGGAGATTTGGGACCCATGGGATGGGTACCATGCAGTATTACTTGAAAGGGTCTGCGTTGGCTCACCCAACCTCACCGAACCTCTCAGCCCCAAGAGTGTCCACCTTTATGTCTCAATCAGCTGTGGGTCTAGATATGGTCAATCCAGGTTGCAT
Source organism: Balaenoptera acutorostrata (assembly GCF_949987535.1). Taxonomy (NCBI): domain Eukaryota; kingdom Metazoa; phylum Chordata; class Mammalia; order Artiodactyla; family Balaenopteridae; genus Balaenoptera; species Balaenoptera acutorostrata. Next base: position 115,191 of record NW_026646417.1, read on the forward strand.
CACAGCCCCTGAACGAATTTTGTAAGAATTTCTCTCTCTTTCACTGTCTTTGTTTCACGGGTTTTGAAAAGTAATTTATTTTTATAATGGGGTTTAGCTGCTTTTCACGGCTGTGTTTATGCCGCTTTACACCCCCTTGACTCACTTACAGAGAGATATCAATACATAGGTTTGAAGATTCTTACTAGTCAGATATATTCTTGTGCGGTGAATAGGGGGTGTTGAGTCCAGTTCACTGAGCAAGGAATAGGTCTTGTCTATTATATATTGGGTTTATGGAACGGTATCTGAGCTAATTTGAAACCCTTGTTTTATGCATCACCACAGCTCACCTTTCCCGTTCAGCAGCCATAGTGTGTTTCCTAAACGTGTGAATCTGTTCTGTTTTGCAATTCAGTTCAAGTGTAGCGGTTTTTACATTCCCTCTATAAGTGAGATCTTATGATAAGTGTCTTTTTCTGTGTGACTTATTTCACTTAGAATCGTCGTACCTAAATCCACTCATCGTGCTGCTACTAGCCTTATGACGTTGATTTCATGGCTGAGTGATATTCCATTGTACATGAGGACCACAACTTCTTTATCCATTTTTCTCTTTCCTAGGATATTTCAGGTGTAATGAAGTGGGGGTTCTTGTCAACAGAGCAGCCCTAAACTTTGGGGTGCCTGTGTCTTGCTGATTTTTAGTTTTCCCAATTTATACGCCCATGAGTGGAAGTGCCCTATGCTCTACAAGCTGTGGTTTTTAGATGTTTCAGAACACACCGTACACTTCTCCAGAGTGGCTGTTGGCAATTTACATCCCACCCATCAGCGTAGCAAGGCTCCCATTTCTCCATGGCCGGTCCTGCATTTCTGGTTTGGACACTTTTTTCCGCATGGCCCTTTTGCCCGCTGGGAAGCGAGACTTCTTTGGAGCGCTGATTTGCCTTTCCAGGTTGCTTGGTTGGCCAAAAAGGGCGTATGCGTTTTTTCCTGAATATATTCAGGAAAAAACGCATACGCTCTTTTTGGCCAAGGGCATCATTGTCCACGTTTTGCCGCTTTTCATGTGCTTTCAAGGCGATTCGAATCTACCTCCTGAAATCTGTTTCCTGCAATTCTGCCTTGCTTTCAAAGCCTCTTCGTTGCCTTCCCTTAATATATTTGTGGACGAGAGGTATCATTTAAAACTCTGCAGGTTTGTGAATTGCAGTGCCCCTGAGCTCCATTTTTCAACTCGCTTTTTTGGGAGCTGGCCGCAAAAGCGCAGGATTGCTTCAGGCCCTCTTCTGGTTCTGGGGGGCAGGCTGAGCTTGTGCTTAATTCTTCTTCCTGATGGGAAAATAGAGTGACCTGTGCCTGTCCCAACACCTAGAGCTAGTCTCTCATTGGTTCCCCCTCTTCCCGTTCATCCTCAGCACAAATTGCAACCTGTACGGAACAGGAGGTTAAAGGTGCTGATTCTCCAAGGAGGGAGATGGCTAGTAAATCGGCTGGAATGGCGAACCCGAGCAAAGGAGATGAGAAATGAGGTGCGTTTTAGAAACCATTCCCGATCACACGGTGTACCATCTTCTGGGTTTCTCATGCCTGTTTTCGATGTAGGAAGATACCCTTGAACCTGCAGATTTGGGACCCATGGGATGGGTACCATGCAGTATTACTTGAAAGGGTCTGCGTTGGCTCACCCAACCTCACCGAACCTCTCAGCCCCAAGAGTGTCCACCCTTATGTCTCAATCAGCTGTGGGTCTAGATATGGTCAATCCAGGTTGCATCACAGCCCCTGAACGAATTTTGTAAGAATTTCCCTCTCTTTCACTGTCTTTGTATCACGGGTTTTGAAAAGTAATTTATTTTTATAATGGGGTTTAGCTGCTTTTCACGGCTGTGTTTATGCCGCTTTACACCCCCTTGACTCACTTACAGAGAGATATCAATACATAGGTTTGAAGATTCTTACTAGTCAGATATATTCTTGTGCGGTGAATAGGGGGTGTTGAGTCCAGTTCACTGAAAAAGGAATAGGTCTTGTCTCTTACATATTGGGTTTATGGAACGGTATCTGAGCTAATTTGAAACCCTTGTTTTATGCATCACCCCACCTCACCTTTCCCGTTCAGCAGCCATAGTGTGTTTCCTAAACGTGTGACTCTGTTCTGTTTTGTAATTCAGTTCAAGTGTAGCGGTTTTTACATTCCCTCTCTAAGTGATATCTTATGATAAGTGTCTTTTTCTGTGTGACTTATTTCACTTAGAATCGTCGTACCTAAATCCACTCATCGTGCTGCTACTAGCCTTATGACGTTAATTTCATGGCTGAGTGATATTCCATTGTACATGAGGACCACAACTTCTTTATCCATTTTTCTCTTTCCTAGGATATTGAAGGTGTAATGAAGTGGGGGTTCTTGTCAACAGAGCAGCCCTAAACTTTGGGGTGCCTGTGTCTTGCTGATTTTTAGTTTTCCCAATTTATACGCCCATGAGTGGAAGTGCCCTATGCTCTCCAAGCTGTGTTTTTTAGATGTTTCAGAACACACCGTACACTTCTCCAGAGTGGCTGTTGGCAATTTACATCCCACCCATCAGCGTTGCAAGGCTCCCATTTATCCATGGCCGGTCCTGCATTTCTGGTTTGGACATTGTTTTCCGCATGGCCCTTTTGCCCGCTGGGAAGCGAGACTTCTTTGGAGCGCTGATTGGCCTTTCCAGGTTGCTTGGTTGGCCAAAAAGGGCGTATGCGTTTTTTCCTGAATATATTCAGGAAAAAACGCATACGCCCTTTTTGGCCAAGGGCATCATTGTCCACGTTTTGCCGCTTTTCATGTGCTTTCAAGGCGATTCGAATCTACCTCCTGAAATCTGTTTCCTGCAATTCTGCCTTGCTTTCAAAGCCTCTTCGTTGCCTTCCCTTAATATATTTGTGGACGAGAGGTATGATTTAAAACTGTGCAGTTTTGTGAATTGCAGGGCCCCTGAGCTCCATTTTTCAACTCGCTTTTTTGGGAGCTGGCCGCAAAAGTGCAGGATTGCTTCAGGCCCTCTTCTGGTTCTGGGAGGCAGGCTGAGCTTGTGCTTAATTCTTCTTCCTGATGGGAAAATAGAGTGACCTGTGCCTGTCCCAAAACCTAGAGCTAGTCTCTCATTGGTTCCCCCTCTTCCCCTTCATCCTCAGGACAAATTGCAACCTGTAGGGAACAGGAGGTTAAAGGTGCTGATTCTCCAAGGAGGGAGATGGCTAGTAAATCGGCTGGAATGGCGAACCCGAGCAAAGGAGATGAGAAATGAGGTGCGTTTTAGAAATCTTTCCCGAGCACTCGGTGTACCATCTTCTGGGTTTCTCATGCATGTTTTCGATGTAGGAAGATGCCCTTGAACCTGGAGATTTGGGACCCATGGGATGGGTAACATGCAGTATTACTTGAAAGGGTCTGCGTTGGCTCACCCAACCTCACCGAACCTCTCAGCCCCAAGAGTGTCCACCCTTATGTCTCAATCAGCTGTGGATCTAGATATGGTCAATCCAGGTTGCATCACAGCCCCTGAACGAATTTTGTAAGAATTTCTCTCTCTTTCACTGTCTTTGTTTCACTGGTTTTGAAACGTAATTTATTTTTATAATGGGGTTTAGCTGCTTTTCACGGCTGTGTTTATGCCGCTTTACACCCCCTTGACTCACTTACAGAGAGATATCAATACATAGGTTTGAAGATTCTTACTAGTCAGATATATTCTTGTGCGGTGAATAGGGGGTGTTGAGTCCAGTTCACTGAGCAAGGAATAGGTCTTGTCTATTATATATTGGGTTTATGGAACGGTATCTGAGCTAATTTGAAACCCTTGTTTTATGCATCACCACACCTCACCTTTCCCGTTCAGCAGCCATAGTGTGTTTCCTAAACGTGTGAATCTGTTCTGTTTTGCAATTCAGTTCAAGTGTAGCGGTTTTTACATTCCCTCTATAAGTGAGATCTTATGATAAGTGTCTTTTTCTGTGTGACTTATTTCACTTAGAATCGTCGTACCTAAATCCACTCATCGTGCTGCTACTAGCCTTATGACGTTGATTTCATGGCTGAGTGATATTCCATTGTACATGAGGACCACAACTTCTTTATCCATTTTTCTCTTTCCTAGGATATTTCAGGTGTAATGAAGTGGGGGTTCTTGTCAACAGAGCAGCCCTAAACTTTGGGGTGCCTGTGTCTTGCTGATTTTTAGTTTTCCCAATTTATACGCCCATGAGTGGAAGTGCCCTATGCTCTACAAGCTGTGGTTTTTAGATGTTTCAGAACACACCGTACACTTCTCCAGAGTGGCTGTTGGCAATTTACATCCCACCCATCAGCGTAGCAAGGCTCCCATTTCTCCATGGCCGGTCCTGCATTTCTGGTTTGGACACTTTTTTCCGCATGGCCCTTTTGCCCGCTGGGAAGCGAGACTTCTTTGGAGCGCTGATTTGCCTTTCCAGGTTGCTTGGTTGGCCAAAAAGGGCGTATGCGTTTTTTCCTGAATATATTCAGGAAAAAACGCATACGCTCTTTTTGGCCAAGGGCATCATTGTCCACGTTTTGCCGCTTTTCATGTGCTTTCAAGGCGATTCGAATCTACCTCCTGAAATCTGTTTCCTGCAATTCTGCCTTGCTTTCAAAGCCTCTTCGTTGCCTTCCCTTAATATATTTGTGGACGAGAGGTATCATTTAAAACTCTGCAGTTTTTTGAATTGCAGGGCCCCTGAGCTCCATTTTTCAACTCGCTTTTTTGGGAGCTGGCCGCAAAAGCGCAGGATTGCTTCAGGCCCTCTTCTGGTTCTGGGGGGCAGGCTGAGCTTGTGCTTAATTCTTCTTCCTGATGGGAAAATAGAGTGACCTGTGCCTGTCCCAACACCTAGAGCTAGTCTCTCATTGGTTCCCCCTCTTCCCGTTCATCCTCAGGACAAATTGCAACCTGTACGGAACAGGAGGTTAAAGGTGCTGATTCTCCAAGGAGGGAGATGGCTAGTAAATCGGCTGGAATGGCGAACCCGAGCAAAGGAGATGAGAAATGAGGTGCGTTTTAGAAACCTTTCCCGATCACACGGTGTACCATCTTCTGGGTTTCTCATGCCTGTTTTCGACGTAGGAAGATGCCCTTGAACCTGGAGATTTGGGACCCATGGGATGGGTACCATGCAGTATTACTTGAAAGGGTCTGCGTTGGCTCACCCAACCTCACCGAACCTCTCAGCCCCAAGAGTGTCCACCCTTATGTCTCAATCAGCTGTGGGTCTAGATATGGTCAATCCAGGTTGCATCACAGCCCCTGAACGAATTTTGTAAGAATTTCTCTCTCTTTCACTGTCTTTGTTTCACGGGTTTTGAAAAGTAATTTATTTTTATAATGGGGTTTAGCTGCTTTTCACGGCTGTGTTTAGGCCGCTTTACACCCCCTTGACTCACTTACAGAGAGATATCAATACATAGGTTTGAAGATTCTTACTAGTCAGATATATTCTTGTGCGGTGAATAGGGGGTGTTGAGTCCAGTTCACTGAGCAAGGAATAGGTCTTGTCTATTACATATTGGGTTTATGGAACGGTATCTGAGCTAATTTGAAACCCTTGTTTTATGCATCACCCCACCTCACCTTTCCCGTTCAGCAGCCATAGTGTGTTTCCTAAACGTGTGACTCTGTTCTGTTTTGCAATTCAATTCAAGTGTAGCGATTTTTACATTCCCTCTATAAGTGATATCTTATGATAAGTGTCTTTTTCTGTGTGACTTATTTCACTTAGAATCGTCGTACCGAAATCCACTCATCGTGCTGCTACTAGCCTTATGACGTTGATTTCATGGCTGAGTGATATTCCATTGTACATGAGGACCACAACTTCTTTATCCATTTTTCTCTTTCCTAGGATATTTAAGGTGTAATGAAGTGGGGGTTCTTGTCAACAGAGCAGCCCTAAACTTTGGGGTGCCTGTGTCTTGCTGATTTTTAGTTTTCCCAATTTATACGCCCATGAGTGGAAGTGCCCTATGCTCTCCAAGCTGTGTTTTTAGATGTTTCAGAACACACCGTACACTTCTCCAGAGTGGCTGTTGGCAATTTACATCCCACCCATCAGCGTAGCAAGGCTCCCATTTCTCCATGGCCGGTCCTGCATTTCTGGTTTGGACACTTTTTTCCGCATGGCCCTTTTGCCCGCTGGGAAGCGAGACTTTTTTGGAGTGCTGATTTGCCTTTCCAGGTTGCTTGGTTGGCCAAAAAGGGCGTATGCGTTTTTTCCTGAATATATTCAGGAAAAAACGCATACGCCCTTTTTGGCCAAGGGCATCATTGTCCACGTTTTGCCGCTTTTCATGTGCTTTCAAGGCGATTCGAATCTACCTCCTGAAATCTGTTTCCTGCAATTCTGCCTTGCTTTCAAAGCCTCTTCGTTGCCTTCCCTTAATATATTTGTGGACGAGAGGTATCATTTAAAACTCTGCAGTTTTTTGAATTGCAGGGCCCCTGAGCTCCATTTTTCAACTCGCTTTTTTGGGAGCTGGCCGCAAAAGCGCAGGATTGCTTCAGGCCCTCTTCTGGTTCTGGGGGGCAGGCTGAGCTTGTGCTTAATTCTTCTTCCTGATGGGAAAATAGAGTGACCTGTGCCTGTCCCAACACCTAGAGCTAGTCTCTCATTGGTTCCCCCTCTTCCCCTTCATCCTCAGGACAAATTGCAACCTGTACGGAACAGGAGGTTAAAGGTGCTGATTCTCCAAGGAGGGAGATGGCTAGTAAATCGGCTGGAATGGCGAACCCGAGCAAAGGAGATGAGAAATGAGGTGCGTTTTAGAAACCATTCCCGATCACACGGTGTACCATCTTATGGGTTTCTCATGCATGTTTTCGATGTAGGAAGATGCCCTTGAACCTGGAGATTTGGGACCCATGGGATGGGTACCATGCAGTATTACTTGAAAGGGTCTGCGTTGGCTCACCCAACCTCACCGAACCTCTCAGCCCCAAGAGTGTCCACCCTTATGTCTCAATCAGCTGTGGGTCTAGATATGGTCAATCCAGGTTGCATCACAGCCCCTGAACGAATTTTGTAAGAATTTCTCTCTCTTTCACTGTCTTTGTTTCACGGGTTTTGAAAAGTAATTTATTTTTATAATGGGGTTTAGCTGCTTTTCACGGCTGTGTTTATGCCGCTTTACACCCCCTTGACTCACTTACCGAGAAGATATCAATACATAGGTTTGAAGATTCTTACTAGTCAGATATATTCTTGTGCGGTGAATAGGGGGTGTTGAGTCCAGTTCACTGAGCAAGGAATAGGTCTTGTCTATTACATATTGGGTTTATGGAACGGTATCGGAGCTAATTTGAAACCCTTGTTTTATGCATCACCCCACCTCACCTTTCCCGTTCAGCAGCCATAGTGTGTTTCCTAAACGTGTGACTCTGTTCTGTTTTGCAATTCAATTCAAGTGTAGCGGTTTTTACAATCCCTCTATAAGTGATATCTTATGATAAGTGTCTTTTTCTGTGTGACTTATTTCACTTAGAATCGTCGTACCTAAATCCACTCATCGTGCTGCTACTAGCCTTATGACGTTGATTTCATGGCTGAGTGATATTCCATTGTACATGAAGACCACAACTTCTTTACCCATTTTTCTCTTTCCTAGCATATTTAAGGTGTAATGAAGTGGGGGTTCTTGTCAACAGAGCAGCCCTAAACTTTGGGGTGCCTGTGTCTTGCTGATTTTTAGTTTTCCCAATTTATACGCCCATGAGTGGAAGTGCCCTATGCTCTACAAGCTGTGGTTTTTAGATGTTTCAGAACACACCGTACACTTCTCCATAGTGGCTGTTGGCAATTTACATCCCACCCATCAGCGTAGCAAGGCTCCCATTTCTCCATGGCCGGTCCTGCATTTCTGGTTTGGACACTTTTTTCCGCATGGCCCTTTTGCCCGCTGGGAAGCGAGACTTTTTTGGAGTGCTGATGTGCCTTTCCAGGTTGCTTGGTTGGCCAAAAAGGGCGTATGCGTTTTTTCCTGAATATATTCAGGAAAAAACGCATACGCCCTTTTTGGCCAAGGGCATCATTGTCCACGTTTTGCCGCTTTTCATGTGCTTTCAAGGCGATTCGAATCTACCTCCTGAAATCTGTTTCCTGCAATTCTGCCTTGCTTTCAAAGCCTCTTCGTTGCCTTCCCTTAATATATTTGTGGACGAGAGGTATCATTTAAAACTCTGCAGTTTTTTGAATTGCAGGGCCCCTGAGCTCCATTTTTCAACTCGCTTTTTTGGGAGCTGGCCGCAAAAGTGCAGGATTGCTTCAGGCCCTCTTTTGGTTCTGGGGGGCAGGCTGAGCTTGTGCTTAATTCTTCTTCCTGATGGGAAAATAGAGTGACCTGTGCCTGTCCCAACACCTAGAGCTAGTCTCTCATTGGTTCCCCCTCTTCCCCTTCATCCTCAGGACAAACTGCAACCTGTACGGAACAGGAGGTTAAAGGTGCTGATACTCCAAGGAGGGAGATGGCTAGTAAATCGGCTGGAATGGCGAACCCGAGCAAAGGAGATGAGAAATGAGGTGCGTTTTAGAAACCTTTCCCGATCACACGGTGTACCATCTTCTGGGTTTCTCATGCATGTTTTCGATGTAGGAAGATGCCCTTGAACCTGGAGATTTGGGACCCATGGGATGGCTCCATGCAGTATTACTTGAAAGGGTCTGCGTTGGCTCACCCAACCTCACCGAACCTCTCAGCCCCAAGAGTGTCCACGCTTATGTCTCAATCAGCTGTGGGTCTAGATATGGTCAATCCAGGTTGCATCACAGCCCCTGAACGAATTTTGTAAGAATTTCTCTCTCTTTCACTGTCTTTGTTTCACGGGTTTTGAAAAGTAATTTATTTTTATAATGGGGTTGAGCTGCTTTTCACGGCTGTGTTTAGGCCGCTTTACACCCCCTTGACTCACTTACAGTGAGATATCAATACATAGGTTTGAAGATTCTTACTAGTCAGATATATTCTTGTGCGGTGAATAGGGGGTGTTGAGTCCAGTTCACTGAGCAAGGAATAGGTCTTGTCTATTACATATTGGGTTTATTGAACGGTATCTGAGCTAATTTGAAACCCTTGTTTTATGCATCACCCCACCTCACCTTTTCCGTTCAGCAGCCATAGTGTGTTTCCTAAACGTGTGACTCTGTTCTGTTTTGCAATTCAGTTCAAGTGTAGCGGTTTTTACATTCCGTCTATAAGTGATATCTTATGATAAGTGTCTTTTTCTGTGTGACTTATTTCACTTAGAATCGTCGTACCTAAATCCACTCATCGTGCTGCTACTAGCCTTATGACGTTGATTTCGTGGCTGAGTGATATTCCATTGTACATGAGGACCACAACTTCTTTATCCATTTTTCTCTTTCCTAGGATATTGAAGGTGTAATGAAGTGGGGGTTCTTGTCAACAGAGCAGCCCTAAACTTTGGGGTGCCTGTGTCTTGCTGATTTTTAGTTTTCCCAATTTATACGCCCATGTGTGGAAGTGCCCTATGCTCTCCAAGCTGTGTTTTTTAGATGTTTCAGAACACACCGTACACTTCTCCAGAGTGGCTGTTGGCAATTTACATCCCACCCATCAGCGTAGCAAGGCTCCCATTTCTCCATGGCCGGTCCTGCATTTCTGGTTTGGACACTTTTTTCCGCATGGCCCTTTTGCCCGCTGGGAAGCGAGACTTCTTTGGAGCGTTGATTTGCCTTTCCAGGTTGCTTGGTTGGCCAAAAAGGGCGTATGCGTTTTTTCCTGAATATATTCAGGAAAAAACGCATACGCCCTTTTTGGCCAAGGGCATCATTGTCCACGTTTTGCCGCTTTTCATGTGCTTTCAAGGCGATTCGAATCTACCTCCTGAAATCTGTTTCCTGCAATTCTGCCTTGCTTTCAAAGCCTCTTCGTTGCCTTCCCTTAATATATTTGTGGACGAGAAGTATCATTTAAAACTCTGCAGTTTTTTGAATTGCAGGGCCCCTGAGCTCCATTTTTCAACTCGCTTTTTTGGGAGCTGGCCGCAAAAGCGCAGGATTGCTTCAGGCCCTCTTCTGGTTCTGGGGGGCAGGCTGAGCTTGTGCTTAATTCTTCTTCCTGATGGGAAAATAGAGTGACCTGTGCCTGTCCCAACACCTAGAGCTAGTCTCTCATTGGTTCCCCCTCTTGCCGTTCATCTTCAGGACAAATTGCAACCTGTACGGAACAGGAGGTTAAAGTTGCTGATTCACAAAAGAGGGAGATGGCTAGTAAATCGGCTGGAATGGCGAACCCGAGCAAAGGAGATGAGAAATGAGGTGCGTTTTAGAAACCTTTCCCGATCACACGGTGTACCATCTTCTGGGTTTCTCATGCATGTTTTCGATGTAGGAAGATGCCCTTGAACCTGGAGATTTGGGACCCATGGGATGGGTACCATGCAGTATTACTTGAAAGGGTCTGCGTTGGCTCACCCAACCTCACCGAACCTCTCAGCCCCAAGAGTGTCCACCCTTATGTCTCAATCAGCTGTGGGTCAAGATATGGTCAATCCAGGTTGCATCACAGCCCCTGAACGAATTTTGTAAGAATTTCTCTCTCTTTCACTGTCTTTGTTTCACGGGTTTTGAAAAGTAATTTATTTTTATAATGGGGTTGAGCTGCTTTTCACGGCTGTGTTTAGGCCGCTTTACACCCCCTTGACTCACTTACAGTGAGATATCAATACATAGGTTTGAAGATTCTTACTAGTCAGATATATTCTTGTGCGGTGAATAGGGGGTGTTGAGTCCAGTTCACTGAGCAAGGAATAGGTCTTGTCTATTACATATTGGGTTTATGGAACGGTATCTGAGCTAATTTGAAACCCTTGTTTTATGCATCACCCCACCTCACCTTTTCCGTTCAGCAGCCATAGTGTGTTTCCTAAACGTGTGAATCTGTTCTGTTTTGCAATTCAGTTCAAGTGTAGCGGTTTTTACATTCCCTCTATAAGTGATATCTTATGATAAGTGTCTTTTTCTGTGTGACTTATTTCACTTAGAATCGTCGTAACTAAATCCACTCATCGTGCTGCTACTAGCCTTATGACGTTGATTTCGTGGCTGAGTGATATTCCATTGTACATGAGGACCACAACTTCTTTATCCATTTTTCTCTTTCCTAGGATATTTAAGGTGTAATGAAGTGGGGGTTCTTGTCAACAGAGCAGCCCTAAACTTTGGGGTGCCTGTGTCTTGCTGATTTTTAGTTTTCCCAATTTATACGCCCATGAGTGGAAGTGCCCTATGCTCTCCAAGCTGTGATTTTTAGATGTTTCAGAACACACCGTACACTTCTCCAGAGTGGCTGTTGGCAATTTACATCCCACCCATCAGCGTAGCAAGGCTCCCATTTCTCCATGGCCGGTCCTGCATTTCTGGTTTGGACACTTTTTTCCGCATGGCCCTTTTGCCCGCTGGGAAGCGAGACTTCTTTGGAGCGCTGATTTGCCTTTCCAGGTTGCTTGGTTGGCCAAAAAGGGCGTATGCGTTTTTTCCTGAATATATTCAGGAAAAAACGCATACGCCCTTTTTGGCCAAGGGCATCATTGTCCACGTTTTGCCGCTTTTCATGTGCTTTCAAGGCGATTCGAATCTACCTCCTGAAATCTGTTTCCTGCAATTCTGCCTTGCTTTCAAAGCCTCTTCGTTGCCTTCCCTTAATATATTTGTGGACGAGAGGTATCATTTAAAACTCTGCAGTTTTTTGAATTGCAGGGCCCCTGAGCTCCATTTTTCAACTCGCTTTTTTGGGAGCTGGCCGCAAAAGTGCAGGATTGCTTCAGGCCCTCTTTTGGTTCTGGGGGGCAGGCTGAGCTTGTGCTTAATTCTTCTTCCTGATGGGAAAATAGAGTGACCTGTGCCTGTCCCAACACCTAGAGCTAGTCTCTCATTGGTTCCCCCTCTTCCCCTTCATCCTCAGGACAAACTGCAACCTGTACGGAACAGGAGGTTAAAGGTGCTGATACTCCAAGGAGGGAGATGGCTAGTAAATCGGCTGGAATGGCGAACCCGAGCAAAGGAGATGAGAAATGAGGTGCGTTTTAGAAACCTTTCCCGATCACACGGTGTACCATCTTCTGGGTTTCTCATGCATGTTTTCGATGTAGGAAGATGCCCTTGAACCTGGAGATTTGGGACCCATGGGATGGCTCCATGCAGTATTACTTGAAAGGGTCTGCGTTGGCTCACCCAACCTCACCGAACCTCTCAGCCCCAAGAGTGTCCACGCTTATGTCTCAATCAGCTGTGGGTCTAGATATGGTCAATCCAGGTTGCATCACAGCCCCTGAACGAATTTTGTAAGAATTTCTCTCTCTTTCACTGTCTTTGTTTCACGGGTTTTGAAAAGTAATTTATTTTTATAATGGGGTTGAGCTGCTTTTCACGGCTGTGTTTAGGCCGCTTTACACCCCCTTGACTCACTTACAGTGAGATATCAATACATAGGTTTGAAGATTCTTACTAGTCAGATATATTCTTGTGCGGTGAATAGGGGGTGTTGAGTCCAGTTCACTGAGCAAGGAATAGGTCTTGTCTATTACATATTGGGTTTATTGAACGGTATCTGAGCTAATTTGAAACCCTTGTTTTATGCATCACCCCACCTCACCTTTTCCGTTCAGCAGCCATAGTGTGTTTCCTAAACGTGTGACTCTGTTCTGTTTTGCAATTCAGTTCAAGTGTAGCGGTTTTTACATTCCGTCTATAAGTGATATCTTATGATAAGTGTCTTTTTCTGTGTGACTTATTTCACTTAGAATCGTCGTACCTAAATCCACTCATCGTGCTGCTACTAGCCTTATGACGTTGATTTCGTGGCTGAGTGATATTCCATTGTACATGAGGACCACAACTTCTTTATCCATTTTTCTCTTTCCTAGGATATTGAAGGTGTAATGAAGTGGGGGTTCTTGTCAACAGAGCAGCCCTAAACTTTGGGGTGCCTGTGTCTTGCTGATTTTTAGTTTTCCCAATTTATACGCCCATGTGTGGAAGTGCCCTATGCTCTCCAAGCTGTGTTTTTTAGATGTTTCAGAACACACCGTACACTTCTCCAGAGTGGCTGTTGGCAATTTACATCCCACCCATCAGCGTAGCAAGGCTCCCATTTCTCCATGGCCGGTCCTGCATTTCTGGTTTGGACACTTTTTTCCGCATGGCCCTTTTGCCCGCTGGGAAGCGAGACTTCTTTGGAGCGCTGATTTGCCTTTCCAGGTTGCTTGGTTGGCCAAAAAGGGCGTATGCGTTTTTTCCTGAATATATTCAGGAAAAAACGCATACGCCCTTTTTGGCCAAGGGCATCATTGTCCACGTTTTGCCGCTTTTCATGTGCTTTCAAGGCGATTCGAATCTACCTCCTGAAATCTGTTTCCTGCAATTCTGCCTTGCTTTCAAAGCCTCTTCGTTGCCTTCCCTTAATATATTTGTGGACGAGAAGTATCATTTAAAACTCTGCAGTTTTTTGAATTGCAGGGCCCCTGAGCTCCATTTTTCAACTCGCTTTTTTGGGAGCTGGCCGCAAAAGCGCAGGATTGCTTCAGGCCCTCTTCTGGTTCTGGGGGGCAGGCTGAGCTTGTGCTTAATTCTTCTTCCTGATGGGAAAATAGAGTGACCTGTGCCTGTCCCAACACCTAGAGCTAGTCTCTCATTGGTTCCCCCTCTTGCCGTTCATCTTCAGGACAAATTGCAACCTGTACGGAACAGGAGGTTAAAGTTGCTGATTCACCAAAGAGGGAGATGGCTAGTAAATCGGCTGGAATGGCGAACCCGAGCAAAGGAGATGAGAAATGAGGTGCGTTTTAGAAACCTTTCCCGATCACACGGTGTACCATCTTCTGGGTTTCTCATGCATGTTTTCGATGTAGGAAGATGCCCTTGAACCTGGAGATTTGGGACCCATGGGATGGGTACCATGCAGTATTACTTGAAAGGGTCTGCGTTGGCTCACCCAACCTCACCGAACCTCTCAGCCCCAAGAGTGTCCACCCTTATGTCTCAATCAGCTGTGGGTCAAGATATGGTCAATCCAGGTTGCATCACAGCCCCTGAACGAATTTTGTAAGAATTTCTCTCTCTTTCACTGTCTTTGTTTCACGGGTTTTGAAAAGTAATTTATTTTTATAATGGGGTTGAGCTGCTTTTCACGGCTGTGTTTAGGCCGCTTTACACCCCCTTGACTCACTTACAGTGAGATATCAATACATAGGTTTGAAGATTCTTACTAGTCAGATATATTCTTGTGCGGTGAATAGGGGGTGTTGAGTCCAGTTCACTGAGCAAGGAATAGGTCTTGTCTATTACATATTGGGTTTATGGAACGGTATCTGAGCTAATTTGAAACCCTTGTTTTATGCATCACCCCACCTCACCTTTTCCGTTCAGCAGCCATAGTGTGTTTCCTAAACGTGTGAATCTGTTCTGTTTTGCAATTCAGTTCAAGTGTAGCGGTTTTTACATTCCCTCTATAAGTGATATCTTATGATAAGTGTCTTTTTCTGTGTGACTTATTTCACTTAGAATCGTCGTACCTAAATCCACTCATCGTGCTGCTACTAGCCTTATGACGTTGATTTCGTGGCTGAGTGATATTCCATTGTACATGAGGACCACAACTTCTTTATCCATTTTTCTCTTTCCTAGGATATTGAAGGTGTAATGAAGTGGGGGTTCTTGTCAACAGAGCAGCCCTAAACTTTGGGGTGCCTGTGTCTTGCTGATTTTTAGTTTTCCCAATTTATACGCCCATGAGTGGAAGTGCCCTATGCTCTCCAAGCTGTGATTTTTAGATGTTTCAGAACACACCGTACACTTCTCCAGAGTGGCTGTTGGCAATTTACATCCCACCCATCAGCGTAGCAAGGCTCCCATTTCTCCATGGCCGGTCCTGCATTTCTGGTTTGGACACTTTTTTCCGCATGGCCCTTTTGCCCGCTGGGAAGCGAGACTTCTTTGGAGCGCTGATTTGCCTTTCCAGGTTGCTTGGTTGGCCAAAAAGGGCGTATGCGTTTTTTCCTGAATATATTCAGGAAAAAACGCATACGCCCTTTTTGGCCAAGGGCATCATTGTCCACAATTTGCCGCTTTTCATGTGCTTTCAAGGCGATTCGAATCTACCTCCTGAAATCTGTTTCCTGCAATTCTGCCTTGCTTTCAAAGCCTCTTCGTTGCCTTCCCTTAATATATTTGTGGACGAGAGGTATCATTTAAAACTCTGCAGTTTTTTGAATTGCAGGGCCCCTGAGCTCCATTTTTCAACTCGCTTTTTTGGGAGCTGGCCGCAAAAGCGCAGGATTGCTTCAGGCCCTCTTCTGGTTCTGGGGGGCAGGCTGAGCTTGTGCTTAATTCTTCTTCCTGATGGGAAAATAGAGTGACCTGTGCCTGTCCCAACACCTAGAGCTAGTCTCTCATTGGTTCCCCCTCTTGCCGTTCATCTTCAGGACAAATTGCAACCTGTACGGAACAGGAGGTTAAAGTTGCTGATTCTCCAAAGAGGGAGATGGCTAGTAAATCGGCTGGAATGGCGAACCCGAGCAAAGGAGATGAGAAATGAGGTGCGTTTTAGAAACCTTTCCCGATCACACGGTGTACCATCTTCTGGGTTTCTCATGCATGTTTTCGATGTAGGAAGATGCCCTTGAACCTGGAGATTTGGGACCCATGGGATGGGTACCATGCAGTATTACTTGAAAGGGTCTGCGTTGGCTCACCCAACCTCACCGAACCTCTCAGGCCCAAGAGTGTCCACCCTTATGTCTCAATCAGCTGTGGGTCAAGATATGGTCAATCCAGGTTGCATCACAGCCCCTGAACGAATTTTGTAAGAATTTCTCTCTCTTTCACTGTCTTTGTTTCACGGGTTTTGAAAAGTAATTTATTTTTATAATGGGGTTTAGCTGCTTTTCACGGCTGTGTTTATGCCGCTTTACACCCCCTTGACTCACTTACAGAGAGATATCAATACATAGGTTTGAAGATTCTTACTAGTCAGATATATTCTTGTGCGGTGAATAGGGGGTGTTGAGTCTAGTTCACTGAGCAAGGAATAGGTCTTGTCTATTACATATTGGGTTTATGGAACGGTATCTGAGCTAATTTGAAACCCTTGTTTTATGCATCACCCCACCTCACCTTTCCCGTTCAGCAGCCATAGTGTGTTTCCTAAACGTGTGACTCTGTTCTGTTTTGCAATTCAGTTCAAGTGTAGCGGTTTTTACATTCCCTCTATAAGTGATATCTTATGATAAGTGTCTTTTTCTGTGTGACTTATTTCACTTAGAATCGTCGTACCTAAATCCACTCATCGTGCTGCTACTAGCCTTATGACGTTGATTTCGTGGCTGAGTGATATTCCATTGTACATGAGGACCACAACTTCTTTATCCATTTTTCTCTTTCCTAGGATATTGAAGGTGTAATGAAGTGGGGGTTCTTGTCAACAGAGCAGCCCTAAACTTTGGGGTGCCTGTGTCTTGCTGATTTTTAGTTTTCCCAATTTATACGCCCATGAGTGGAAGTGCCCTATGCTCTCCAAGCTGTGTTTTTTAGATGTTTCAGAACACACCGTACACTTCTCCAGATTGGCTGTTGGCAATTTACATCCCACCCATCAGCGTAGCAAGGCTCCCATTTCTCCATGGCCGGTCCTGCATTTCTGGTTTGGACACTTTTTTCCGCATGGCCCTTTTGCCCGCTGGGAAGCGAGACTTCTTTGGAGCGCTGATTTGCCTTTCCAGGTTGCTTGGTTGGCCAAAAAGGGCGTATGCGTTTTTTCCTGAATATATTCAGGAAAAAACGCATACGCCCTTTTTGCCCAAGGGCATCATTGTCCACGTTTTGCCGCTTTTCATGTGCTTTCAAGGCGATTCGAATCTACCTCCTGAAATCTGTTTCCTGCAATTCTGCCTTGCTTTCAAAGCCTCTTCGTTGCCTTCCCTTAATATATTTGTGGACGAGAGGTATCATTTAAAACTCTGCAGTTTTTTGAATTGCAGGGCCCCTGAGCTCCATTTTTCAACTCGCTTTTTTGGGAGCTGGCCGCAAAAGCGCAGGATTGCTTCAGGCCCTCTTCTGGTTCTGGGGGGCAGGCTGAGCTTGTGCTTAATTCTTCTTCCTGATGGGAAATAGAGTGACCTGTGCCTGTCCCAAAACCTAGAGCTAGTCTCTCATTGGTTCCCCCTCTTCCCCTTCATCCTCAGGACAAATTGCAACCTGTAGGGAACAGGAGGTTAAAGGTGCTGATTCTCCAAGGAGGGAGATGGCTAGTAAATCGGCTGGAATGGCGAACCCGAGCAAAGGAGATGAGAAATGAGGTGCGTTTTAGAAACCTTTCCCGATCACACGGTGTACCATCTTCTGGGTTTCTCATGCATGTTTTCGATGTAGGAAGATGCCCTTGAACCTGGAGATTTGGGACACATGGGATGGGTACCATGCAATATTACTTGAAAGGGTCTGCGTTGGCTCACCCAACCTCACCGAAACTCTCAGCCCCAAGAGTGTCCACCCTTATGTCTCAATCAGCTGTGGGTCTAGATATGGTCAATCCAGGTTGCATCAAAGCCCCTGAACGAATTTTGTAAGAATTTCTCTCTCTTTCACTGTCTTTGTTTCACGGGTTTTGAAAAGTAATTTATTTTTATAATGGGGTTGAGCTGCTTTTCACGGCTGTGTTTAGGCCGCTTTACACCCCCTTGACTCACTTACAGTGAGATATCAATACATAGGTTTGAAGATTCTTACTAGTCAGATATATTCTTGTGCGGTGAATAGGGGGTGTTGAGTCCAGTTCACTGAGCAAGGAATAGGTCTTGTCTATTACATATTGGGTTTATGGAACGGTATCTGAGCTAATTTGAAACCCTTGTTTTATGCATCACCCCACCTCACCTTTTCCGTTCAGCAGCCATAGTGTGTTTCCTAAACGTGTGACTCTGTTCTGTTTTGCAATTCAGTTCAAGTGTAGCGGTTTTTACATTCCCTCTATAAGTGATATCTTATGATAAGTGTCTTTTTCTGTGTGACTTATTTCACTTAGAATCGTCGTACCTAAATCCACTCATCGTGCTGCTACTAGCCTTATGACGTTGATTTCGTGGCTGAGTGATATTCCATTGTACATGAGGACCACAACTTCTTTATCCATTTTTCTCTTTCCTAGGATATTTAAGGTGTAATGAAGTGGGGGTTCTTGTCAACAGAGCAGCCCTAAACTTTGGGGTGCCTGTGTCTTGCTGATTTTTAGTTTTCCCAATTTATACGCCCATGAGTTGAAGTGCCCTATGCTCTCCAAGCTGTGATTTTTAGATGTTTCAGAACACACCGTACACTTCTCCAGAGTGGCTGTTGGCAATTTACATCCCACCCATCAGCGTAGCAAGGCTCCCATTTCTCCATGGCTGGTCCTGCATTTCTGGTTTGGACACTTTTTTCCGCATGGCCCTTTTGCCCGCTGGGAAGCGAGACTTCTTTGGAGCGCTGATTTGCCTTTCCAGGTTGCTTGGTTGGCCAAAAAGGGCGTATGCGTTTTTTCCTGAATATATTCAGGAAAAAACGCATACGCCCTTTTTGGCCAAGGGCATCATTGTCCACGTTTTGCCGCTTTTCATGTGCTTTCAAGGCGATTCGAATCTACCTCCTGAAATCTGTTTCCTGCAATTCTGCCTTGCTTTCAAAGCCTCTTCGTTGCCTTCCCTTAATATATTTGTGGACGAGAGGTATCATTTAAAACTCTGCAGTTTTTTGAATTGCAGGGCCCCTGAGCTCCATTTTTCAACTCGCTTTTTTGGGAGCTGGCCGCAAAAGCGCTGGATTGCTTCAGGCCCTCTTCTGGTTCTGGGGGGCAGGCTGAGCTTGTGCTTAATTCTTCTTCCTGATGGGAAAATAGAGTGACCTGTGCCTGTCCCAACACCTAGAGCTAGTCTCTCATTGGTTCCCCCTCTTGCCGTTCATCTTCAGGACAAATTGCAACATGTACGGAACAGTAGGTTAAAGTTGCTGATTCTCCAAAGAGGGAGATGGCTAGTAAATCGGCTGGAATGGCGAACCCGAGCAAAGGAGATGAGAAATGAGGTGCGTTTTAGAAACCTTTCCCGATCACACGGTGTACCATCTTCTGGGTTTCTCATGCATGTTTTCGATGTAGGAAGATGCCCTTGAACCTGGAGATTTGGGACCCATGGGATGGGTACCATGCAGTATTACTTGAAAGGGTCTGCGTTGGCTCACCCAACCTCACCGAACCTCTCAGCCCCAAGAGTGTCCACCCTTATGTCTCAATCAGCTGTGGGTCAAGATATGGTCAATCCAGGTTGCATCACAGCCCCTGAACGAATTTTGTAAGAATTTCTCTCTCTTTCACTGTCTTTGTTTCACGGGTTTTGAAAAGTAATTTATTTTTATAATGGGGTTTAGCTGCTTTTCACGGCTGTGTTTATGCCGCTTTACACCCCCTTGACTCACTTACAGAGAGATATCAATACATAGGTTTGAAGATTCTTACTAGTCAGATATATTCTTGTGCGGTGAATAGGGGGTGTTGAGTCTAGTTCACTGAGCAAGGAATAGGTCTTGTCTATTACATATTGGGTTTATGGAACGGTATCTGAGCTAATTTGAAACCCTTGTTTTATGCATCACCCCACCTCACCTTTCCCGTTCAGCAGCCATAGTGTGTTTCCTAAACGTGTGACTCTGTTCTATTTTGCAATTCAGTTCAAGTGTAGCGGTTTTTACATTCCCTCTATAAGTGATATCTTATGATAAGTGTCTTTTTCTGTGTGACTTATTTCACTTAGAATCGTCGTACCTAAATCCACTCATCGTGCTGCTACTAGCCTTATGACGTTGATTTCATGGCTGAGTGATATTCCATTGTACATGAGGACCACAATTTATTTATCCATTTTTCTCTTTCCTAGGATATTGAAGGTGTAATGAAGTGGGGGTTCTTGTCAACAGAGCAGCCCTAAACTTTGGGGTGCCTGTGTCTTGCTGATTTTTAGTTTTCCCAATTTATACGCCCATGAGTGGAAGTGCCCTATGCTCTCCAAGCTGTGTTTTTTAGATGTTTCAGAACACACCGTACACTTCTCCAGAGTGGCTGTTGGCAATTTACATCCCACCCATCAGCGTAGCAAGGCTCCCATTTCTCCATGGCCGGTCCTGCATTTCTGGTTTGGACACTTTTTTCCGCATGGCCCTTTTGCCCGCTGGGAAGCGAGACTTCTTTGGAACGCTGATTTGCCTTTCCAGGTTGCTTGGTTGGCCAAAAAGGGCGTATGCGTTTTTTCCTGAATATATTCAGGAAAAAACGCATACGCCCTTTTTGGCCAAGGGCATCATTGTCCATGATTTGCCGCTTTTCATGTGCTTTCAAGGCGATTCGAATCTACCTCCTGAAATCTGTTTCCTGCAATTCTGCCTTGCTTTCAAAGCCTCTTCGTTGCCTTCCCTTAATATATTTGTGGACAAGAGGTATCATTTAAAACTCTGCAGTTTTTTGAATTGCAGGGCCCCTGAGCTCCATTATTCAACTCGCTTTTTTGGGAGCTGGCCGCAAAAGCACAGGATTGCTTCAGGCCCTCTTCTGGTTCTGGGGGGCAGGCTGAGCTTGTGCTTAATTCTTCTTCCTGATGGGAAAATAGAGTGACCTGTGCCTGTCCCAACACCTAGAGCTAGTCTCTCATTGGTTCCCCCTCTTCCCGTTCATCTTCAGGACAAATTGCAACCTGTACGGAACAGGAGGTTAAAGTTGCTGATTCTCCAAAGAGGGAGATGGCTAGTAAATCGGCTGGAATGGCGAACCCGAGCAAAGGAGATGAGAAATGAGGTGCGTTTTAGAAACCTTTCCCGATCACACGGTGTACCATCTTCTGGGTTTCTCATGCATGTTTTCGATGTAGGAAGATGCCCTTGAACCTGGAGATTTGGGACCCATGGGATGGGTACCATGCAGTATTACTTGAAAGGGTCTGCGTTGGCTCACCCAACCTCACCGAACCTCTCAGCCCCAAGAGTGTCCACCCTTATGTCTCAATCAGCTGTGGGTCTAGATATGGTCAATCCAGGTTGCATCACAGCCCCTGAACGAATTTTGTAAGAATTTCTCTCTCTTTCACTGTCTTTGTTTCACGGGTTTTGAAAAGTAATTTATTTTTATAATGGGGTTTAGCTGCTTTTCACGGCTGTGTTTATGCCGCTTTACACCCCCTTGACTCACTTACAGAGAGATATCAATACATAGGTTTGAAGATTCTTACTAGTCAGATATATTCTTGTGCGGTGAATAGGGGGTGTTGAGTCCAGTTCACTGAGCAAGGAATAGGTCTTGTCTATTACATATTGGGTTTATGGAGCGGTATCTGAGCTAATTTGAAACCCTTGTTTTATGCATCACCCCACCTCACCTTTCCCGTTCAGCAGCCATAGTGTGTTTCCTAAACGTGTGACTCTGTTCTGTTTTGCAATTCAGTTCAAGTGTAGCGGTTTTTACATTCCCTCTCTAAGTGATATCTTATGATAAGTGTCTTTTTCTGTGTGACTTATTTCACTTAGAATCGTCGTACCTAAATCCACTCATCGTGCTGCTACTAGCCTTATGACGTTGATTTCATGGCTGAGTGATATTCCATTGTACATGAGGACCCCAACTTCTTTATCCATTTTTCTCTTTCCTAGGATATTTAAGGTGTAATGAAGTGGGGGTTCTTGTCAACAGAGCAGCCCTAAACTTTGGGGTGCCTGTGTCTTGCTGATTTTTAGTTTTCCCAATTTATACGCCCATGAGTGGAAGTGCCCTATGCTCTCCAAGCTGTGTTTTTTAGATGTTTCAGAACACACCGTACACTTCTCCAGATTGGCTGTTGGCAATTTACATCCCACCCATCAGCGTAGCAAGGCTCCCATTTCTCCATGGCCGGTCCTGCATTTCTGGTTTGGACACTTTTTTCCGCATGGCCCTTTTGCCCGCTGGGAAGCGAGACTTCTTTGGAGCGCTGATTTGCCTTTCCAGGTTGCTTGGTTGGCCAAAAAGGGCGTATGCGTTTTTTCCTGAATATATTCAGGAAAAAACGCATACGCCCTTTTTGCCCAAGGGCATCATTGTCCACGTTTTGCCGCTTTTCATGTGCTTTCAAGGCGATTCGAATCTACCTCCTGAAATCTGTTTCCTGCAATTCTGCCTTGCTTTCAAAGCCTCTTCGTTGCCTTCCCTTAATATATTTGTGGACGAGAGGTATCATTTAAAACTCTGCAGTTTTTTGAATTGCAGGGCCCCTGAGCTCCATTTTTCAACTCGCTTTTTTGGGAGCTGGCCGCAAAAGCGCAGGATTGCTTCAGGCCCTCTTCTGGTTCTGGGGGGCAGGCTGAGCTTGTGCTTAATTCTTCTTCCTGATGGGAAATAGAGTGACCTGTGCCTGTCCCAAAACCTAGAGCTAGTCTCTCATTGGTTCCCCCTCTTCCCCTTCATCCTCAGGACAAATTGCAACCTGTAGGGAACAGGAGGTTAAAGGTGCTGATTCTCCAAGGAGGGAGATGGCTAGTAAATCGGCTGGAATGGCGAACCCGAGCAAAGGAGATGAGAAATGAGGTGCGTTTTAGAAACCTTTCCCGATCACACGGTGTACCATCTTCTGGGTTTCTCATGCATGTTTTCGATGTAGGAAGATGCCCTTGAACCTGGAGATTTGGGACACATGGGATGGGTACCATGCAATATTACTTGAAAGGGTCTGCGTTGGCTCACCCAACCTCACCGAAACTCTCAGCCCCAAGAGTGTCCACCCTTATGTCTCAATCAGCTGTGGGTCTAGATATGGTCAATCCAGGTTGCATCAAAGCCCCTGAACGAATTTTGTAAGAATTTCTCTCTCTTTCACTGTCTTTGTTTCACGGGTTTTGAAAAGTAATTTATTTTTATAATGGGGTTGAGCTGCTTTTCACGGCTGTGTTTAGGCCGCTTTACACCCCCTTGACTCACTTACAGTGAGATATCAATACATAGGTTTGAAGATTCTTACTAGTCAGATATATTCTTGTGCGGTGAATAGGGGGTGTTGAGTCCAGTTCACTGAGCAAGGAATAGGTCTTGTCTATTACATATTGGGTTTATGGAACGGTATCTGAGCTAATTTGAAACCCTTGTTTTATGCATCACCCCACCTCACCTTTTCCGTTCAGCAGCCATAGTGTGTTTCCTAAACGTGTGACTCTGTTCTGTTTTGCAATTCAGTTCAAGTGTAGCGGTTTTTACATTCCCTCTATAAGTGATATCTTATGATAAGTGTCTTTTTCTGTGTGACTTATTTCACTTAGAATCGTCGTACCTAAATCCACTCATCGTGCTGCTACTAGCCTTATGACGTTGATTTCGTGGCTGAGTGATATTCCATTGTACATGAGGACCACAACTTCTTTATCCATTTTTCTCTTTCCTAGGATATTTAAGGTGTAATGAAGTGGGGGTTCTTGTCAACAGAGCAGCCCTAAACTTTGGGGTGCCTGTGTCTTGCTGATTTTTAGTTTTCCCAATTTATACGCCCATGAGTTGAAGTGCCCTATGCTCTCCAAGCTGTGATTTTTAGATGTTTCAGAACACACCGTACACTTCTCCAGAGTGGCTGTTGGCAATTTACATCCCACCCATCAGCGTAGCAAGGCTCCCATTTCTCCATGGCTGGTCCTGCATTTCTGGTTTGGACACTTTTTTCCGCATGGCCCTTTTGCCCGCTGGGAAGCGAGACTTCTTTGGAGCGCTGATTTGCCTTTCCAGGTTGCTTGGTTGGCCAAAAAGGGCGTATGCGTTTTTTCCTGAATATATTCAGGAAAAAACGCATACGCCCTTTTTGGCCAAGGGCATCATTGTCCACGTTTTGCCGCTTTTCATGTGCTTTCAAGGCGATTCGAATCTACCTCCTGAAATCTGTTTCCTGCAATTCTGCCTTGCTTTCAAAGCCTCTTCGTTGCCTTCCCTTAATATATTTGTGGACGAGAGGTATCATTTAAAACTCTGCAGTTTTTTGAATTGCAGGGCCCCTGAGCTCCATTTTTCAACTCGCTTTTTTGGGAGCTGGCCGCAAAAGCGCTGGATTGCTTCAGGCCCTCTTCTGGTTCTGGGGGGCAGGCTGAGCTTGTGCTTAATTCTTCTTCCTGATGGGAAAATAGAGTGACCTGTGCCTGTCCCAACACCTAGAGCTAGTCTCTCATTGGTTCCCCCTCTTGCCGTTCATCTTCAGGACAAATTGCAACATGTACGGAACAGTAGGTTAAAGTTGCTGATTCTCCAAAGAGGGAGATGGCTAGTAAATCGGCTGGAATGGCGAACCCGAGCAAAGGAGATGAGAAATGAGGTGCGTTTTAGAAACCTTTCCCGATCACACGGTGTACCATCTTCTGGGTTTCTCATGCATGTTTTCGATGTAGGAAGATGCCCTTGAACCTGGAGATTTGGGACCCATGGGATGGGTACCATGCAGTATTACTTGAAAGGGTCTGCGTTGGCTCACCCAACCTCACCGAACCTCTCAGCCCCAAGAGTGTCCACCCTTATGTCTCAATCAGCTGTGGGTCAAGATATGGTCAATCCAGGTTGCATCACAGCCCCTGAACGAATTTTGTAAGAATTTCTCTCTCTTTCACTGTCTTTGTTTCACGGGTTTTGAAAAGTAATTTATTTTTATAATGGGGTTTAGCTGCTTTTCACGGCTGTGTTTATGCCGCTTTACACCCCCTTGACTCACTTACAGAGAGATATCAATACATAGGTTTGAAGATTCTTACTAGTCAGATATATTCTTGTGCGGTGAATAGGGGGTGTTGAGTCTAGTTCACTGAGCAAGGAATAGGTCTTGTCTATTACATATTGGGTTTATGGAACGGTATCTGAGCTAATTTGAAACCCTTGTTTTATGCATCACCCCACCTCACCTTTCCCGTTCAGCAGCCATAGTGTGTTTCCTAAACGTGTGACTCTGTTCTATTTTGCAATTCAGTTCAAGTGTAGCGGTTTTTACATTCCCTCTATAAGTGATATCTTATGATAAGTGTCTTTTTCTGTGTGACTTATTTCACTTAGAATCGTCGTACCTAAATCCACTCATCGTGCTGCTACTAGCCTTATGACGTTGATTTCATGGCTGAGTGATATTCCATTGTACATGAGGACCACAATTTATTTATCCATTTTTCTCTTTCCTAGGATATTGAAGGTGTAATGAAGTGGGGGTTCTTGTCAACAGAGCAGCCCTAAACTTTGGGGTGCCTGTGTCTTGCTGATTTTTAGTTTTCCCAATTTATACGCCCATGAGTGGAAGTGCCCTATGCTCTCCAAGCTGTGTTTTTTAGATGTTTCAGAACACACCGTACACTTCTCCAGAGTGGCTGTTGGCAATTTACATCCCACCCATCAGCGTAGCAAGGCTCCCATTTCTCCATGGCCGGTCCTGCATTTCTGGTTTGGACACTTTTTTCCGCATGGCCCTTTTGCCCGCTGGGAAGCGAGACTTCTTTGGAACGCTGATTTGCCTTTCCAGGTTGCTTGGTTGGCCAAAAAGGGCGTATGCGTTTTTTCCTGAATATATTCAGGAAAAAACGCATACGCCCTTTTTGGCCAAGGGCATCATTGTCCATGATTTGCCGCTTTTCATGTGCTTTCAAGGCGATTCGAATCTACCTCCTGAAATCTGTTTCCTGCAATTCTGCCTTGCTTTCAAAGCCTCTTCGTTGCCTTCCCTTAATATATTTGTGGACAAGAGGTATCATTTAAAACTCTGCAGTTTTTTGAATTGCAGGGCCCCTGAGCTCCATTATTCAACTCGCTTTTTTGGGAGCTGGCCGCAAAAGCACAGGATTGCTTCAGGCCCTCTTCTGGTTCTGGGGGGCAGGCTGAGCTTGTGCTTAATTCTTCTTCCTGATGGGAAAATAGAGTGACCTGTGCCTGTCCCAACACCTAGAGCTAGTCTCTCATTGGTTCCCCCTCTTCCCGTTCATCTTCAGGACAAATTGCAACCTGTACGGAACAGGAGGTTAAAGTTGCTGATTCTCCAAAGAGGGAGATGGCTAGTAAATCGGCTGGAATGGCGAACCCGAGCAAAGGAGATGAGAAATGAGGTGCGTTTTAGAAACCTTTCCCGATCACACGGTGTACCATCTTCTGGGTTTCTCATGCATGTTTTCGATGTAGGAAGATGCCCTTGAACCTGGAGATTTGGGACCCATGGGATGGGTACCATGCAGTATTACTTGAAAGGGTCTGCGTTGGCTCACCCAACCTCACCGAACCTCTCAGCCCCAAGAGTGTCCACCCTTATGTCTCAATCAGCTGTGGGTCTAGATATGGTCAATCCAGGTTGCATCACAGCCCCTGAACGAATTTTGTAAGAATTTCTCTCTCTTTCACTGTCTTTGTTTCACGGGTTTTGAAAAGTAATTTATTTTTATAATGGGGTTTAGCTGCTTTTCACGGCTGTGTTTATGCCGCTTTACACCCCCTTGACTCACTTACAGAGAGATATCAATACATAGGTTTGAAGATTCTTACTAGTCAGATATATTCTTGTGCGGTGAATAGGGGGTGTTGAGTCCAGTTCACTGAGCAAGGAATAGGTCTTGTCTATTACATATTGGGTTTATGGAGCGGTATCTGAGCTAATTTGAAACCCTTGTTTTATGCATCACCCCACCTCACCTTTCCCGTTCAGCAGCCATAGTGTGTTTCCTAAACGTGTGACTCTGTTCTGTTTTGCAATTCAGTTCAAGTGTAGCGGTTTTTACATTCCCTCTATAAGTGAGATCTTATGATAAGTGTCTTTTTCTGTGTGACTTATTTCACTTAGAATCGTCGTACCTAAATCCACTCATCGTGCTGCTAATAGCCTTATGACGTTGATTTCATGGCTGAGTGATATTCCATTGTACATGAGGACCACAACTTCTTTATCCATTTTTCTCTTTCCTAGGATATTGAAGGTGTAATGAAGTGGGGGTTCTGGTCAACAGAGCAGCCCTAAACTTTGGGGTGCCTGTGTCTTGCTGATTTTTAGTTTTCCCAATTTATACGCCCATGAGTGGAAGTGCCCTATGCTCTCCAAGCTGTGTTTTTTAGATGTTTCAGAACACACCGTACACTTCTCCAGAGTGGCTGTTGGCAATTTACATCCCACCCATCAGCGTAGCAAGGCTCCCATTTCTCCATGGCCGGTCCTGCATTTCTGGTTTGGACACTTTTTTCCGCATGGCCCTTTTGCCCGCTGGGAAGCGAGACTTCTTTGGAGCGCTGATTTGCCTTTCCAGGTTGCTTGGTTGGCCAAAAAGGGCGTATGCGTTTTTTCCTGAATATATTCAGGAAAAAACGCATACGCCCTTTTTGGCCAAGGGCATCATTGTCCACGTTTTGCCGCTTTTCATGTGCTTTCAAGGCGATTCGAATCTACCTCCTGAAATCTGTTTCCTGCAATTCTGCCTTGCTTTCAAAGCCTCTTCGTTGCCTTCCCTTAATATATTTGTGCACGAGAGGTATCATTTAAAACTCTGCAGTTTTGTGAATTGCAGGGCCCCTGAGCTCCATTTTTCAACTCGCTTTTTTGGGAGCTGGCCGCAAAAGCGCAGGATTGCTTCAGGCCCTCTTCTGGTTCTGGGGGGCAGGCTGAGCTTGTGCTTAATTCTTCTTCCTGATGGGAAAATAGAGTGACCTGTGCCTGTCCCAACACCTAGAGCTAGTCTCTCATTGGTTCCCCCTCTTCCCCTTCATCCTCAGGACAAATTGCAACCTGTACGGAACAGGAGGTTAAAGGTGCTGATTCTCCAAGGAGGGAGATGGCTAGTAAATCGGCTGGAATGGCGAACCCGAGCAAAGGAGATGAGAAATGAGGTGCGTTTTAGAAACCTTTCCCGATCACACGGTGTACCATCTTCTGGGTTTCTCATGCATGTTTTCGATGTAGGAAGATGCCCTTGAACCTGGAGATTTGGGACCCATGGGATGGGTACCATGCAGTATTACTTGAAAGGGTCTGCGTTGGCTCACCCAACCTCACCGAACCTCTCAGCCCCAAGAGTGTCCACCCTTATGTCTCAATCAGCTGTGGGTCTAGATATGGTCAATCCAGGTTGCATCACAGCCCCTGAACGAATTTTGTAAGAATTTCTCTCTCTTTCACTGTCTTTGTTTCACGGGTTTTGAAAAGTAATTTATTTTTATAATGGGGTTTAGCTGCTTTTCACGGCTGTGTTTATGCCGCTTTACACCGCCTTGACTCACTTACAGAGAGATATCAATACATAGGTTTGAAGATTCTTACTAGTCAGATATATTCTTGTGCGGTGAATAGGGGGTGTTGAGTCCAGTTCACTGAGCAAGGAATAGGTCTTGTCTATTACATATTGGGTTTATGGAACGGTATCTGAGCTAATTTGAAACCCTTGTTTTATGCATCACCCCACCTCACCTTTCCCGTTCAGCAGCCATAGTGTGTTTCCTAAACGTGTGACTCTGTTCTGTTTTGCAATTCAGTTCAAGTGTAGCGGTTTTTACATTCCCTCTATAAGTGATATCTTATGATAAGTGTCTTTTTCTGTGTGACTTATTTCACTTAGAATCGTCGTACCGAAATCCACTCATCGTGCTGCTACTAGCCTTATGACGTTGATTTCATTGCTGAGTGATATTCCATTGTACATGAGGACCACAACTTCTTTATCCATTTTTCTCTTTCCTAGGATATTGAAGGTGTAATGAAGTGGGGGTTCTTGTCAACAGAGCAGCCCTAAACTTTGGGGTGCCTGTGTCTTGCTGATTTTTAGTTTTCCCAATTTATACGCCCATGAGTGGAAGTGCCCTATGCTCTCCAAGCTGTGGTTTTTAGATGTTTCAGAACACACCGTACACTTCTCCAGAGTGGCTGTTGGCAATTTACATCCCACCCATCAGCGTAGCAAGGCTCCCATTTCTCCATGGCCGGTCCTGCATTTCTGGTTTGGACACTTTTTTCCGCATGGCCCTTTTGCCCGCTGGGAAGCGAGACTTTTTTGGAGTGCTGATTTGCCTTTCCAGGTTGCTTGGTTGGCCAAAAAGGGCGTATGCGTTTTTTCCTGAATATATTCAGGAAAAAACGCATACGCCCTTTTTGGCCAAGGGCATCATTGTCCACGTTTTGCCGCTTTTCATGTGCTTTCAAGGCGATTCGAATCTACCTCCTGAAATCTGTTTCCTGCAATTCTGCCTTGCTTTCAAAGCCTCTTCGTTGCTTTCCCTTAATATATTTGTGGACGAGAGGTATCATTTAAAACTCTGCAGTTTTTTGAATTGCAGGGCCCCTGAGCTCCATTTTTCAACTCGCTTTTTTGGGAGCTGGCCGAAAAAGCGCAGGATTGCTTCAGGCCCTCTTCTGGTTGTGGGAGGCAGGCTGAGCTTGTGCTTAATTCTTCTTCCTGATGGGAAAATAGAGTGACCTGTGCCTGTCCCAACACCTAGAGCTAGTCTCTCATTGGTTCCCCCTCTTCCCCTTCATCCTCAGGACAAACTGCAACCTGTACGGAACAGGAGGTTAAAGGTGCTGATTCTCCAAGGAGGGAGATGGCTAGTAAATCGGCTGGAATGGCGAACCCGAGCAAAGGAGATGAGAAATGAGGTGCGTTTTAGAAACCTTTCCCGATCACACGGTGTACCATCTTCTGGGTTTCTCATGCATGTTTTCGATGTAGGAAGATGCCCTTGAACCTGGAGATTTGGGACCCATGGGATGGGTACCATGCAGTATTACTTGAAAGGGTCTGCGTTGGCTCACCCAACCTCACCGAACCTCTCAGCCCCAAGAGTGTCCACCCTTATGTCTCAATCAGCTGTGGGTCTAGATATGGTCAATCCAGGTTGCATCACAGCCCCTGAACGAATTTTGTAAGAATTTCTCTCTCTTTCACTGTCTTTGTTTCACGGGTTTTGAAAAGTAATTTATTTTTATAATGGGGTTTAGCTGCTTTTCACGGCTGTGTTTATGCCGCTTTACACCCCCTTGACTCACTTACAGAGAGATATCAATACATAGGTTTGAAGATTCTTACTAGTCAGATATATTCTTGTGCGGTGAATAGGGGGTGTTGAGTCTAGTTCACTGAGCAAGGAATAGGTCTTGTCTATTACATATTTGGTTTATGGAACGGTATCTGAGCTAATTTGAAACCCTTGTTTTATGCATCACCCCACCTCACCTTTCCCGTTCAGCAGCCATAGTGTGTTTCCTAAACGTGTGACTCTGTTCTGTTTTGCAATTCAGTTCAAGTGTAGCGGTTTTTACATTCCCTCTATAAGTGAGATCTTATGATAAGTGTCTTTTTCTGTGTGACTTATTTCACTTAGAATCGTCGTACCTAAATCCACTCATCGTGCTGCTACTAGCCTTATGACGTTGATTTCATGGCTGAGTGATATTCCATTGTACATGAGGACCACAACTTCTTTATCCATTTTTCTCTTTCCTAGGATATTGAAGGTGTAATGAAGTGGGGGTTCTTGTCAACAGAGCAGCCCTAAACTTTGGGGTGCCTGTGTCTTGCTGATTTTTAGTTTTCCCAATTTATACGCCCATGAGTGGAAGTGCCCTATGCTCTCCAAGCTGTGTTTTTTAGATGTTTCAGAACACACCGTACACTTCTCCAGAGTGGCTGTTGGCAATTTACATCCCACCCATCAGCGTAGCAAGGCTCCCATTTCTCCATGGCCGGTCCTGCATTTCTGGTTTGGACACTTTTTTCCGCATGGCCCTTTTGCCCGATGGGAAGCAAGACTTTTTTGGAGCGCTGATTTGCCTTTCCAGGTTGCTTGGTTGGCCAAAAAGGGCGTATGCGTTTTTTCCTGAATATATTCAGGAAAAAACGCATACTCCCTTTTTGACCAAGGGCATCATTGTCCACGTTTTGCCGCTTTTCATGTGCTTTCAAGGCGATTCGAATCTACCTCCTGAAATCTGTTTCCTGCAATTCTGCCTTGCTTTCAAAGCCTCTTCGTTGCCTTCCCTTAATATATTTGTGGACGAGAGGTATCATTTAAAACTCTGCAGTTTTTTGAATTGCAGGGCCCCTGAGCTCCATTTTTCAACTCGCTTTTTTGGGAGCTGGCCGCAAAAGCGCAGGATTGCTTCAGGCCCTCTTCTGGTTCTGGGGGGCAGGCTGAGCTTGTGCTTAATTCTTCTTCCTGATGGGAAAATAGAGTGACCTGTGCCTGTCCCAACACCTAGAGCTAGTCTCTCATTGGTTCCCCCTCTTGCCGTTCATCTTCAGGACAAATTGCAACCTGTACGGAACAGGAGGTTAAAGTTGCTGATTCTCCAAAGAGGGAGATGGCTAGTAAATCGGCTGGAATGGCGAACCCGAGCAAAGGAGATGAGAAATGAGGTGCGTTTTAGAAACCTTTCCCGATCACACGGTGTACCATCTTCTGGGTTTCTCATGCATGTTTTCGATGTAGGAAGATGCCCTTGAACCTGGAGATTTGGGACCCATGGGATGGGTACCATGCAGTATTACTTGAAAGGGTCTGCGTTGGCTCACCCAACCTCACCGAACCTCTCAGCCCCAAGACTGTCCACCCTTATGTCTCAATCAGCTGTGGGTCAAGATATGGTCAATCCAGGTTGCATCACAGCCCCTGAACGAATTTTGTAAGAATTTCTCTCTCTTTCACTGTCTTTGTTTCACGGGTTTTGAAAAGTAATTTATTTTTATAATGGGGTTTAGCTGCTTTTCACGGCTGTGTTTATGCCGCTTTACACCCCCTTGACTCACTTACAGAGAGATATCAATACATAGGTTTGAAGATTCTTACTAGTCAGATATATTCTTGTGCGGTGAATAGGGGGTGTTGAGTCTAGTTCACTGAGCAAGGAATAGGTCTTGTCTATTACATATTGGGTTTATGGAACGGTATCTGAGCTAATTTGAAACCCTTGTTTTATGCATCACCCCACCTCACCTTTCCCGTTCAGCAGCCATAGTGTGTTTCCTAAACGTGGGACTCTGTTCTGTTTTGTAATTCAGTTCAAGTGTAGCGGTTTTTACATTCCCTCTAGAAGTGATATCTTATGATAAGTGTCTTTTTCTGTGTGACTTATTTCACTTAGAATCGTCGTACCTAAATCCACTCATCGTGCTGCTAATAGCCTTATGACGTTGATTTCATGGCTGAGTGATATTCCATTGTACATGAGGACCACAACTTCTTTATCCATTTTTCTCTTTCCTAGGATATTGAAGGTGTAATGAAGTGTGGGTTCTGGTCAACAGAGCAGCCCTAAACTTTGGGGTGCCTGTGTCTTGCTGATTTTTAGTTTTCCCAATTTATACGCCCATGAGTGGAAGTGCCCTATGCTCTCCAAGCTGTGTTTTTTAGATGTTTCAGAACACACCGTACACTTCTCCAGAGTGGCTGTTGGCAATTTACATCCCACCCATCAGCGTAGCAAGGCTCCCATTTCTCCATGGCCGGTCCTGCATTTCTGGTTTGGACACTTTTTTCCGCATGGCCCTTTTGCCCGCTGGGAAGCGAGACTTCTTTGGAGCGCTGATTTGCCTTTCCAGGTTGCTTGGTTGGCCAAAAAGGGCGTATGCGTTTTTTCCTGAATATATTCAGGAAAAAACGCATACGCCCTTTTTGGCCAAGGGCATCATTGTCCACGTTTTGCCGCTTTTCATGTGCTTTCAAGGCGATTCGAATCTACCTCCTGAAATCTGTTTCCTGCAATTCTGCCTTGCTTTCAAAGCCTCTTCGTTGCCTTCCCTTAATATATTTGTGCACGAGAGGTATCATTTAAAACTCTGCAGTTTTGTGAATTGCAGGGCCCCTGAGCTCCATTTTTCAACTCGCTTTTTTGGGAGCTGGCCGCAAAAGCGCAGGATTGCTTCAGGCCCTCTTCTGGTTCTGGGGGGCAGGCTGAGCTTGTGCTTAATTCTTCTTCCTGATGGGAAAATAGAGTGACCTGTGCCTGTCCCAACACCTAGAGCTAGTCTCTCATTGGTTCCCCCTCTTCCCCTTCATCCTCAGGACAAATTGCAACCTGTACGGAACAGGAGGTTAAAGGTGCTGATTCTCCAAGGAGGGAGATGGCTAGTAAATCGGCTGGAATGGCGAACCCGAGCAAAGGAGATGAGAAATGAGGTGCGTTTTAGAAACCTTTCCCGATCACACGGTGTACCATCTTCTGGGTTTCTCATGCATGTTTTCGATGTAGGAAGATGCCCTTGAACCTGGAGATTTGGGACCCATGGGATGGGTACCATGCAGTATTACTTGAAAGGGTCTGCGTTGGCTCACCCAACCTCACCGAACCTCTCAGCCCCAAGAGTGTCCACCCTTATGTCTCAATCAGCTGTGGGTCTAGATATGGTCAATCCAGGTTGCATCACAGCCCCTGAACGAATTTTGTAAGAATTTCTCTCTCTTTCACTGTCTTTGTTTCACGGGTTTTGAAAAGTAATTTATTTTTATAATGGGGTTTAGCTGCTTTTCACGGCTGTGTTTATGCCGCTTTACACCGCCTTGACTCACTTACAGAGAGATATCAATACATAGGTTTGAAGATTCTTACTAGTCAGATATATTCTTGTGCGGTGAATAGGGGGTGTTGAGTCCAGTTCACTGAGCAAGGAATAGGTCTTGTCTATTACATATTGGGTTTATGGAACGGTATCTGAGCTAATTTGAAACCCTTGTTTTATGCATCACCCCACCTCACCTTTCCCGTTCAGCAGCCATAGTGTGTTTCCTAAACGTGTGACTCTGTTCTGTTTTGCAATTCAGTTCAAGTGTAGCGGTTTTTACATTCCCTCTATAAGTGATATCTTATGATAAGTGTCTTTTTCTGTGTGACTTATTTCAGTTAGAATCGTCGTACCGAAATCCACTCATCGTGCTGCTACTAGCCTTATGACGTTGATTTCATTGCTGAGTGATATTCCATTGTACATGAGGACCACAACTTCTTTATCCATTTTTCTCTTTCCTAGGATATTGAAGGTGTAATGAAGTGGGGGTTCTTGTCAACAGAGCAGCCCTAAACTTTGGGGTGCCTGTGTCTTGCTGATTTTTAGTTTTCCCAATTTATACGCCCATGAGTGGAAGTGCCCTATGCTCTCCAAGCTGTGGTTTTTAGATGTTTCAGAACACACCGTACACTTCTCCAGAGTGGCTGTTGGCAATTTACATCCCACCCATCAGCGTAGCAAGGCTCCCATTTCTCCATGGCCGGTCCTGCATTTCTGGTTTGGACACTTTTTTCCGCATGGCCTTTTGCCCGCTGGGAAGCGAGACTTTTTTGGAGTGCTGATTTGCCTTTCCAGGTTGCTTGGTTGGCCAAAAAGGGCGTATGCGTTTTTTCCTGAATATATTCAGGAAAAAACGCATACGCCCTTTTTGGCCAAGGGCATCATTGTCCACGTTTTGCCGCTTTTCATGTGCTTTCAAGGCGATTCGAATCTACCTCCTGAAATCTGTTTCCTGCAATTCTGCCTTGCTTTCAAAGCCTCTTCGTTGCTTTCCCTTAATATATTTGTGGACGAGAGGTATCATTTAAAACTCTGCAGTTTTTTGAATTGCAGGGCCCCTGAGCTCCATTTTTCAACTCGCTTTTTTGGGAGCTGGCCGAAAAAGCGCAGGATTGCTTCAGGCCCTCTTCTGGTTGTGGGAGGCAGGCTGAGCTTGTGCTTAATTCTTCTTCCTGATGGGAAAATAGAGTGACCTGTGCCTGTCCCAACACCTAGAGCTAGTCTCTCATTGGTTCCCCCTCTTCCCCTTCATCCTCAGGACAAACTGCAACCTGTACGGAACAGGAGGTTAAAGGTGCTGATTCTCCAAGGAGGGAGATGGCTAGTAAATCGGCTGGAATGGCGAACCCGAGCAAAGGAGATGAGAAATGAGGTGCGTTTTAGAAACCTTTCCCGATCACACGGTGTACCATCTTCTGGGTTTCTCATGCATGTTTTCGATGTAGGAAGATGCCCTTGAACCTGGAGATTTGGGACCCATGGGATGGGTACCATGCAGTATTACTTGAAAGGGTCTGCGTTGGCTCACCCAACCTCACCGAACCTCTCAGCCCCAAGAGTGTCCACCCTTATGTCTCAATCAGCTGTGGGTCTAGATATGGTCAATCCAGGTTGCATCACAGCCCCTGAACGAATTTTGTAAGAATTTCTCTCTCTTTCACTGTCTTTGTTTCACGGGTTTTGAAAAGTAATTTATTTTTATAATGGGGTTTAGCTGCTTTTCACGGCTGTGTTTATGCCGCTTTACACCCCCTTGACTCACTTACAGAGAGATATCAATACATAGGTTTGAAGATTCTTACTAGTCAGATATATTCTTGTGCGGTGAATAGGGGGTGTTGAGTCTAGTTCACTGAGCAAGGAATAGGTCTTGTCTATTACATATTTGGTTTATGGAACGGTATCTGAGCTAATTTGAAACCCTTGTTTTATGCATCACCCCACCTCACCTTTCCCGTTCAGCAGCCATAGTGTGTTTCCTAAACGTGTGACTCTGTTCTGTTTTGCAATTCAGTTCAAGTGTAGCGGTTTTTACATTCCCTCTATAAGTGAGATCTTATGATAAGTGTCTTTTTCTGTGTGACTTATTTCACTTAGAATCGTCGTACCTAAATCCACTCATCGTGCTGCTACTAGCCTTATGACGTTGATTTCATGGCTGAGTGATATTCCATTGTACATGAGGACCACAACTTCTTTATCCATTTTTCTCTTTCCTAGGATATTGAAGGTGTAATGAAGTGGGGGTTCTTGTCAACAGAGCAGCCCTAAACTTTGGGGTGCCTGTGTCTTGCTGATTTTTAGTTTTCCCAATTTATACGCCCATGAGTGGAAGTGCCCTATGCTCTCCAAGCTGTGTTTTTTAGATGTTTCAGAACACACCGTACACTTCTCCAGAGTGGCTGTTGGCAATTTACATCCCACCCATCAGCGTAGCAAGGCTCCCATTTCTCCATGGCCGGTCCTGCATTTCTGGTTTGGACACTTTTTTCCGCATGGCCCTTTTGCCCGCTGGGAAGCAAGACTTTTTTGGAGCGCTGATTTGCCTTTCCAGGTTGCTTGGTTGGCCAAAAAGGGCGTATGCGTTTTTTCCTGAATATATTCAGGAAAAAACGCATACTCCCTTTTTGACCAAGGGCATCATTGTCCACGTTTTGCCGCTTTTCATGTGCTTTCAAGGCGATTCGAATCTACCTCCTGAAATCTGTTTCCTGCAATTCTGCCTTGCTTTCAAAGCCTCTTCGTTGCCTTCCCTTAATATATTTGTGGACGAGAGGTATCATTTAAAACTCTGCAGTTTTTTGAATTGCAGGGCCCCTGAGCTCCATTTTTCAACTCGCTTTTTTGGGAGCTGGCCGCAAAAGCGCAGGATTGCTTCAGGCCCTCTTCTGGTTCTGGGGGGCAGGCTGAGCTTGTGCTTAATTCTTCTTCCTGATGGGAAAATAGAGTGTCCTGTGCCTGTCCCAACACCTAGAGCTAGTCTCTCATTGGTTCCCCCTCTTGCCGTTCATCTTCAGGACAAATTGCAACCTGTACGGAACAGGAGGTTAAAGTTGCTGATTCTCCAAAGAGGGAGATGGCTAGTAAATCGGCTGGAATGGCGAACCCGAGCAAAGGAGATGAGAAATGAGGTGCGTTTTAGAAACCTTTCCCGATCACACGGTGTACCATCTTCTGGGTTTCTCATGCATGTTTTCGATGTAGGAAGATGCCCTTGAACCTGGAGATTTGGGACCCATGGGATGGGTACCATGCAGTATTACTTGAAAGGGTCTGCGTTGGCTCACCCAACCTCACCGAACCTCTCAGCCCCAAGAGTGTCCACCCTTATGTCTCAATCAGCTGTGGGTCAAGATATGGTCAATCCAGGTTGCATCACAGCCCCTGAACGAATTTTGTAAGAATTTCTCTCTCTTTCACTGTCTTTGTTTCACGGGTTTTGAAAAGTAATTTATTTTTATAATGGGGTTTAGCTGCTTTTCACGGCTGTGTTTATGCCGCTTTACACCCCCTTGACTCACTTACAGAGAGATATCAATACATAGGTTTGAAGATTCTTACTAGTCAGATATATTCTTGTGCGGTGAATAGGGGGTGTTGAGTCTAGTTCACTGAGCAAGGAATAGGTCTTGTCTATTACATATTGGGTTTATGGAACGGTATCTGAGCTAATTTGAAACCCTTGTTTTATGCATCACCCCACCTCACCTTTCCCGTTCAGCAGCCATAGTGTGTTTCCTAAACGTGGGACTCTGTTCTGTTTTGTAATTCAGTTCAAGTGTAGCGGTTTTTACATTCCCTCTAGAAGTGATATCTTATGATAAGTGTCTTTTTCTGTGTGACTTATTTCACTTAGAATCGTCGTACCTAAATCCACTCATCGTGCTGCTACTAGCCTTATGACGTTGATTTCATGGCTGAGTGATATTCCATTGTACATGAGGACCACAATTTATTTATCCATTTTTCTCTTTCCTAGGATATTGAAGGTGTAATGAAGTGGGGGTTCTTGTCAACAGAGCAGCCCTAAACTTTGGGGTGCCTGTGTCTTGCTGATTTTTAGTTTTCCCAATTTATACGCCCATGAGTGGAAGTGCCCTATGCTCTCCAAGCTGTGTTTTTTAGATGTTTCAGAACACACCGTACACTTCTCCAGAGTGGCTGTTGGCAATTTACATCCCACCCATCAGCGTAGCAAGGCTCCCATTTCTCCATGGCCGGTCCTGCATTTCTGGTTTGGACACTTTTTTCCGCATGGCCCTTTTGCCCGCTGGGAAGCAAGACTTTTTTGGAGCGCTGATTTGCCTTTCCAGGTTGCTTGGTTGGCCAAAAAGGGCGTATGCGTTTTTTCCTGAATATATTCAGGAAAAAACGCATACTCCCTTTTTGACCAAGGGCATCATTGTCCACGTTTTGCCGCTTTTCATGTGCTTTCAAGGCGATTCGAATCTACCTCCTGAAATCTGTTTCCTGCAATTCTGCCTTGCTTTCAAAGCCTCTTCGTTGCCTTCCCTTAATATATTTGTGGACGAGAGGTATCATTTAAAACTCTGCAGTTTTTTGAATTGCAGGGCCCCTGAGCTCCATTTTTCAACTCGCTTTTTTGGGAGCTGGCCGCAAAAGCGCAGGATTGCTTCAGGCCCTCTTCTGGTTCTGGGGGGCAGGCTGAGCTTGTGCTTAATTCTTCTTCCTGATGGGAAAATAGAGTGTCCTGTGCCTGTCCCAACACCTAGAGCTAGTCTCTCATTGGTTCCCCCTCTTGCCGTTCATCTTCAGGACAAATTGCAACCTGTACGGAACAGGAGGTTAAAGTTGCTGATTCTCCAAAGAGGGAGATGGCTAGTAAATCGGCTGGAATGGCGAACCCGAGCAAAGGAGATGAGAAATGAGGTGCGTTTTAGAAACCTTTCCCGATCACACGGTGTACCATCTTCTGGGTTTCTCATGCATGTTTTCGATGTAGGAAGATGCCCTTGAACCTGGAGATTTGGGACCCATGGGATGGGTACCATGCAGTATTACTTGAAAGGGTCTGCGTTGGCTCACCCAACCTCACCGAACCTCTCAGCCCCAAGAGTGTCCAACCTTATGTCTCAATCAGCTGTGGGTCAAGATATGGTCAATCCAGGTTGCATCACAGCCCCTGAACGAATTTTGTAAGAATTTCTCTCTCTTTCACTGTCTTTGTTTCACGGGTTTTGAAAAGTAATTTATTTTTATAATGGGGTTTAGCTGCTTTTCACGGCTGTGTTTATGCCGCTTTACACCCCCTTGACTCACTTACAGAGAGATATCAATACATAGGTTTGAAGATTCTTACTAGTCAGATATATTCTTGTGCGGTGAATAGGGGGTGTTGAGTCTAGTTCACTGAGCAAGGAATAGGTCTTGTCTATTACATATTGGGTTTATGGAACGGTATCTGAGCTAATTTGAAACCCTTGTTTTATGCATCACCCCACCTCACCTTTCCCGTTCAGCAGCCATAGTGTGTTTCCTAAACGTGTGACTCTGTTCTGTTTTGCAATTCAGTTCAAGTGTAGCGGTTTTTACATTCCCTCTATAAGTGATATCTTATGATAAGTGTCTTTTTCTGTGTGACTTATTTCACTTAGAATCGTCGTACCTAAATCCACTCATCGTGCTGCTACTAGCCTTATGACGTTGATTTCATGGCTGAGTGATATTCCATTGTACATGAGGACCACAATTTATTTATCCATTTTTCTCTTTCCTAGGATATTGAAGGTGTAATGAAGTGGGGGTTCTGGTCAACAGAGCAGCCCTAAACTTTGGGGTGCCTGTGTCTTGCTGATTTTTAGTTTTCCCAATTTATACGCCCATGAGTGGAAGTGCCCTATGCTCTCCAAGCTGTGTTTTTTAGATGTTTCAGAACACACCGTACACTTCTCCAGAGTGGCTGTTGGCAATTTACATCCCACCCATCAGCGTAGCAAGGCTCCCATTTCTCCATGGCCGGTCCTGCATTTCTGGTTTGGACACCTTTTTCCGCATGGCCCTTTTGCCCGCTGGGAAGCGAGACTTCTTTGGAGCGCTGATTGGCCTTTCCAGGTTGCTTGGTTGGCCAAAAAGGGCGTATGCGTTTTTTCCTGAATATA
Source organism: Balaenoptera acutorostrata (assembly GCF_949987535.1). Classification (NCBI taxonomy): domain Eukaryota; kingdom Metazoa; phylum Chordata; class Mammalia; order Artiodactyla; family Balaenopteridae; genus Balaenoptera; species Balaenoptera acutorostrata. The sequence goes on from NW_026646417.1 coordinate 154,868, forward strand.
TTCAGGAAAAAACGCATACGCCCTTTTTGGCCAAGGGCATCATTGTCCACGTTTTGCCGCTTTTCATGTGCTTTCAAGGCGATTCGAATCTACCTCCTGAAATCTGTTTCCTGCAATTCTGCCTTGCTTTCAAAGCCTCTTCGTTGCCTTCCCTTAATATATTTGTGGACGAGAAGTATCATTTAAAACTCTGCAGTTTTTTGAATTGCTGGGCCCCTGAGCTCCATTTTTCAACTCGCTTTTTTGGGAGCTGGCCGCAAAAGCGCAGGATTGCTTCAGGCCCTCTTCTGGTTCTGGGGGGCAGGCTGAGCTTCTGCTTAATTCTTCTTCCTGATGGGAAAATAGAGTGACCTGTGCCTGTCCCAACACCTAGAGCTAGTCTCTCATTGGTTCCCCCTCTTGCCGTTCATCTTCAGGACAAATTGCAACCTGTACGGAACAGGAGGTTAAAGTTGCTGATTCTCCAAAGAGGGAGATGGCTAGTAAATCGGCTGGAATGGCGAACCCGAGCAAAGGAGATGAGAAATGAGGTGCGTTTTAGAAACCTTTCCCGATCACACGGTGTACCATCTTCTGGGTTTCTCATGCATGTTTTCGATGTAGGAAGATGCCCTTGAACCTGGAGATTTGGGACCCATGGGATGGGTACCATGCAGTATTACTTGAAAGGGTCTGCGTTGGCTCACCCAACCTCACCGAACCTCTCAGCCCGAAGAGTGTCCACCCTTATGTCTCAATCAGCTGTGGGTCAAGATATGGTCAATCCAGGTTGCATCACAGCCCCTGAACGAATTTTGTAAGAATTTCTCTCTCTTTCACTGTCTTTGTTTCACGGGTTTTGAAAAGTAATTTATTTTTATAATGGGGTTTAGCTGCTTTTCACGGCTGTGTTTATGCCGCTTTACACCCCCTTGACTCACTTACAGAGAGATATCAATACATAGGTTTGAAGATTCTTACTAGTCAGATATATTCTTGTGCGGTGAATAGGGGGTGTTGACTCCAGTTCACTGAGCAAGGAATAGGTCTTGTCTATTACATATTGGGTTTATGGAACGGTATTTGAGCTAATTTGAAACCCTTGTTTTATGCATCACCCCACCTCACCTTTCCCGTTCAGCAGCCATAGTGTGTTTCCTAAACGTGTGACTCTGTTCTGTTTTGCAATTCAGTTTAAGTGTAGCGGTTTTTACATTCCCTCTATAAGTGAGATCTTATGATAAGTGTCTTTTTCTGTGTGACTTATTTCACTTAGAATCGTCGTACCTAAATCCACTCATCGTGCTGCTACTAGCCTTATGACGTTGATTTCATGGTTGAGTGATATTCCATTGTACATGAGGACCACAACTTCTTTATCCATTTTTCTCTTTCCTAGGATATTGAAGGTGTAATGAAGTGGGGGTTCTTGTCAACAGAGCAACCCTAAACTTTGGGGTGCCTGTGTCTTGCTGATTTTTAGTTTTCCCAATTTATACGCCCATGAGTGGAAGTGCCCTATGCTCTCCAAGCTGTGGTTTTTAGATGTTTCAGAACACACCGTACACTTCTCCAGAGTGGCTGTTGGCAATTTACATCCCACCCATCAGCGTAACAAGGCTCCCATTTCTCCATGGCCGGTCCTGCATTTCTGGTTTGGACACCTTTTTCCGCATGGCCCTTTTGCCCGCTGGGAAGCGAGACTTCTTTGGAGCGCTGATTGGCCTTTCCAGGTTGCTTGGTTGGCCAAAAAGGGCGTATGCGTTTTTTCCTGAATATATTCAGGAAAAAACGCATACGCCCTTTTTGGCCAAGGGCATCATTGTCCACGTTTTGCCGCTTTTCATGTGCTTTCAAGGCGATTCGAATCTACCTCCTGAAATCTGTTTCCTGCAATTCTGCCTTGCTTTCAAAGCCTCTTCGTTGCCTTCCCTTAATATATTTGTGGACGAGAGGTATCATTTAAAACTCTGCAGTTTTTTGAATTGCAGGGCCCCTGAGCTCCATTTTTCAACTCGCTTTTTTGGGAGCTGGCCGCAAAAGCGCAGGATTGCTTCAGGCCCTCTTCTGGTTCTGGGGGGCAGGCTGAGCTTGTGCTTAATTCTTCTTCCTGATGGGAAAATAGAGTGACCTGTGCCTGTCCCAACACCTAGAGCTAGTCTCTCATTGGTTCCCCCTCTTGCCGTTCATCTTCAGGACAAATTGCAACCTGTACAGAACAGGAGGTTAAAGTTGCTGATTCTCCAAAGAGGGAGATGGCTAGTAAATCGGCTGGAATGGCGAACCCGAGCAAAGGAGATGAGAAATGAGGTGCGTTTTAGAAACCTTTCCCGATCACACGGTGTACCATCTTCTGGGTTTCTCATGCATGTTTTCGATGTAGGAAGATGCCCTTGAACCTGGAGATTTGGGACCCATGGGATGGGTACCATGCAGTATTACTTGAAAGGGTCTGCGTTGGCTCACCCAACCTCACCAAACCTCTCAGCCCCAAGAGTGTCCACCCTTATGTCTCAATCAGCTGTGGGTCTAGATATGGTCAATCCAGGTTGCATCACAGCCCCTGAACGAATTTTGTAAGAATTTCTCTCTCTTTCACTGTCTTTGTTTCACGGGTTTTGAAAAGTAATTTATTTTTATAATGGGGTTTAGCTGCTTTTCACGGCTGTGTTTATGCCGCTTTACACCCCCTTGACTCACTTACAGGGAGATATCAATACATAGGTTTGAAGATTCTTACTAGTCAGATATATTCTTGTGCGGTGAATAGGGGGTGTTGAGTCTAGTTCACTGAGCAAGGAATAGGTCTTGTCTATTACATATTGGGTTTATGGAACGGTATCTGAGCTAATTTGAAACCCTTGTTTTATGCATCACCCCACCTCACCTTTCCCGTTCAGCAGCCATAGTGTGTTTCCTAAACGTGTGACTCTGTTCTGTTTTGCAATTCAGTTCAAGTGTAGCGGTTTTTACATTCCCTCTCTAAGTGATATCTTATGATAAGTGTCTTTTTCTGTGTGACTTATTTCACTTAGAATCGTCGTACCTAAATCCACTCATCGTGCTGCTACTAGCCTTATGACGTTGATTTCATGGCTGAGTGATATTCCATTGTACATGAGGACCACAATTTATTTATCCATTTTTCTCTTTCCTAGGATATTGAAGGTGTAATGAAGTGGGGGTTCTTGTCAACAGAGCAGCCCTAAACTTTGGGGTGCCTGTGTCTTGCTGATTTTTAGTTTTCCCAATTTATACGCCCATGAGTGGAAGTGCCCTATGCTCTCCAAGCTGTGTTTTTTAGATGTTTCAGAACACACCGTACACTTCTCCAGAGTGGCTGTTGGCAATTTACATCCCACCCATCAGCGTAGCAAGGCTCCCATTTCTCCATGGCCGGTCCTGCATTTCTGGTTTGGACACTTTTTTCCGCATGGCCCTTTTGCCCGCTGGGAAGCGAGACTTCTTTGGAGCGCTGATTTGCCTTTCCAGGTTGCTTGGTTGGCCAAAAAGGGCGTATGCGTTTTTTCCTGAATATATTCAGGAAAAAACGCATACGCCCTTTTTGGCCAAGGGCATCATTGTCCATGTTTTGCCGCTTTTCATGTGCTTTCAAGGCGATTCGAATCTACCTCCTGAAATCTGTTTCCTGCAATTCTGCCTTGCTTTCAAAGCCTCTTCGTTGCCTTCCCTTAATATATTTGTGGACAAGAGGTATCATTTAAAACTCTGCAGTTTTTTGAATTGCAGGGCCCCTGAGCTCCATTATTCAACTCGCTTTTTTGGGAGTTGGCCGCAAAAGCACAGGATTGCTTCAGGCCCTCTTCTGGTTCTGGGGGGCAGGCTGAGCTTGTGCTTAATTCTTCTTCCTGATGGGAAAATAGAGTGACCTGTGCCTGTCCCAACACCTAGAGCTAGTCTCTCATTGGTTCCCCCTCTTCCCGTTCATCTTCAGGACAAATTGCAACCTGTACGGAACAGGAGGTTAAAGTTGCTGATTCTCCAAAGAGGGAGATGGCTAGTAAATCGGCTGGAATGGCGAACCCGAGCAAAGGAGATGAGAAATGAGGTGCGTTTTAGAAACCTTTCCCGATCACACGGTGTACCATCTTCTGGGTTTCTCATGCATGTTTTCGATGTAGGAAGATGCCCTTGAACCTGGAGATTTGGGACCCATGGGATGGGTACCATGCAGTATTACTTGAAAGGGTCTGCGTTGGCTCACCCAACCTCACCGAACCTCTCAGCCCCAAGAGTGTCCACCCTTATGTCTCAATCAGCTGTGGGTCTAGATATGGTCAATCCAGGTTGCATCACAGCCCCTGAACGAATTTTGTAAGAATTTCTCTCTCTTTCACTGTCTTTGTTTCACGGGTTTTGAAAAGTAATTTATTTTTATAATGGGGTTTAGCTGCTTTTCACGGCTGTGTTTAGGCCGCTTTACACCCCCTTGACTCACTTACAGAGAGATATCAATACATAGGTTTGAAGATTCTTACTAGTCAGATATATTCTTGTGCGGTGAATAGGGGGTGTTGAGTCCAGTTCACTGAGCAAGGAATAGGTCTTGTCTATTACATATTGGGTTTATGGAACGGTATCTGAGCTAATTTGAAACCCTTGTTTTATGCATCACCCCACCTCACCTTTCCCGTTCAGCAGCCATAGTGTGTTTCCTAAACGTGTGACTCTGTTCTGTTTTGCAATTCAGTTCAAGTGTAGCGGTTTTTACATTCCCTCTATAAGTGAGATCTTATGATAAGTGTCTTTTTCTGTGTGACTTATTTCACTTAGAATCGTCATACCTAAATCCACTCATCGTGCTGCTACTAGCCTTATGACGTTGATTTCATGGCTGAGTGATATTCCATTGTACATGAGGACCACAACTTCTTTATCCATTTTTCTCTTTCCTAGGATATTGAAGGTGTAATGAAGTGGGGGTTCTGGTCAACAGAGCAGCCCTCAACTTTGGGGTGCCTGTGTCTTGCTGATTTTTAGTTTTCCCAATTTATACGCCCATGAGTGGAAGTGCCCTATGCTCTCCAAGCTGTGTTTTTTAGATGTTTCAGAACACACCGTACACTTCTCCAGAGTGGCTGTTGGCAATTTACATCCCACCCATCAGCGTAGCAAGGCTCCCATTTCTCCATGGCCGGTCCTGCATTTCTGGTTTGGACACTTTTTTCCGCATGGCCCTTTTGCCCGCTGGGAAGCGAGACTTCTTTGGAGCGCTGATTTGCCTTTCCAGGTTGCTTGGTTGGCCAAAAAGGGCGTATGCGTTTTTTCCTGAATATATTCAGGAAAAAACGCATACGCCCTTTTTGGCCAAGGGCATCATTGTCCACGTTTTGCCGCTTTTCATGTGCTTTCAAGGCGATTCGAATCTACCTCCTGAAATCTGTTTCCTGCAATTCTGCCTTGCTTTCAAAGCCTCTTCGTTGCCTTCCCTTAATATATTTGTGCACGAGAGGTATCATTTAAAACTCTGCAGTTTTGTGAATTGCAGGGCCCCTGAGCTCCATTTTTCAACTCGCTTTTTTGGGAGCTGGCCGCAAAAGCGCAGGATTGCTTCAGGCCCTCTTCTGGTTCTGGGGGGCAGGCTGAGCTTGTGCTTAATTCTTCTTCCTGATGGGAAAATAGAGTGACCTGTGCCTGTCCCAACACCTAGAGCTAGTCTCTCATTGGTTCCCCCTCTTCCCCTTCATCCTCAGGACAAATTGCAACCTGTACGGAACAGGAGGTTAAAGGTGCTGATTCTCCAAGGAGGGAGATGGCTAGTAAATCGGCTGGAATGGCGAACCCGAGCAAAGGAGATGAGAAATGAGGTGCATTTTAGAAACCTTTCCCGATCACACGGTGTACCATCTTCTGGGTTTCTCATGCATGTTTTCGATGTAGGAAGATGCCCTTGAACCTGGAGATTTGGGACCCATGGGATGGGTACCATGCAGTATTACTTGAAAGGGTCTGCGTTGGCTCACCCAACCTCACCGAACCTCTCAGCCCCAAGAGTGTCCACCCTTATGTCTCAATCAGCTGTGGGTCTAGATATGGTCAATCCAGGTTGCATCACAGCCCCTGAACGAGTTTTGTAAGAATTTCTCTCTCTTTCACTGTCTTTGTTTCACGGGTTTTGAAAAGTAATTTATTTTTATAATGGGGTTTAGCTGCTTTTCACGGCTGTGTTTATGCCGCTTTACACCCCCTTGACTCACTTACAGAGAGATATCAATACATAGGTTTGAAGATTCTTACTAGTCAGATATATTCTTGTGCGGTGAATAGGGGGTGTTGAGTCCAGTTCACTGAGCAAGGAATAGGTCTTGTCTATTACATATTGGTTTTATGGAACGGTATCTGAGCTAATTTGAAACCCTTGTTTTATGCATCACCCCACCTCACCTTTCCCGTTCAGCAGCCATAGTGTGTTTCCTAAACGTGTGACTCTGTTCTGTTTTGCAATTCAGTTCAAGTGTAGCGGTTTTTACATTCCCTCTATAAGTGATATCTTATGATAAGTGTCTTTTTCTGTGTGACTTATTTCACTTAGAATCGTCGTACCTAAATCCACTCATCGTGCTGCTACTAGCCTTATGACGTGGATTTCATGGCTGAGTGATATTCCATTGTACATGAGGACCCCAACTTCTTTATCCATTTTTCTCTTTCCTAGGATATTGAAGGTGTAATGAAGTGGGGGTTCTGGTCAACAGAGCAGCCCTCAACTTTGGGGTGCCTGTGTCTTGCTGATTTTTAGTTTTCCCAATTTATACGCCCATGAGTGGAAGTGCCCTATGCTCTCCAAGCTGTGGTTTTTAGATGTTTCAGAACACACCGTACACTTCTCCAGAGTGGCTGTTGGCAATTTACATCCCACCCATCAGCGTAGCAAGGCTCCCATTTCTCCATGGCCGGTCCTGCATTTCTGGTTTGGACACTTTTTTCCGCATGGCCCTTTTGCCCGCTGGGAAGCGAGACTTCTTTGGAGCGCTGATTTGCCTTTCCAGGTTGCTTGGTTGGCCAAAAAGGGCGTATGCGTTTTTTCCTGAATATATTCAGGAAAAAACGCATACGCCCTTTTTGGCCAAGGGCATCATTGTCCACGTTTTGCCGCTTTTCATGTGCTTTCAAGGCGATTCGAATCTACCTCCTGAAATCTGTTTCCTGCAATTCTGCCTTGCTTACAAAGCCTCTTCGTTGCCTTCCCTTAATATATTTGTGGACAAGAGGTATCATTTAAAACTCTGCAGTTTTTTGAATTGCAGGGCCCCTGAGCTCCATTATTCAACTCGCTTTTTTGGGAGCTGGCCGCAAAAGCACAGGATTGCTTCAGGCCCTCTTCTGGTTCTGGGGGGCAGGCTGAGCTTGTGCTTAATTCTTCTTCCTGATGGGAAAATAGAGTGACCTGTGCCTGTCCCAACACCTAGAGCTAGTCTCTCATTGGTTCCCCCTCTTCCCGTTCATCTTCAGGACAAATTGCAACCTGTACGGAACAGGAGGTTAAAGTTGCTGATTCTCCAAAGAGGGAGATGGCTAGTAAATCGGCTGGAATGGCGAACCCGAGCAAAGGAGATGAGAAATGAGGTGCGTTTTAGAAACCTTTCCCGATCACACGGTGTACCATCTTCTGGGTTTCTCATGCATGTTTTCGATGTAGGAAGATGCCCTTGAACCTGGAGATTTGGGACCCATGGGATGGGTACCATGCAGTATTACTTGAAAGGGTCTGCGTTGGCTCACCCAACCTCACCGAACCTCTCAGCCCCAAGAGTGTCCACCCTTATGTCTCAATCAGCTGTGGGTCTAGATATGGTCAATCCAGGTTGCATCACAGCCCCTGAACGAATTTTGTAAGAATTTCTCTCTCTTTCACTGTCTTTGTTTCACGGGTTTTGAAAAGTAATTTATTTTTATAATGGGGTTTAGCTGCTTTTCACGGCTGTGTTTAGGCCGCTTTACACCCCCTTGACTCACTTACAGAGAGATATCAATACATAGGTTTGAAGATTCTTACTAGTCAGATATATTCTTGTGCGGTGAATAGGGGGTGTTGAGTCCAGTTCACTGAGCAAGGAATAGGTCTTGTCTATTACATATTGGGTTTATGGAACGGTATCTGAGCTAATTTGAAACCCTTGTTTTATGCATCACCCCACCTCACCTTTCCCGTTCAGCAGCCATAGTGTGTTTCCTAAACGTGTGACTCTGTTCTGTTTTGCAATTCAGTTCAAGTGTAGCGGTTTTTACATTCCCTCTATAAGTGAGATCTTATGATAAGTGTCTTTTTCTGTGTGACTTATTTCACTTAGAATCGTCATACCTAAATCCACTCATCGTGCTGCTACTAGCCTTATGACGTTGATTTCATGGCTGAGTGATATTCCATTGTACATGAGGACCACAACTTCTTTATCCATTTTTCTCTTTCCTAGGATATTGAAGGTGTAATGAAGTGGGGGTTCTGGTCAACAGAGCAGCCCTCAACTTTGGGGTGCCTGTGTCTTGCTGATTTTTAGTTTTCCCAATTTATACGCCCATGAGTGGAAGTGCCCTATGCTCTCCAAGCTGTGTTTTTTAGATGTTTCAGAACACACCGTACACTTCTCCAGAGTGGCTGTTGGCAATTTACATCCCACCCATCAGCGTAGCAAGGCTCCCATTTCTCCATGGCCGGTCCTGCATTTCTGGTTTGGACACTTTTTTCCGCATGGCCCTTTTGCCCGCTGGGAAGCGAGACTTCTTTGGAGCGCTGATTTGCCTTTCCAGGTTGCTTGGTTGGCCAAAAAGGGCGTATGCGTTTTTTCCTGAATATATTCAGGAAAAAACGCATACGCCCTTTTTGGCCAAGGGCATCATTGTCCACGTTTTGCCGCTTTTCATGTGCTTTCAAGGCGATTCGAATCTACCTCCTGAAATCTGTTTCCTGCAATTCTGCCTTGCTTTCAAAGCCTCTTCGTTGCCTTCCCTTAATATATTTGTGCACGAGAGGTATCATTTAAAACTCTGCAGTTTTGTGAATTGCAGGGCCCCTGAGCTCCATTTTTCAACTCGCTTTTTTGGGAGCTGGCCGCAAAAGCGCAGGATTGCTTCAGGCCCTCTTCTGGTTCTGGGGGGCAGGCTGAGCTTGTGCTTAATTCTTCTTCCTGATGGGAAAATAGAGTGACCTGTGCCTGTCCCAACACCTAGAGCTAGTCTCTCATTGGTTCCCCCTCTTCCCCTTCATCCTCAGGACAAATTGCAACCTGTACGGAACAGGAGGTTAAAGGTGCTGATTCTCCAAGGAGGGAGATGGCTAGTAAATCGGCTGGAATGGCGAACCCGAGCAAAGGAGATGAGAAATGAGGTGCGTTTTAGAAACCTTTCCCGATCACACGGTGTACCATCTTCTGGGTTTCTCATGCATGTTTTCGATGTAGGAAGATGCCCTTGAACCTGGAGATTTGGGACCCATGGGATGGGTACCATGCAGTATTACTTGAAAGGGTCTGCGTTGGCTCACCCAACCTCACCGAACCTCTCAGCCCCAAGAGTGTCCACCCTTATGTCTCAATCAGCTGTGGGTCTAGATATGGTCAATCCAGGTTGCATCACAGCCCCTGAACGAGTTTTGTAAGAATTTCTCTCTCTTTCACTGTCTTTGTTTCACGGGTTTTGAAAAGTAATTTATTTTTATAATGGGGTTTAGCTGCTTTTCACGGCTGTGTTTATGCCGCTTTACACCCCCTTGACTCACTTACAGAGAGATATCAATACATAGGTTTGAAGATTCTTACTAGTCAGATATATTCTTGTGCGGTGAATAGGGGGTGTTGAGTCCAGTTCACTGAGCAAGGAATAGGTCTTGTCTATTACATATTGGTTTTATGGAACGGTATCTGAGCTAATTTGAAACCCTTGTTTTATGCATCACCCCACCTCTCCTTTCCCGTTCAGCAGCCATAGTGTGTTTCCTAAACGTGTGACTCTGTTCTGTTTTGCAATTCAGTTCAAGTGTAGCGGTTTTTACATTCCCTCTATAAGTGATATCTTATGATAAGTGTCTTTTTCTGTGTGACTTATTTCACTTAGAATCGTCGTACCTAAATCCACTCATCGTGCTGCTACTAGCCTTATGACGTGGATTTCATGGCTGAGTGATATTCCATTGTACATGAGGACCCCAACTTCTTTATCCATTTTTCTCTTTCCTAGGATATTGAAGGTGTAATGAAGTGGGGGTTCTGGTCAACAGAGCAGCCCTCAACTTTGGGGTGCCTGTGTCTTGCTGATTTTTAGCTTTCCCAATTTATACGCCCATGAGTGGAAGTGCCCTATGCTCTCCAAGCTGTGGTTTTTAGATGTTTCAGAACACACCGTACACTTCTCCAGAGTGGCTGTTGGCAATTTACATCCCACCCATCAGCGTAGCAAGGCTCCCATTTCTCCATGGCCGGTCCTGCATTTCTGGTTTGGACACTTTTTTCCGCATGGCCCTTTTGCCCGCTGGGAAGCGAGACTTTTTTGGAGTGCTGATTTGCCTTTCCAGGTTGCTTGGTTGGCCAAAAAGGGCGTATGCGTTTTTTCCTGAATATATTCAGGAAAAAACGCATACGCCCTTTTTGGCCAAGGGCATCATTGTCCACGTTTTGCCGCTTTTCATGTGCTTTCAAGGCGATTCGAATCTACCTCCTGAAATCTGTTTCCTGCAATTCTGCCTTGCTTTCAAAGCCTCTTCGTTGCCTTCCCTTAATATATTTGTGGACGAGAGGTATCATTTAAAACTCTGCAGTTTTTTGAATTGCAGGGCCCCTGAGCTCCATTTTTCAACTCGCTTTTTTGGGAGCTGGCCGCAAAAGCGCAGGATTGCTTCAGGCCCTCTTCTGGTTGTGGGAGGCAGGCTGAGCTTGTGCTTAATTCTTCTTCCTGATGGGAAAATAGAGTGACCTGTGCCTGTCCCAACACCTAGAGCTAGTCTCTCATTGGTTCCCCCTCTTCCCCTTCATCCTCAGGACAAACTGCAACCTGTACGGAACAGGAGGTTAAAGGTGCTGATTCTCCAAGGAGGGAGATGGCTAGTAAATCGGCTGGAATGGCGAACCCGAGCAAAGGAGATGAGAAATGAGGTGCGTTTTAGAAACCTTTCCCGATCACACGGTGTACCATCTTCTGGGTTTCTCATGCATGTTTTCGATGTAGGAAGATGCCCTTGAACCTGGAGATTTGGGACCCATGGGATGGGTACCATGCAGTAGTACTTGAAAGGGTCTGCGTTGGCTCACCCAACCTCACCGAACCTCTCAGCCCCAAGAGTGTCCACCCTTATGTCTCAATCAGCTGTGGGTCTAGATATGGTCAATCCAGGTTGCATCACAGCCCCTGAACGAATTTTGTAAGAATTTCTCTCTGTTTCACTGTCTTTGTTTCACGGGTTTTGAAAAGTAATTTATTTTTATAATGGGGTTTAGCTGCTTTTCACGGCTGTGTTTATGCCGCTTTACACCCCCTTGACTCACTTACAGAGAGATATCAATACATAGGTTTGAAGATTCTTACTAGTCAGATATATTCTTGTGCGGTGAATAGGGGGTGTTGAGTCCAGTTCACTGAGCAAGGAATAGGTCTTGTCTATTACATATTGGGTTTATGGAACGGTATCTGAGCTAATTTGAAACCCTTGTTTTATGCATCACCCCACCTCACCTTTCCCGTTCAGCAGCCATAGTGTGTTTCCTAAACGTGTGACTCTGTTCTGTTTTGCAATTCAGTTCAAGTGTAGCGGTTTTTACGTTCCCTCTATAAGTGAGATCTTATGATAAGTGTCTTTTTCTGTGTGACTTATTTCACTTAGAATCGTCGTACCTAAATCCACTCATCGTGCTGCTACTAGCCTTATGACGTTGATTTCATGGCTGAGTGATATTCCATTGTACATGAGGACCACAACTTCTTTATCCATTTTTCTCTTTCCTAGGATATTGAAGGTGTAATGAAGTGGGGGTTCTTGTCAACAGAGCAGTCCTAAACTTTGGGGGTGCCTGTGTCTTGCTGATTTTTAGTTTTCCCAATTTATACGCCCATGAGTGGAAGTGCCCTATGCTCTCCAAGCTGTGTTTTTTAGATGTTTCAGAACACACCGTACACTTCTCCAGAGTGGCTGTTGGCAATTTACATCCCACCCATCAGCGTAGCAAGGCTCCCATTTCTCCATGGCCGGTCCTGCATTTCTGGTTTGGACACTTTTTTCCGCATGGCCCTTTTGCCCGCTGGGAAGCGAGACTTTTTTGGAGCGCTGATTTGCCTTTCCAGGTTGCTTGGTTGGCCAAAAAGGGCGTATGCGTTTTTTCCTGAATATATTCAGGAAAAAACGCATACGCCCTTTTTGACCAAGGGCATCATTGTCCACGTTTTGCCGCTTTTCATGTGCTTTCAAGGCGATTCGAATCTACCTCCTGAAATCTGTTTCCTGCAATTCTCCCTTGCTTTCAAAGCCTCTTCGTTGCCTTCCCTTAATATATTTGTGCACGAGAGGTATCATTTAAAACTCTGCAGGTTTGTGAATTGCAGTGCCCCTGAGCTCCATTTTTCAACTCGCTTTTTTGGGAGCTGGCCGCAAAAGCGCAGGATTGCTTCAGGCCCTCTTCTGGTTCTGGGGGGCAGGCTGAGCTTGTGCTTAATTCTTCTTCCTGATGGGAAAATAGAGTGACCTGTGCCTGTCCCAACACCTAGAGCTAGTCTCCCATTAGTTCCCCCTCTTCCCCTTCATCCTCTGGACAAATTGCAACCTGTACGGAACAGGAGGTTAAAGGTGCTGATTCTCCAAGGAGGGAGATGGCTAGTAAATCGGCTGGAATGGCGAACCCGAGCAAAGGAGATGAGAAATGAGGTGCGTTTTAGAAATCTTTCCCGAGCACACGGTGTACCATCTTCTGGGTTTCTCATGCATGTTTTCGATGTACGAAGATGCCCTTGAACCTGGAGATTTGGGACCCATGGGATGGGTACCATGCAGTATTACTTGAAAGGGTCTGCGTTGGCTCACCCAACCTCACCGAACCTCTCAGCCCCAAGAGTGTCCACCCTTATGTCTCAATCAGCTGTGGATCTAGATATGGTCAATCCAGGTTGCATCACAGCCCCTGAACGAATTTTGTAAGAATTTCTCTCTCTTTCACTGTCTTTGTTTCACTGGTTTTTAAAAGTAATTTATTTTTATAATGGGGTTTAGCTGCTCTTCACGGCTGTGTTTATGCCGCTTTACACCCCCTTGACTCACTTACCGAGAGATATCAATACATAGGTTTGAAGATTCTTACTAGTCAGATATATTCTTGTGCGGTGAATAGGGGGTGTTGAGTCCAGTTCACTGAAAAAGGAAGAGGTCTTGTCTCTTACATATTGGGTTTATGGAACGGTATCTGAGCTAATTTGAAACCCTTGTTTTATGCATCACCCCACCTCACCTTTCCCGTTCAGCAGCCATAGTGTGTTTTCTAAATGTGTGACTCTGTTCTGTTTTGCAATTCAGTTCAAGTGTAGCGGTTTTTACATTCCCTCTATAAGTGATATCTTATGATAAGTGTCTTTTTCTGTGTGACTTATTTCACTTAGAATCGTCGTACCTAAATCCACTCATCATGCTGCTACTAGCCTTATGACGTTGATTTCATGGCTGAGTGATATTCCATTGTACATGAGGACCACAACTTCTTTATCCATTTTTCTCTTTCCTAGGATATTTAAGGTGTAATGAAGTGGGGGTTCTTGTCAACAGAGCAGCCCTAAACTTTGGGGTGCCTGTGTCTTGCTGATTTTTAGTTTTCCAATTTATACGCCCATGAGTGGAAGTGCCCTATGCTCTCCAAGCTGTGTTTTTTAGATGTTTCAGAACACACCGTACACTTCTCCAGAGTGGCTGTTGGCAATTTACATCCCACCCATCAGCGTAGCAAGGCTCCCATTTCTCCATGGCCGGTCCTGCATTTCTGGTTTGGACACTTTTTTCCGCATGGCCCTTTTGCCCGCTGGGAAGCGAGACTTTTTTGGAGCGCTGATTTGCCTTTCCAGGTTGCTTGGTTGGCCAAAAAGGGCGTATGCGTTTTTTCCTGAATATATTCAGGAAAAAACGCATACGCCCTTTTTGGCCAAGGGCATCATTGTCCACGTTTTGTCGCTTTTCATGGGCTTTCAAGGCGATTCGAATCTACCTCCTGAAATCTGTTTCCTGCAATTCTGCCTTGCTTTCAAAGCCTCTTCGTTGCCTTCCCTTAATATATTTGTGGACGAGAGGTATCATTTAAAACTCTGCAGTTTTGTGAATTGCAGGGCCCCTGAGCTCCATTTTTCAACTTGCTTTTTTGGGAGCTGGCCGCAAAAGCACAGGATTGCTTCAGGCCCTCTTCTGGTTCTGGGGGGCAGGCTGAGCTTGTGCTTAATTCTTCTTCCTGATGGGAAAATAGAGTGACCTGTGCCTGTCCCAACACCTAGAGCTAGTCTCTCATTGGTTCCCCCTTTTCCCGTTCATCCTCAGGACAAATTGCAACCTGTACGGAACAGGAGGTTAAAGGTGCTGATTCTCCAAGGAGGGAGATGGCTAGTAAATCGGCTGGAATGGCGAACCCGAGCAAAGGAGATGAGAAATGAGGTGCGTTTTAGAAACCTTTCCCGATCACACGGTGTACCATCTTCTGGGTTTCTCATGCCTGTTTTCGATGTAGGAAGATGCCCTTGAACCTGGAGATTTCGGACCCATGGGATGGGTACCATGCAGTATTACTTGAAAGGGTCTGAGTTGGCTCACCCAACCTCACTGAACCTCTCAGACCCAAGAGTGTCCACCCTTATGTCTCAATCAGCTGTGGGTCTAGATATGTTCAATCCAGGTTGCATCACAGCCCCTGAACGAATTTTGTAAGAATTTCTCTCTCTTTCACTGTCTCTGTTTCACGGGTTTTGAAAAGTAATTTATTTTTATAATGGGGTTTAGCTGCTTTTCACGGCTGTGTTTATGCCGCTTTACACCCCCTTGACTCACTTACAGGGAGATATCAATACATAGGTTTGAAGATTCTTACTAGTCAGATATATTCTTGTGCGGTGAATAGGGGGTGTTGAGTCCAGTTCACTGAGCAAGGAATAGGTCTTGTCTCTTACATATTGGGTTTATGGAACGGTATCTGAGCTAATTTGAAACCCTTGTTTTATGCATCACCCCACCTCACCTTTCCCGTTCAGCAGCCATAGTGTGTTTCCTAAACGTGTGACTCTGTTCTGTTTTGCAATTCAGTTCAAGTGTAGCGGTTTTTACATTCCCTCTCTAAGTGATATCTTAGGATAAGTGTCTTTTTCTGTGTGACTTATTTCACTTAGAATCGTCGTACCTAAATCCACTCATCGTGCTGCTACTAGCCTTATGACGTAGATTTCATGGCTGAGTGATATTCCATTGTACATGAGGACCACAACTTCTTTATCCATTTTTCTCTTTCCTAGGATATTGAAGGTGTAATGAAGTGGGGGTTCTTGTCAACAGAGCAGCCCTAAACTTTGGGGTGCCTGTGTCTTGCTGATTTTTAGTTTTCCCAATTTATACGCCCATGAGTGGAAGTGCCCTATGCTCTCCAAGCTGTGTTTTTTACATGTTTCAGAACACACCGTACACTTCTCCAGAGTGGCTGTTGGCAATTTACATCCCACCCATCAGCGTAGCAAGGCTCCCATTTCTCCATGGCCGGTCCTGCATTTCTGGTTTGGACACTTTTTTCCGCATGGCCGTTTTGCCCGCTGGGAAGCGAGACTTCTTTGGAGCGCTGATTTGCCTTTCGAGGTTGCTTGGTTGGCCAAAAAGGGCGTATGCGTTTTTTCCTGAATATATTCAGGAAAAAACGCATACGCCCTTTTTGGCCAAGGGCATCATTGTCCACGTTTTGCCGCTTTTCATGTGCTTTCAAGGCAATTCGTATCTACCTCCTGAAATCTGTTTCCTGCAATTCTGCCTTGCTTTCAAAGCCTCTTCGTTGCCTTCCCTTAATATATTTGTGCACGAGAGGTATCATTTAAAACTCTGCAGGTTTGTGAATTGCAGTGCCCCTGAGCTCCATTTTTCAACTCGCTTTTTTGGGAGCTGGCCGCAAAAGCGCAGGATTGCTTCAGGCCCTCTTCTGGTTCTGGGGGGCAGGCTGAGCTTGTGCTTAATTCTTCTTCCTGATGGGAAAATAGAGTGACCTGTGCCTGTCCCAACACCTAGAGCTAGTCTCCCATTAGTTCCCCCTCTTCCCCTTCATCCTCTGGACAAATTGCAACCTGTACGGAACAGGAGGTTAAAGGTGCTGATTCTCCAAGGAGGGAGATGGCTAGTAAATCGGCTGGAATGGCGAACCCGAGCAAAGGAGATGAGAAATGAGGTGCGTTTTAGAAATCTTTCCCGAGCACACGGTGTACCATCTTCTGGGTTTCTCATGCATGTTTTCGATGTACGAAGATGCCCTTGAACCTGGAGATTTGGGACCCATGGGATGGGTACCATGCAGTATTACTTGAAAGGGTCTGCGTTGGCTCACCCAACCTCACCGAACCTCTCAGCCCCAAGAGTGTCCACCCTTATGTCTCAATCAGCTGTGGATCTAGATATGGTCAATCCAGGTTGCATCACAGCCCCTGAACGAATTTTGTAAGAATTTCTCTCTCTTTCACTGTCTTTGTTTCACTGGTTTTTAAAAGTAATTTATTTTTATAATGGGGTTTAGCTGCTCTTCACGGCTGTGTTTATGCCGCTTTACACCCCCTTGACTCACTTACCGAGAGATATCAATACATAGGTTTGAAGATTCTTACTAGTCAGATATATTCTTGTGCGGTGAATAGGGGGTGTTGAGTCCAGTTCACTGAAAAAGGAAGAGGTCTTGTCTCTTACATATTGGGTTTATGGAACGGTATCTGAGCTAATTTGAAACCCTTGTTTTATGCATCACCCCACCTCACCTTTCCCGTTCAGCAGCCATAGTGTGTTTTCTAAATGTGTGACTCTGTTCTGTTTTGCAATTCAGTTCAAGTGTAGCGGTTTTTACATTCCCTCTATAAGTGATATCTTATGATAAGTGTCTTTTTCTGTGTGACTTATTTCACTTAGAATCGTCGTACCTAAATCCACTCATCATGCTGCTACTAGCCTTATGACGTTGATTTCATGGCTGAGTGATATTCCATTGTACATGAGGACCACAACTTCTTTATCCATTTTTCTCTTTCCTAGGATATTTAAGGTGTAATGAAGTGGGGGTTCTTGTCAACAGAGCAGCCCTAAACTTTGGGGTGCCTGTGTCTTGCTGATTTTTAGTTTTCCAATTTATACGCCCATGAGTGGAAGTGCCCTATGCTCTCCAAGCTGTGTTTTTTAGATGTTTCAGAACACACCGTACACTTCTCCAGAGTGGCTGTTGGCAATTTACATCCCACCCATCAGCGTAGCAAGGCTCCCATTTCTCCATGGCCGGTCCTGCATTTCTGGTTTGGACACTTTTTTCCGCATGGCCCTTTTGCCCGCTGGGAAGCGAGACTTTTTTGGAGCGCTGATTTGCCTTTCCAGGTTGCTTGGTTGGCCAAAAAGGGCGTATGCGTTTTTTCCTGAATATATTCAGGAAAAAACGCATACGCCCTTTTTGGCCAAGGGCATCATTGTCCACGTTTTGCCGCTTTTCATGGGCTTTCAAGGCGATTCGAATCTACCTCCTGAAATCTGTTTCCTGCAATTCTGCCTTGCTTTCAAAGCCTCTTCGTTGCCTTCCCTTAATATATTTGTGGACGAGAGGTATCATTTAAAACTCTGCAGTTTTGTGAATTGCAGGGCCCCTGAGCTCCATTTTTCAACTTGCTTTTTTGGGAGCTGGCCGCAAAAGCACAGGATTGCTTCAGGCCCTCTTCTGGTTCTGGGGGGCAGGCTGAGCTTGTGCTTAATTCTTCTTCCTGATGGGAAAATAGAGTGACCTGTGCCTGTCCCAAAACCTAGAGCTAGTCTCTCATTGGTTCCCCCTTTTCCCGTTCATCCTCAGGACAAATTGCAACCTGTACGGAACAGGAGGTTAAAGGTGCTGATTCTCCAAGGAGGGAGATGGCTAGTAAATCGGCTGGAATGGCGAACCCGAGCAAAGGAGATGAGAAATGAGGTGCGTTTTAGAAACCTTTCCCGATCACACGGTGTACCATCTTCTGGGTTTCTCATGCCTGTTTTCGACGTACGAAGATGCCCTTGAACCTGGAGATTTGGGACCCATGGGATGGGTACCATGCAGTATTACTTGAAAGGGTCTGCGTTGGCTCACCCAACCTCACCGAACCTCTCAGCCCCAAGAGTGTCCACCCTTATGTCTCAATCAGCTGTGGATCTAGATATGGTCAATCCAGGTTGCATCACAGCCCCTGAACGAATTTTGTAAGAATTTCTCTCTCTTTCACTGTCTTTGTTTCAAGGGTTTTGAAAAGTAATTTATTTTTATAATGGGGTTTAGCTGCTTTTCACGGCTGTGTTTATGCCGCTTTACACCCCCTTGACTCACTTACAGAGAGATATCAATACATAGGTTTGAAGATTCTTACTAGTCAGATATATTCTTGTGCGGTGAATAGGGGGTGTTGAGTTCAGTTCACTGAGCAAGGAATAGGTCTTGTCTATTACATATTGGGTTTATGGAACGGTATCTGAGCTAATTTGAAACGCTTGTTTTATACATCACCCCACCTCACCTTTCCCGTTCAGCAGCCATAGTGTGTTTCCTAAACGTGTGACTCTGTTCTGTTTTGCAATTCAGTTCAAGTGTAGCGGTTTTTACATTCCCTCTCTAAGTGATATCTTAGGATAAGTGTCTTTTTCTGTGTGACTTATTTCACTTAGAATCGTCGTACCTAAATCCACTCATCGTGCTGCTACTAGCCTTATGACGTTGATTTCATGGCTGAGTGATATTCCATTGTACATGAGGACCACAACTTCTTTATCCATTTTTCTCTTTCCTAGGATATTGAAGGTGTAATGAAGTGGGGGTTCTTGTCAACAGAGCAGCCCTAAACTTTGGGGTGCCTGTGTCTTGCTTTTTTTTAGTTTTCCCAATTTATACGCCCATGAGTGGAAGTGCCCTATGCTCTCCAAGCTGTGTTTTTTACATGTTTCAGAAAACACCGTACACTTCTCCAGAGTGGCTGTTGGCAATTTACATCCCACCCATCAGCGTAGCAAGGCTCCCATTTCTCCATGGCCGGTCCTGCATTTCTGGTTTGGACACTTTTTTCCGCATGGCCCTTTTGCCCGCTGGGAAGTGAGACTTTTTTGGAGCGCTGATTTGCCTTTCCAGGTTGCTTGGTTGGCCAAAAAGGGCGTATGCGTTTTTTCCTGAATATATTCAGGAAAAAACGCATACGCCCTTTTTGGCCAAGGGCATCATTGTCCACGTTTTGCCGCTTTTCATGTGCTTTCAAGGCGATTCGAATCTACCTCCTGAAATCTGTTTCCTGCAATTCTGCCTTGCTTTCAAAGCCTCTTCGTTGCCTTCCCTTAATATATTTGTGCACGAGAGGTATCATTTAAAACTCTGCAGGTTTGTGAATTGCAGTGCCCCTGAGCTCCATTTTTCAACTCGCTTTTTTGGGAGCTGGCCGCAAAAGCGCAGGATTGCTTCAGGCCCTCTTCTGGTTCTGGGGGGCAGGCTGAGCTTGTGCTTAATTCTTCTTCCTGATGGGAAAATAGAGTGACCTGTGCCTGTCCCAACACCTAGAGCTAGTCTCTCATTGGTTCCCCCTCTTGCCGTTCATCTTCAGGACAAATTGCAACCTGTACGGAACAGGAGGTTAAAGGTGCTGATTCTCCAAGGAGGGAGATGGCTAGTAAATCGGCTGGAATGGCGAACCCGAGCAAAGGAGATGAGAAATGAGGTGCGTTTTAGAAATCTTTCCCGATCACACGATGTACCATCTTCTGGGTTTCTCATGCATATTTTCGATGTAGGAAGATGCCCTTGAACCTGGAGATTTGGGACCCATGGGATGGGTACCATGCAGTATTACTTGAAAGGGTCTGCGTTGGCTCACCCAACCTCACCGAAACTCTCAGCCCCAAGAGTGTCCACCCTTATGTCTCAATCAGCTGTGGATCTAGATATGGTCAATCCAGGTTGCATCACAGCCCCTGAACGAATTTTGTAAGAATTTCTCTCTCTTTCACTGTCTTTGTTTCACTGGTTTTGAAAAGTAATTTATTTTTATAATGGGGTTTAGCTGCTTTTCACGGCTGTGTTTATGCCGCTTTACACCCCCTTGACTCACTTACAGAGAGATATCAATACATAGGTTTGAAGATTCTTACTAGTCAGATATATTCTTGTGCGGTGAATAGGGGGTGTTGAGTCCAGTTCACTGAGCAAGGAATAGGTCTTGTCTAATACATATTGGGTTTATGGAACGGTATCTGAGCTAATTTGAAACCCTTGTTTTATGCATCACCCCACCTCACCTTTCCCGTTCAGCAGCCATAGTGTGTTTTCTAAATGTGTGACTCTGTTCTGTTTTGCAATTCAGTTCAAGTGTAGCGGTTTTTACATTCCCTCTATAAGTGATATCTTATGATAAGTGTCTTTTTCTGTGTGACTTATTTCACTTAGAATTGTCGTACCTAAATCCACTCATCATGCTGCTACTAGCCTTATGACGTTGATTTCATGGCTGAGTGATATTCCATTGTACATGAGGACCACAACTTCTTTATCCATTTTTCTCTTTCCTAGGATATTTAGGTGTAATGAAGTGGGGGTTCTTGTCAACAGAGCAGGCCTAAACTTCGGGGTGCCTGTGTCTTGCTGATTTTTAGTTTTCCAATTTATACGCCCATGAGTGGAAGTGCCCTATGCTCTCCAAGCTGTGTTTTTTAGATGTTTCAGAACACACCGTACACTTCTCCAGAGTGGCTGTTGGCAATTTACATCCCACCCATCAGCGTAGCAAGGCTCCCATTTCTCCATGGCCGGTCCTGCATTTCTGGTTTGGACACTTTTTTCCGCATGGCCGTTTTGCCCGCTGGGAAGCGAGACTTCTTTGGAGCGCTGATTTGCCTTTCGAGGTTGCTTGGTTGGCCAAAAAGGGCGTATGCGTTTTTTCCTGAATATATTCAGGAAAAAACGCATACGCCCTTTTTGGCCAAGGGCATCATTGTCCACGTTTTGCCGCTTTTCATGTGCTTTCAAGGCAATTCGTATCTACCTCCTGAAATCTGTTTCCTGCAATTCTGCCTTGCTTTCAAAGCCTCTTCGTTGCCTTCCCTTAATATATTTGTGCACGAGAGGTATCATTTAAAACTCTGCAGGTTTGTGAATTGCAGTGCCCCTGAGCTCCATTTTTCAACTCGCTTTTTTGGGAGCTGGCCGCAAAAGCGCAGGATTGCTTCAGGCCCTCTTCTGGTTCTGGGGGGCAGGCTGAGCTTGTGCTTAATTCTTCTTCCTGATGGGAAAATAGAGTGACCTGTGCCTGTCCCAACACCTAGAGCTAGTCTCCCATTAGTTCCCCCTCTTCCCCTTCATCCTCAGGACAAATTGCAACCTGTACGGAACAGGAGGTTAAAGGTGCTGATTCTCCAAGGAGGGAGATGGCTAGTAAATCGGCTGGAATGGCGAACCCGAGCAAAGGAGATGAGAAATGAGGTGCGTTTTAGAAATCTTTCCCGAGCACACGGTGTACCATCTTCTGGGTTTCTCATGCATGTTTTCGATGTACGAAGATGCCCTTGAACCTGGAGATTTGGGACCCATGGGATGGGTACCATGCAGTATTACTTGAAAGGGTCTGCGTTGGCTCACCCAACCTCACCGAACCTCTCAGCCCCAAGAGTGTCCACCCTTATGTCTCAATCAGCTGTGGATCTAGATATGGTCAATCCAGGTTGCATCACAGCCCCTGAACGAATTTTGGAAGAATTTCTCTCTCTTTCACTGTCTTTGTTTCACTGGTTTTTAAAAGTAATTTATTTTTATAATGGGGTTTAGCTGCTCTTCACGGCTGTGTTTATGCCGCTTTACACCCCCTTGACTCACTTACCGAGAGATATCAATACATAGGTTTGAAGATTCTTACTAGTCAGATATATTCTTGTGCGGTGAATAGGGGGTGTTGAGTCCAGTTCACTGAAAAAGGAAGAGGTCTTGTCTCTTACATATTGGGTTTATGGAACGGTATCTGAGCTAATTTGAAACCCTTGTTTTATGCATCACCCCACCTCACCTTTCCCGTTCAGCAGCCATAGTGTGTTTTCTAAATGTGTGACTCTGTTCTGTTTTGCAATTCAGTTCAAGTGTAGCGGTTTTTACATTCCCTCTATAAGTGATATCTTATGATAAGTGTCTTTTTCTGTGTGACTTATTTCACTTAGAATCGTCGTACCTAAATCCACTCATCATGCTGCTACAAGCCTTATGACGTTGATTTCATGGCTGAGTGATATTCCATTGTACATGAGGACCACAACTTCTTTATCCATTTTTCTCTTTCCTAGGATATTTAAGGTGTAATGAAGTGGGGGTTCTTGTCAACAGAGCAGCCCTAAACTTTGGGGTGCCTGTGTCTTGCTGATTTTTAGTTTTCCAATTTATACGCCCATGAGTGGAAGTGCCCTATGCTCTCCAAGCTGTGTTTTTTAGATGTTTCAGAACACACCGTACACTTCTCCAGAGTGGCTGTTGGCAATTTACATCCCACCCATCAGCGTAGCAAGGCTCCCATTTCTCCATGGCCGGTCCTGCATTTCTGGTTTGTACACTTTTTTCCGCATGGCCCTTTTGCCCGCTGGGAAGCGAGACTTTTTTGGAGCGCTGATTTGCCTTTCCAGGTTGCTTGGTTGGCCAAAAAGGGCGTATGCGTTTTTTCCTGAATATATTCAGGAAAAAACGCATACGCCCTTTTTGGCCAAGGGCATCATTGTCCACGTTTTGCCGCTTTTCATGGGCTTTCAAGGCGATTCGAATCTACCTCCTGAAATCTGTTTCCTGCAATTCTGCCTTGCTTTCAAAGCCTCTTCGTTGCCTTCCCTTAATATATTTGTGGACGAGAGGTATCATTTAAAACTCTGCAGTTTTGTGAATTGCAGGGCCCCTGAGCTCCATTTTTCAACTTGCTTTTTTGGGAGCTGGCCGCAAAAGCACAGGATTGCTTCAGGCCCTCTTCTGGTTCTGGGGGGCAGGCTGAGCTTGTGCTTAATTCTTCTTCCTGATGGGAAAATAGAGTGACCTGTGCCTGTCCCAACACCTAGAGCTAGTCTCTCATTGGTTCCCCCTTTTCCCGTTCATCCTCAGGACAAATTGCAACCTGTACGGAACAGGAGGTTAAAGGTGCTGATTCTCCAAGGAGGGAGATGGCTAGTAAATCGGCTGGAATGGCGAACCCGAGCAAAGGAGATGAGAAATGAGGTGCGTTTTAGAAACCTTTCCCGATCACACGGTGTACCATCTTCTGGGTTTCTCATGCCTGTTTTCGACGTAGGAAGATGCCCTTGAACCTGGAGATTTGGGACCCATGGGATGGGTACCATGCAGTATTACTTGAAAGGGTCTGCGTTGGCTCACCCAACCTCACCGAAACTCTCAGCCCCAAGAGTGTCCACCCTTATGTCTCAATCAGCTGTGGATCTAGATATGGTCAATCCAGGTTGCATCACAGCCCCTGAACGAATTTTGTAAGAATTTCTCTCTCTTTCACTGTCTTTGTTTCAAGGGTTTTGAAAAGTAATTTATTTTTATAATGGGGTTTAGCTGCTTTTCACGGCTGTGTTTATGCCGCTTTACACCCCCTTGACTCACTTACAGAGAGATATCAATACATAGGTTTGAAGATTCTTACTAGTCAGATATATTCTTGTGCGGTGAATAGGGGGTGTTGAGTTCAGTTCACTGAGCAAGGAATAGGTCTTGTCTATTACATATTGGGTTTATGGAACGGTATCTGAGCTAATTTGAAACGCTTGTTTTATACATCACCCCACCTCACCTTTCCCGTTCAGCAGCCATAGTGTGTTTCCTAAACGTGTGACTCTGTTCTGTTTTGCAATTTAGTTCAAGTGTAGCGGTTTTTACATTCCCTCTATAAGTGATATCTTATGATAAGTGTCTTTTTCTGTGTGACTTATTTCACTTAGAATCGTCGTACCTAAATCCACTCATCGTGCTGCTACTAGGCTTATGACGTTGATTTCATGGCTGAGTGATATTCCATTGTACATGAGGACCACAACTTCTTTATCCATTTTTCTCTTTCCTAGGATATTTAAGGTGTAATGAAGTGGGGGTTCATGTCAACAGAGCAGCCCTAAACTTTGGGGTGCCTGTGTCTTGCTGATTTTTAGTTTTCCCAATTTATACGCCCATGAGTGGAAGTGCCCTATGCTCTCCAAGCTGTGTTTTTTAGATGTTTCAGAACACACCGTACACTTCTCCAGAGTGGCTGTTGGCAATTTACACCCCACCCATCAGCGTAGCAAGGCTCCCATTTCTCCATGGCCGGTCCTGCATTTCTGGTTTGGACACTTTTTTCCACATGGCCCTTTTGCCCGCTGGGAAGCGAGACTTTTTTGGAGCGCTGATTTGCCTTTCCAGGTTGCTTGGTTGGCCAAAAAGGGCGTATGCGTTTTTTCCTGAATATATTCAGGAAAAAACGCATACGCCCTTTTTGGCCAAGGGCATCATTGTCCACGTTTTGCCGCTTTTCATGTGCTTTCAAGGCGATTCGAATCTACCTCCTGAAATCTGTTTCCTGCAATTCTGCCTTGCTTTCAAAGCCTCTTCGTTGCCTTCTCTTAATATATTTGTGGACGAGAGGTATCATTTAAAACTCTGCAGTTTTGTGAATTGCAGGGCCCCTGAGCTCCATTTTTCAACTCGCTTTTTTGGGAGCTGGCCGCAAAAGCGCAGGATTGCTTCAGGCCCTCTTCTGGTTCTGGGGGGCAGGCTGAGCTTGTGCTTAATTCTTCTTCCTGATGGGAAAATAGAGTGACCTGTGCCTGTCCCAACACCTAGAGCTAGTCTCTCATTGGTTCCCCCTCTTCCCCTTCATCCTCATGACAAATTGCAACCTGTACGGAACAGGAGGTTAAAGGTGCTGATTCTCCAAGGAGGGAGATGGCTAGTAAATCGGATGGAATGGCGAACCCCAGCCAAGGAGATGAGAAATGAGGTGCGTTTTAGAAACCTTTCCCGATCACACCGTGTACCATCTTCTGGGTTTCTCATGCCTGTTTTCGATGTAGGAAGATGCCCTTGAACCTGCAGATTTGGGACCCATGGGATGGGTACCATGCAGTATTACTTGAAAGGGTCTGCGTTGGCTCACCCAACCTCACCGAACCTCTCAGCCCCAAGAGTGTCCACCCTTATGTCTCAATCAGCTGTGGATCTAGATATGGTCAATCCAGGTTGCATCACAGCCCCTGAACGAATTTTGTAAGAATTTCTCTCTCTTTCACTGTCTTTGTTTCACGGGTTTTGAAAAGTAGTTTATTTTTATAATGGGGTTTAGCTGCTTTTCACGGCTGTGTTTATGCCGCTTTACACCCCCTTGACTCACTTACAGAGAGATATCAATACATAGGTTTGAAGATTCTTACTAGTCAGATATATTCTTGTGCGCTGAATAGGGGGTGTTGAGTCCAGTTCACTGAGCAAGGAATAGGTCTTGTCTATTACATATTGGGTTTATGGAACGGTATCTGAGCTAATTTGAAACGCTTGTTTTATACATCACCCCACCTCACCTTTCCCGTTCAGCAGCCATAGTGTGTTTCCTAAACGTGTGACTCTGTTCTGTTTTGCAATTCAGTTCAAGTGTAGCGGTTTTTACATTCCCTCTATAAGTGATATCTTATGATAAGTGTCTTTTTCTGTGTGACTTATTTCACTTAGAATCGTCGTACCGAAATCCACTCATCGTGCTGCTACTAGCCTTATGACGTTGATTTCATGGCTGAGTGATATTCCATTGTACATGAGGACCACAACTTCTTTATCCATTTTTCTCTTTCCTAGGATATTTAAGGTGTAATGAAGTGGGGGTTCTTGTCAACAGAGCAGCCCTAAACTTTGGGGTGCCTGTGTCTTGCTGATTTTTAGTTTTCCCAATTTATACGCCCATGAGTGGAAGTGCCCTATGCTCTCCAAGCTGTGTTTTTTAGATGTTTCAGAACACACCGTACACTTCTCCAGAGTGGCTGTTGGCAATTTACATCCCACCCATCAGCGTAGCAAGGCTCCCATTTCTCCATGGCCGGTCCTGCATTTCTGGTTTGGACACTTTTTCCGCATGGCCCTTTTGCCCGCTGGGAAGCGAGACTTTTTTGGAGCGCTGATTTGCCTTTCCAGGTTGCTTGGTTGGCCAAAAAGGGCGTATGCGTTTTTTCCTGAATATATTCAGGAAAAAACGCATACGCCCCTTTTGGCCAAGGGCATCATTGTCCACGTTTTGCCGCTTTTCATGTGCTTTCAAGGCGATTCGAATCTACCTCCTGAAATCTGTTTCCTGCAATTCTGCCTTTCTTTCAAAGCCTCTTCGTTGCCTTCTCTTAATATATTTGTGGACGAGAGGTATCATTTAAAACTCTGCAGCTTTGTGAATTGCAGGGCCCCTGAGCTCCATTTTTCAACTCGCTTTTTTGGGAGCTGGCCGCAAAAGCGCAGGATTGCTTCAGGCCCTCTTCTGGTTCTGGGGGGCAGGCTGAGCTTGTGCTTAATTCTTCTTCCTGATGGGAAAATAGAGTGACCTGTGCCTGTCCCAACACCTAGAGCTAGTCTCTCATTGGTTCCCCCTCTTCCCCTTCATCCTCATGACAAATTGCAACCTGTACGGAACAGGAGGTTAAAGGTGCTGATTCTCCAAGGAGGGAGATGGCTAGTAAATCGGATGGAATGGCGAACCCCAGCCAAGGAGATGAGAAATGAGGTGCGTTTTAGAAACCTTTCCCGATCACACCGTGTACCATCTTCTGGGTTTCTCATGCCTGTTTTCGATGTAGGAAGATGCCCTTGAACCTGCAGATTTGGGACCCATGGGATGGGTACCATGCAGTATTACTTGAAAGGGTCTGCGTTGGCTCACCCAACCTCACCGAACCTCTCAGCCCCAAGAGTGTCCACCCTTATGTCTCAATCAGCTGTGGATCTAGATATGGTCAATCCAGGTTGCATCACAGCCCCTGAACGAATTTTGTAAGAATTTCTCTCTCTTTCACTGTCTTTGTTTCACTGGTTTTGAAAAGTAATTTATTTTTATAATGGGGTTTAGCTGCTTTTCACGGCTGTGTTTATGCCCCTTTACACCCCCTTGACTCACTTACAGAGAGATATCAATACATAGGTTTGAAGATTCTTACTAGTCAGATATATTCTTGTGCGGTGAATAGGGGGTGTTGAGTCCAGTTCACTGAGCAAGGAATAGGTCTTGTCTATTACATATTGGGTTTATGGAACGGTATCTGAGCTAATTTGAAACCCTTGTTTTATGCATCACCCCACCTCACCTTTCCCGTTCAGCAGCCATAGTGTGTTTCCTAAACGTGTGACTCTGTTCTGTTTTGCAATTCAGTTCAAGTGTAGCGGTTTTTACATTCCCTCTATAAGTGATATCTTATGATAAGTGTCTTTTTCTGTGTGACTTATTTCACTTAGAATCGTCGTACCTAAATCCACTCATCGTGCTGCTACTAGCCTTATGACGTTGATTTCATGGCTGAGTGATATTCCATTGTACATGAGGACCACAACTTCTTTATCCATTTTTCTCTTTCCTAGGATATTTAAGGTGTAATGAAGTGGGGGTTCTTGTCAACAGAGCAGCCCTCAACTTTGAGGTGCCTGTGTCTTGCTGATTTGTAGTTTTCCAATTTATACGCCCATGAGTGGAAGTGCCCTATGCTCTCCAAGCTGTGTTTTTTAGATGTTTCAGAACACACCGTACACTTCTCCAGAGTGGCTGTTGGCAATTTACATCCCACCCATCAGCGTAGCAAGGCTCCCATTTCTCCATGGCCGGTCCTGCATTTCTGGTTTGCACACTTTTTCCGCATGGCCCTTTTGCCCGCTGGGAAGCGAGACTTTTTTGGAGCGCTGATTTGCCTTTCCAGGTTGCTTGGTTGGCCAAAAAGGGCGTATGCGTTTTTTCCTGAATATATTCAGGAAAAAATGCATACGCCCTTTTTGGCCAAGGGCATCATTGTCCACGTTTTGCCGCTTTTCATGTGCTTTCAAGGCGATTCGAATCTACCTCCTGAAATCTGTTTCCTGCAATTCTGCCTTGCTTTCAAAGCCTCTTCGTTGCCTTCCCTTAATATATTTGTGCACGAGAGGTATCATTTAAAACTCTGCAGTTTTGTGAATTGCAGGGCCCCTGAGCTCCATTTTTCAACTCGCTTTTTTGGGAGCTGGCCGCAAAAGCACAGGATTGCTTCAGGCCCTCTTCTGGTTCTGGGGGGCAGGCTGAGCTTGTGCTTAATTCTTCTTCCTGATGGGAAAATAGAGTGACCTGTGCCTGTCCCAACACCTAGAGCTAGTCTCTCATTGGTTCCCCCTCTTCCCCTTCATCCTCAGGACAAATTGCAACCTGTACGGAACAGGAGGTTAAAGGTGCTGATTCTCCAAGGAGGGAGATGGCTAGTAAATCGGCTGGAATGGCGAACCCGAGCAAAGGAGATGAGAAATGAGGTGCGTTTTAGAAATCTTTCCCGAGCACACGGTGTACCATCTTCTGGGTTTCTCATGCCTGTTTTCGATGTAGGAAGATGCCCTTGAACCTGGAGATTTGGGACCCATGGGATGGGTACCATGCAGTATTACTTGAAAGGGTCTGCGTTGGCTCACCCAACCTCACCGAACCTCTCAGCCCCAAGAGTGTCCACCCTTATGTCTCAATCAGCTGTGGGTCTAGATATGGTCAATCCAGGTTGCATCACAGCCCCTGAACGAATTTTGTAAGAATTTCTCTCTCTTTCACTGTCTTTGTTTCACGGGTTTTGAAAAGTAATTTATTTTTATAATGGGGTTTAGCTGCTTTTCACGGCTGTGTTTAGGCCGCTTTACACCCCCTTGACTCACTTACAGAGAGATATCAATACATAGGTTTGAAGATTCTTACTAGTCAGATATATTCTTGTGCGGTGAATAGGGGGTGTTGAGTCCAGTTCACTGAAAAAGGAATCGGTCTTGTCTCTTACATATTGGGTTTATGGAACGGTATCTGAGCTAATTTGAAACCCTTGTTTTATGCATCACCCCACCTCACCTTTCCCGTTCAGCAGCCATAGTGTGTTTTCTAAATGTGTGACTCTGTTCTGTTTTGCAATTCAGTTCAAGTGTAGCGGTTTTTACATTCCCTCTATAAGTGATATCTTATGATAAGTGTCTTTTTCTGTGTGACTTATTTCACTTAGAATCGTCGTACCTAAATCCACTCATCATGCTGCTACTAGCCTTATGACGTAGATTTCATGGCTGAGTGATATTCCATTGTACATGAGGACCACAACTTCTTTATCCATTTTTCTCTTTCCTAGGATATTTAAGGTGTAATGAAGTGGGGGTTCTTGTCAACAGAGCAACCCTAAACATTGAGGTGCCTGTGTCTTGCTGATTTGTAGTTTTCCAATTTATACGCCCATGAGTGGAAGTGCCCTATGCTCTCCAAGCTGTGTTTTTTAGATGTTTCAGAACACACCGTACACTTCTCCAGAGTGGCTGTTGGCAATTCACATCCCACCCATCAGCGTAGCAAGGCTCCCATTTCTCCATGGCCGGTCCTGCATTTCTGGTTTGGACACTTTTTTCCGCATGGCCCTTTTGCCCGCTGGGAAGAGAGACTTCTTTGGAGCGCTGATTTGCCTTTCCAGGTTGCTTGGTTGGCCAAAAAGGGCGTATGCGTTTTTTCCTGAATATATTCAGGAAAAAACGCATACGCCCTTTTTGGCCAAGGGCATCATTGTCCACGTTTTGCCGCTTTTCATGTGCTTTCAAGGCGATTCGAATCTACCTCCTGAAATCTGTTTCCTGCAATTCTGCCTTGCTTTCAAAGCCTCTTCGTTGCCTTCCCTTAATATATTTGTGGACGAGAGGTATCATTTAAAACTCTGCAGCTTTGTGAATTGCAGGGCCCCTGAGCTCCATTTTTCAACTCGCTTTTTTGGGAGCTGGCCGCAAAAGCGCAGGATTGCTTCAGGCCCTCTTCTGGTTCTGGGGGGCAGGCTGAGCTTGTGCTTAATTCTTCTTCCTGATGGGAAAATAGAGTGACCTGTGCCTGTCCCAACACCTAGAGCTAGTCTCTCATTGGTTCCCCCTCTTCCCCTTCATCCTCATGACAAATTGCAACCTGTACGGAACAGGAGGTTAAAGGTGCTGATTCTCCAAGGAGGGAGATGGCTAGTAAATCGGATGGAATGGCGAACCCCAGCCAAGGAGATGAGAAATGAGGTGCGTTTTAGAAACCTTTCCCGATCACACCGTGTACCATCTTCTGGGTTTCTCATGCCTGTTTTCGATGTAGGAAGATGCCCTTGAACCTGCAGATTTGGGACCCATGGGATGGGTACCATGCAGTATTACTTGAAAGGGTCTGCGTTGGCTCACCCAACCTCACCGAACCTCTCAGCCCCAAGAGTGTCCACCCTTATGTCTCAATCAGCTGTGGATCTAGATATGGTCAATCCAGGTTGCATCACAGCCCCTGAACGAATTTTGTAAGAATTTCTCTCTCTTTCACTGTCTTTGTTTCACTGGTTTTGAAAAGTAATTTATTTTTATAATGGGGTTTAGCTGCTTTTCACGGCTGTGTTTATGCCGCTTTACACCCCCTTGACTCACTTACAGAGAGATATCAATACATAGGTTTGAAGATTCTTACTAGTCAGATATATTCTTGTGCGGTGAATAGGGGGTGTTGAGTCCAGTTCACTGAGCAAGGAATAGGTCTTGTCTATTACATATTGGGTTTATGGAACGGTATCTGAGCTAATTTGAAACCCTTGTTTTATGCATCACCCCACCTCACCTTTCCCGTTCAGCAGCCATAGTGTGTTTCCTAAACGTGTGACTCCGTTCTGTTTTGCAATTCAGTTCAAGTGTAGCGGTTTTTACATTCCCTCTAGAAGTGATATCTTATGATAAGTGTCTTTTTCTGTGTGACTTATTTCACTTAGAATCGTCGTACCTAAATCCACTCATCGTGCTGCTACTAGCCTTATGACGTTGATTTCATGGCTGAGTGATATTCCATTGTACATGAGGACCACAACTTCTTTATCCATTTTTCTCTTTCCTAGGATATTTAAGGTGTAATGAAGTGGGGGTTCTTGTCAACAGAGCAGCCCTAAACTTTGGGGTGCCTGTGTCTTGCTGATTTTTAGTTTTCCCAATTTATACGCCCATGCATGGAAGTGCCCTATGCTCTCCAAGCTGTGGTTTTTAGATGTTTCAGAACACACCGTACACTTCTCCAGAGTGGCTGTTGGCAATTTACATCCCACCCATCAGCGTAGCAAGGCTCCCATTTCTCCATGGCCGGTCCTGCATTTCTGGTTTGGACACTTTTTTCCGCATGGCCCTTTTGCCCGCTGGGAAGCGAGACTTTTTTGGAGCGCTGATTTGCCTTTCCAGGTTGCTTGGTTGGCCAAAAAGGGCGTATGCATTTTTTCCTGAATATATTCAGGAAAAAACGCATACGCCCTTTTTGCCCAAGGGCATCATTGTCCACGTTTTGCCGCTTTTCATGTGCTTTCAAGGCGATTCGAATCTACCTCCTGAAATCTGTTTCCTGCAATTCTGCCTTGCTTTCAAAGCCTCTTCGTTGCCTTCCCTTAATATATTTGTGGACGAGAGGTATCATTTAAAACTCTGCAGTTTTTTGAATTGCAGGGCCCCTGAGCTCCATTTTTCAACTCGCTTTTTTGGGAGCTGGCCGCAAAAGCGCAGGATTGCTTCAGGCCCTCTTCTGGTTCTGGGGGGCAGGCTGAGCTTGTGCTTAATTCTTCTTCCTGATGGGAAATAGAGTGACCTGTGCCTGTCCCAAAACCTAGAGCTAGTCTCTCATTGGTTCCCCCTCTTCCCCTTCATCCTCAGGACAAATTGCAACCTGTACGGAACAGGAGGTTAAAGGTGCTGATTCTCCAAGGAGGGAGATGGCTAGTAAATCGGCTGGAATGGCGAACCCGAGCAAAGGAGATGAGAAATGAGGTGCGTTTTAGAAACCTTTCCCGATCACACGGTGTACCATCTTCTGGGTTTCTCATGCATGTTTTCGATGTAGGAAGATGCCCTTGAACCTGGAGATTTGGGACCCATGGGATGGGTACCATGCAGTATTACTTGAAAGGGTCTGCGTTGGCTCACCCAACCTCACCGAACCTCTCAGCCCCAAGAGTGTCCACCCTTATGTCTCAATCAGCTGTGGGTCAAGATATGGTCAATCCAGGTTGCATCACAGCCCCTGAACGAATTTTGTAAGAATTTCTCTCTCTTTCACTGTCTATGTTTCACGGGTTTTGAAAAGTAATTTATTTTTATAATGGGGTTTAGCTGCTTTTCACGGCTGTGTTTATGCCGCTTTACACCCCCTTGACTCACTTACAGAGAGATATCAATACATAGGTTTGAAGATTCTTACTAGTCAGATATATTCTTGTGCGGTGAATAGGGGGTGTTGAGTCTAGTTCACTGAGCAAGGAATAGGTCTTGTCTATTACATATTGGGTTTATGGAACGGTATCTGAGCTAATTTGAAACCCTTGTTTTATGCATCACCCCACCTCACCTTTCCCGTTCAGCAGCCATAGTGTGTTTCCTAAACGTGTGACTCTGTTCTGTTTTGCAATTCAGTTCAAGTGTAGCGGTTTTTACATTCCCTCTATAAGTGATATCTTATGATAAGTGTCTTTTTCTGTGTGACTTATTTCACTTAGAATCGTCGTACCTAAATCCACTCATCGTGCTGCTACTAGCCTTATGACGTTGATTTCATGGCTGAGTGATATTCCATTGTACATGAGGACCACAATTTATTTATCCATTTT
The DNA here is from genome assembly GCF_949987535.1 of Balaenoptera acutorostrata. Classification (NCBI taxonomy): domain Eukaryota; kingdom Metazoa; phylum Chordata; class Mammalia; order Artiodactyla; family Balaenopteridae; genus Balaenoptera; species Balaenoptera acutorostrata. The sequence goes on from NW_026646417.1 coordinate 187,887, forward strand.
TCTCTTTCCTAGGATATTGAAGGTGTAATGAAGTGGGGGTTCTTGTCAACAGAGCAGCCCTAAACTTTGGGGTGCCTGTGTCTTGCTGATTTTTAGTTTTCCCAATTTATACGCCCATGAGTGGAAGTGCCCTATGCTCTCCAAGCTGTGTTTTTTAGATGTTTCAGAACACACCGTACACTTCTCCAGAGTGGCTGTTGGCAATTTACATCCCACCCATCAGCGTAGCAAGGCTCTCATTTCTCCATGGCCGGTCCTGCATTTCTGGTTTGGACACTTTTTTCCGCATGGCCCTTTTGCCCGCTGGGAAGCGAGACTTTTTTGGAGCGCTGATTTGCCTTTCCAGGTTGCTTGGTTGGCCAAAAAGGGCGTATGCGTTTTTTCCTGAATATATTCAGGAAAAAACGCATACGCCCTTTTTGCCCAAGGGCATCATTGTCCACGTTTTGCCGCTTTTCATGTGCTTTCAAGGCGATTCGAATCTACCTCCTGAAATCTGTTTCCTGCAATTCTGCCTTGCTTTCAAAGCCTCTTCGTTGCCTTCCCTTAATATATTTGTGGACGAGAGGTATCATTTAAAACTCTGCAGTTTTTTGAATTGCAGGGCCCCTGAGCTCCATTTTTCAACTCGCTTTTTTGGGAGCTGGCCGCAAAAGCGCAGGATTGCTTCAGGCCCTCTTCTGGTTCTGGGGGGCAGGCTGAGCTTGTGCTTAATTCTTCTTCCTGATGGGAAATAGAGTGACCTGTGCCTGTCCCAAAACCTAGAGCTAGTCTCTCATTGGTTCCCCCTCTTCCCCTTCATCCTCAGGACAAATTGCAACCTGTACGGAACAGGAGGTTAAAGGTGCTGATTCTCCAAGGAGGGAGATGGCTAGTAAATCGGCTGGAATGGCGAACCCGAGCCAAGGAGATGAGAAATGAGGTGCGTTTTAGAAACCTTTCCCGATCACACGGTGTACCATCTTCTGGGTTTCTCATGCATGTTTTCGATGTAGGAAGATGCCCTTGAACCTGGAGATTTGGGACACATGGGATGGGTACCATGCAATATTACTTGAAAGGGTCTGCGTTGGCTCACCCAACCTCACCGAACCTCTCAGCCCCAAGAGTGTCCACCCTTATGTCTCAATCAGCTGTGGGTCTAGATATGGTCAATCCAGGTTGCATCAAAGCCCCTGAACGAATTTTGTAAGAATTTCTCTCTCTTTCACTGTCTTTGTTTCACGGGTTTTGAAAAGTAATTTATTTTTATAATGGGGTTGAGCTGCTTTTCACGGCTGTGTTTAGGCCGCTTTACACCCCCTTGACTCACTTACAGTGAGATATCAATACATAAGTTTGAAGATTCTTACTAGTCAGATATATTCTTGTGCGGTGAATAGGGGGTGTTGAGTCCAGTTCACTGAGCAAGGAATAGGTCTTGTCTATTACATATTGGGTTTATGGAACGGTATCTGAGCTAATTTGAAACCCTTGTTTTATGCATCACCCCACCTCACCTTTTCCGTTCAGCAGCCATAGTGTGTTTCCTAAACGTGTGAATCTGTTCTGTTTTGCAATTCAGTTCAAGTGTAGCGGTTTTTACATTCCCTCTATAAGTGATATCTTATGATAAGTGTCTTTTTCTGTGTGACTTATTTCACTTAGAATCGTCGTACCTAAATCCACTCATCGTGCTGCTACTAGCCTTATGACGTTGATTTCGTGGCTGAGTGATATTCCATTGTACATGAGGACCACAACTTCTTTATCCATTTTTCTCTTTCCTAGGATATTTAAGGTGTAATGAAGTGGGGGTTCTTGTCAACAGAGCAGCCCTAAACTTTGGGGTGCCTGTGTCTTGCTGATTTTTAGTTTTCCCAATTTATACGCCCATGAGTGGAAGTGCCCTATGCTCTCCAAGCTGTGATTTTTAGATGTTTCAGAACACACCGTACACTTCTCCAGAGTGGCTGTTGGCAATTTACATCCCACCCATCAGCATAGCAAGGCTCCCATTTCTCCATGGCCGGTCCTGCATTTCTGGTTTGGACACTTTTTTCCGCATGGCCCTTTTGCCCGCTGGGAAGCGAGACTTCTTTGGAGCGCTGATTTGCCTTTCCAGGTTGCTTGGTTGGCCAAAAAGGGCGTATGCGTTTTTTCCTGAATATATTCAGGAAAAAACGCATACGCCCTTTTTGGCCAAGGGCATCATTGTCCACGTTTTGCCGCTTTTCATGTGCTTTCAAGGCGATTCGAATCTACCTCCTGAAATCTGTTTCCTGCAATTCTGCCTTGCTTTCAAAGCCTCTTCGTTGCCTTCCCTTAATATATTTGTGGACGAGAGGTATCATTTAAAACTCTGCATTTTTTTGAATTGCAGGGCCCCTGAGCTCCATTTTTCAACTCGCTTTTTTGGGAGCTGGCCGCAAAAGCGCAGGATTGCTTCAGGCCCTCTTCTGGTTCTGGGGGGCAGGCTGAGCTTGTGCTTAATTCTTCTTCCTGATGGGAAAATAGAGTGACCTGTGCCTGTCCCAACACCTAGAGCTAGTCTCTCATTGGTTCCCCCTCTTGCCGTTCATCTTCAGGACAAATTGCAACCTGTACGGAACAGGAGGTTAAAGTTGCTGATTCTCCAAAGAGGGAGATGGCTAGTAAATCGGCTGCAATGGCGAACCCGAGCAAAGGAGATGAGAAATGAGGTGCGTTTTAGAAACCTTTCCCGATCACACGGTGTACCATCTTCTGGGTTTCTCATGCATGTTTTCGATGTAGGAAGATGCCCTTGAACCTGGAGATTTGGGACCCATGGGATGGGTACCATGCAGTATTACTTGAAAGGGTCTGCGTTGGCTCACCCAACCTCACCGAACCTCTCAGCCCCAAGAGTGTCCACCCTTATGTCTCAATCAGCTGTGGGTCAAGATATGGTCAATCCAGGTTGCATCACATCCCCTGAACGAATTTTGTAAGAATTTCTCTCTCTTTCACTGTCTTTGTTTCACGGGTTTTGAAAAGTAATTTATTTTTATAATGGGGTTTAGCTGCTTTTCACGGCTGTGTTTATGCCGCTTTACACCCCCTTGACTCACTTACAGAGAGATATCAATACATAGGTTTGAAGATTCTTACTAGTCAGATATATTCTTGTGCGGTGAATAGGGGGTGTTGAGTCTAGTTCACTGAGCAAGGAATAGGTCTTGTCTATTACATATTGGGTTTATGGAACGGTATCTGAGCTAATTTGAAACCCTTGTTTTATGAATCACCCCACCTCACCTTTCCCGTTCAGCAGCCATAGTGTGTTTCCTAAAAGTGTGACTCTGTTCTGTTTTGCAATTCAGTTCAAGTGTAGCGGTTTTTACATTCCCTCTATAAGTGATATCTTATGATAAGTGTCTTTTTCTGTGTGACTTATTTCACTTAGAATCATCGTACCTAAATCCACTCATCGTGCTGCTACTAGCCTTATGACGTTGATTTCATGGCTGAGTGATATTCCATTGTACATGAGGACCACAATTTATTTATCCATTTTTCTCTTTCCTAGGATATTGAAGGTGTAATGAAGTGGGGGTTCTTGTCAACAGAGCAGCCCTAAACTTTGGGGTGCCTGTGTCTTGCTGATTTTTAGTTTTCCCAATTTATACGCCCATGAGTGGAAGTGCCCTATGCTCTCCAAGCTGTGTTTTTTACATGTTTCAGAACACACCGTACACTTCTCCAGAGTGGCTGTTGGCAATTTACATCCCACCCATCAGCGTAGCAAGGCTCCCATTTCTCCATGGCCGGTCCTGCATTTCTGGTTTGGACACTTTTTTCCGCATGGCCCTTTTGCCCGCTGGGAAGCGAGACTTCTTTGGAGCGCTGATTGGCCTTTCCAGGTTGCTTGGTTGGCCAAAAAGGGCGTATGCGTTTTTTCCTGAATATATTCAGGAAAAAACGCATACGCCCTTTTTGGCCAAGGGCATCATTGTCCACGTTTTGCCGCTTTTCATGTGCTTTCAAGGCGATTCGAATCTACCTCCTGAAATCTGTTTCCTGCAATTCTGCCTTGCTTTCAAAGCCTCTTCGTTGCCTTCCCTTAATATATTTGTGGACGAGAAGTATCATTTAAAACTCTGCAGTTTTTTGAATTGCAGGGCCCCTGAGCTCCATTTTTCAACTCGCTTTTTTGGGAGCTGGCCGCAAAAGCGCAGGATTGCTTCAGGCCCTCTTCTGGTTCTGGGGGGCAGGCTGAGCTTGTGCTTAATTCTTCTTCCTGATGGGAAAATAGAGTGACCTGTGCCTGTCCCAACACCTAGAGCTAGTCTCTCATTGGTTCCCCCTCTTGCCGTTCATCTTCAGGACAAATTGCAACCTGTACGGAACAGGAGGTTAAAGTTGATGATTCTCCAAAGAGGGAGATGGCTAGTAAATCGGCTGGAATGGCGAACCCGAGCAAAGGAGATGAGAAATGAGGTGCGTTTTAGAAACCTTTCCCGATCACACGGTGTACCATCTTCTGGGTTTCTCATGCATGTTTTCGATGTAGGAAGATGCCCTTGAACCTGGAGATTTGGGACCCATGGGATGGGTACCATGCAGTATTACTTGAAACGGTCTGCGTTGGCTCACCCAACCTCACCGAACCTCTCAGCCACAAGAGTGTCCACCCTTATGTCTCAATCACCTGTGGGTCAAGATATGGTCAATCCAGGTTGCATCACAGCCCCTGAACGAATTTTGTAAGAATTTCTCTCTCTTTCACTGTCTTTGTTTCACGGGTTTTGAAAAGTAATTTATTTTTATAATGGGGTTTAGCTGCTTTTCACGGCTGTGTTTATGCCGCTTTACACCCCCTTGACTCACTTACAGAGAGATATCAATACATAGGTTTGAAGATTCTTACTAGTCAGATATATTCTTGTGCGGTGAATAGGGGGTGTTGAGTCCAGTTCACTGAGCAAGGAATATGTCTTGTCTATTACATATTGGGTTTATGGAACGGTATTTGAGCTAATTTGAAACCCTTGTTTTATGCATCACCCCACCTCACCTTTCCCGTTCAGCAGCCATAGTGTGTTTCCTAAACGTGTGACTCTGTTCTGTTTTGCAATTCAGTTCAAGTGTAGCGGTTTTTACATTCCCTCTATAAGTGATATCTTATGATAAGTGTCTTTTTCTGTGTGACTTATTTCACTTAGAATCGTCGTACCTAAATCCACTCATCGTGCTGCTACTAGCCTTATGACGTTGATTTCGTGGCTGAGTGATATTCCATTGTACATGAGGACCACAACTTCTTTATCCATTTTTCTCTTTCCTAGGATATTTAAGGTGTAATGAAGTGGGGGTTCTTGTCAACAGAGCAGCCCTAAACTTTGGGGTGCCTGTGTCTTGCTGATTTTTAGTTTTCCCAATTTATACGCCCATGAGTGGAAGTGCCCTATGCTCTCCAAGCTGTGATTTTTAGATGTTTCAGAACACACCGTACACTTCTCCAGAGTGGCTGTTGGCAATTTACATCCCACCCATCAGCGTAGCAAGGCTCCCATTTCTCCATGGCCGGTCCTGCATTTCTGGTTTGGACACTTTTTTCCGCATGGCCCTTTTGCCCGCTGGGAAGCGAGACTTCTTTGGAGCGCTGATTTGCCTTTCCAGGTTGCTTGGTTGGCCAAAAAGGGCTTATGCGTTTTTTCCTGAATATATTCAGGAAAAAACGCATACGCCCTTTTTGGCCAAGGGCATCATTGTCCACGTTTTGCCGCTTTTCATGTGCCTTCAAGGCGATTCGAATCTACCTCCTGAAATCTGTTTCCTGCAATTCTGCCTTGCTTTCAAAGCCTCTTCGTTGCCTTCCCTTAATATATTTGTGGACGAGAGGTATCATTTAAAACTCTGCAGTTTTTTGAATTGCAGGGCCCCTGAGCTCCATTTTTCAACTCGCTTTTTTGGGAGCTGGCCGCAAAAGCGCAGGATTGCTTCAGGCCCTCGTCTGGTTCTGGGGGGCAGGCTGAGCTTGTGCTTAATTCTTCTTCCTGATGGGAAAATAGAGTGACCTGTGCCTGTCCCAACACCTAGAGCTAGTCTCTCATTGGTTCCCCCTCTTGCCGTTCATCTTCAGGACAAATTGCAACATGTATGGAACAGGAGGTTAAAGTTGCTGATTCTCCAAAGAGGGAGATGGCTAGTAAATCGGCTGCAATGGCGAACCCGAGCAAAGGAGATGAGAAATGAGGTGCGTTTTAGAAACCTTTCCCGATCACACGGTGTACCATCTTCTGGGTTTCTCATGCATGTTTTCGATGTAGGAAGATGCCCTTGAACCTGGAGATTTGGGACCCATGGGATGGGTACCATGCAGTATTACTTGAAAGGGTCTGCGTTGGCTCACCCAACCTCACCGAACCTCTCAGCCCCAAGAGTGTCCACCCTTATGTCTCAATCAGCTGTGGGTCAAGATATGGTCAATCCAGGTTGCATCACAGCCCCTGAACGAATTTTGTAAGAATTTCTCTCTCTTTCACTGTCTTTGTTTCACGGGTTTTGAAAAGTAATTTATTTTTATAATGGGGTTTAGCTGCTTTTCACGGCTGTGTTTATGCCGCTTTACACCCCCTTGACTCACTTACAGAGAGATATCAATACATAGGTTTGAAGATTCTTACTAGTCAGATATATTCTTGTGCGGTGAATAGGGGGTGTTGAGTCCAGTTCACTGAAAAAGGAATCGGTCTTGTCTCTTACATATTGGGTTTATGGAACGGTATCTGAGCTAATTTGAAACCCTTGTTTTATGCATCACCCCACCTCACCTTTCCCGTTCAGCAGCCATAGTGTGTTTCCTAAACGTGTGACTCTGTTCTATTTTGCAATTCAGTTCAAGTGTAGCGGTTTTTACATTCCCTCTCTAAGTGATATCTTATGATAAGTGTCTTTTTCTGTGTGACTTATTTCACTTAGAATCGTCGTACCTAAATCCACTCATCGTGCTGCTACTAGCCTTATGACGTTGATTTCATGGCTGAGTGATATTCCATTGTACATGAGGACCACAATTTATTTATCCATTTTTCTCTTTCCTAGGATATTGAAGGTGTAATGAAGTGGGGGTTCTTGTCAACAGAGCAGCCCTAAACTTTGGGGTGCCTGTGTCTTGCTGATTTTTAGTTTTCCCAATTTATACGCCCATGAGTGGAAGTGCCCTATGCTCTCCAAGCTGTGTTTTTTAGATGTTTCAGAACACACCGTACACTTCTCCAGAGTGGCTGTTGGCAATTTACATCCCACCCATCAGCGTAGCAAGGCTCCCATTTCTCCATGGCCGGTCCTGCATTTCTGGTTTGGACACTTTTTTCCGCATGGCCCTTTTGCCCGCTGGGAAGCGAGACTTCTTTGGAGCGCTGATTTGCCTTTCCAGGTTGCTTGGTTGGCCAAAAAGGGCGTATGCGTTTTTTCCTGAATATATTCAGGAAAAAACGCATACGCCCTTTTTGGCCAAGGGCATCATTGTCCATGTTTTGCCGCTTTTCATGTGCTTTCAAGGCGATTCGAATCTACCTCCTGAAATCTGTTTCCTGCAATTCTGCCTTGCTTTCAAAGCCTCTTCGTTGCCTTCCCTTAATATATTTGTGGACAAGAGGTATCATTTAAAACTCTGCAGTTTTTTGAATTGCAGGGCCCCTGAGCTCCATTATTCAACTCGCTTTTTTGGGAGCTGGCCGCAAAAGCACAGGATTGCTTCAGGCCCTCTTCTGGTTCTGGGGGGCAGGCTGAGCTTGTGCTTAATTCTTCTTCCTGATGGGAAAATAGAGTGACCTGTGCCTGTCCCAACACCTAGAGCTAGTCTCTCATTGGTTCCCCCTCTTCCCGTTCATCTTCAGGACAAATTGCAACCTGTACGGAACAGGAGGTTAAAGTTGCTGATTCTCCAAAGAGGGAGATGGCTAGTAAATCGGCTGGAATGGCGAACCCGAGCAAAGGAGATGAGAAATGAGGTGCGTTTTAGAAACCTTTCCCGATCACACGGTGTACCATCTTCTGGGTTTCTCATGCATGTTTTCGATGTAGGAAGATGCCCTTGAACCTGGAGATTTGGGACCCATGGGATGGGTACCATGCAGTATTACTTGAAAGGGTCTGCGTTGGCTCACCCAACCTCACCGAACCTCTCAGCCCCAAGAGTGTCCACCCTTATGTCTCAATCAGCTGTGGGTCTAGATATGGTCAATCCAGGTTGCATCACAGCCCCTGAACGAATTTTGTAAGAATTTCTCTCTCTTTCACTGTCTTTGTTTCACGGGTTTTGAAAAGTAATTTATTTTTATAATGGGGTTTAGCTGCTTTTCACGGCTGTGTTTATGCCGCTTTACACCCCCTTGACTCACTTACAGAGAGATATCAATACATAGGTTTGAAGATTCTTACTAGTCAGATATATTCTTGTGCGGTGAATAGGGGGTGTTGAGTCCAGTTCACTGAGCAAGGAATAGGTCTTGTCTATTACATATTGGGTTTATGGAACGGTATCTGAGCTAATTTGAAACCCTTGTTTTATGCATCACCCCACCTCACCTTTCCCGTTCAGCAGCCATAGTGTGTTTCCTAAACGTGTGACTCTGTTCTGTTTTGCAATTCAGTTCAAGTGTAGCGGTTTTTACATTCCCTCTATAAGTGAGATCTTATGATAAGTGTCTTTTTCTGTGTGACTTATTTCACTTAGAATCGTCGTACCTAAATCCACTCATCGTGCTGCTACTAGCCTTATGACGTTGATTTCATGGCTGAGTGATATTCCATTGTACATGAGGACCACAACTTCTTTATCCATTTTTCTCTTTCCTAGGATATTGAAGGTGTAATGAAGTGGGGGTTCTGGTCAACAGAGCAGCCCTCAACTTTGGGGTGCCTGTGTCTTGCTGATTTTTAGTTTTCCCAATTTATACGCCCATGAGTGGAAGTGCCCTATGCTCTCCAAGCTGTGTTTTTTAGATGTTTCAGAACACACCGTACACTTCTCCAGAGTGGCTGTTGGCAATTTACATCCCACCCATCAGCGTAGCAAGGCTCCCATTTCTCCATGGCCGGTCCTGCATTTCTGGTTTGGACACTTTTTTCCGCATGGCCCTTTTGCCCGCTGGGAAGCCAGACTTCTTTGGAGCGCTGATTTGCCTTTCCAGGTTGCTTGGTTGGCCAAAAAGGGCGTATGCGTTTTTTCCTGAATATATTCAGGAAAAAACGCATACGCCCTTTTTGGCCAAGGGCATCATTGTCCATGTTTTGCCGCTTTTCATGTGCTTTCAAGGCGATTCGAATCTACCTCCTGAAATCTGTTTCCTGCAATTCTGCCTTGCTTTAAAAGCCTCTTCGTTGCCTTCCCTTAATATATTTCTGGACAAGAGGTATCATTTAAAACTCTGCAGGTTTGTGAATTGCAGTGCCCCTGAGCTCCATTTTTCAACTCGCTTTTTTGGGAGCTGGCCGCAAAAGCGCAGGATTGCTTCAGGCCCTCTTCTGGTTCTGGGGGGCAGGCTGAGCTTGTGCTTAATTCTTCTTCCTGATGGGAAAATAGAGTGACCTGTGCCTGTCCCAACACCTAGAGCTAGTCTCCCATTAGTTCCCCCTCTTCCCCTTCATCCTCAGGACAAATTGCAACCTGTACGGAACAGGAGGTTAAAGGTGCTGATTCTCCAAGGAGGGAGATGGCTAGTAAATCGGCTGGAATGGCGAACCCGAGCAAAGGAGATGAGAAATGAGGTGCGTTTTAGAAATCTTTCCCGAGCACACGGTGTACCATCTTCTGGGTTTCTCATGCATGTTTTCGATGTACGAAGATGCCCTTGAACCTGGAGATTTGGGACCCATGGGATGGGTACCATGCAGTATTACTTGAAAGGGTCTGCGTTGGCTCACCCAACCTCACCGAACCTCTCAGCCCCAAGAGTGTCCACCCTTATGTCTCAATCAGCTGTGGATCTAGATATGGTCAATCCAGGTTGCATCACAGCCCCTGAACGAATTTTGTAAGAATTTCTCTCTCTTTCACTGTCTTTGTTTCACTGGTTTTTAAAAGTAATTTATTTTTATAATGGGGTTTAGCTGCTCTTCACGGCTGTGTTTATGCCGCTTTACACCCCCTTGACTCACTTACCGAGAGATATCAATACATAGGTTTGAAGATTCTTACTAGTCAGATATATTCTTGTGCGGTGAATAGGGGGTGTTGAGTCCAGTTCACTGAAAAAGGAAGAGGTCTTGTCTCTTACATATTGGGTTTATGGAACGGTATCTGAGCTAATTTGAAACCCTTGTTTTATGCATCACCCCACCTCACCTTTCCTGTTCAGCAGCCATAGTGTGTTTTCTAAATGTGTGACTCTGTTCTGTTTTGCAATTCAGTTCAAGTGTAGCGGTTTTTACATTCCCTCTATAAGTGATATCTTATGATAAGTGTCTTTTTCTGTGTGACTTATTTCACTTAGAATCGTCGTACCTAAATCCACTCATCGTGCTGCTACTAGCCTTATGACGTTGATTTCATGGCTGAGTGATATTCCATTGTACATGAGGACCACAACTTCTTTATCCATTTTTCTCTTTCCTAGGATATTGAAGGTGTAATGAAGTGGGGGTTCTTGTCAACAGAGCAGCCCTAAACTTTGGGGTGCCTGTGTCTTGCTGATTTTTAGTTTTCCCAATTTATACGCCCATGAGTGGAAGTGCCCTATGCTCTCCAAGCTGTGTTTTTTACATGTTTCAGAACACACCGTACACTTCTCCAGAGTGGCTGTTGGCAATTTACATCCCACCCATCAGCATAGCAAGGCTCCCATTTCTCCATGGACGGTCCTGCATTTCTGGTTTGGACACTTTTTTCCGCATGGCCCTTTTGCCCGCTGGGAAGCGAGACTTTTTTGGAGCGCTGATTTGCCTTTCCAGGTTGCTTGGTTGGCCAAAAAGGGCGTATGCGTTTTTTCCTGAATATATTCAGGAAAAAACGCATACGCCCTTTTTGGCCAAGGGCATCATTGTCCACGTTTTGCTGCTTTTCATGGGCTTTCAAGGCGATTCGAATCTACCTCCTGAAATCTGTTTCCTGCAATTCTGCCTTGCTTTCAAAGCCTCTTCGTTGCCTTCCCTTAATATATTTGTGGACGAGAGGTATCATTTAAAACTCTGCAGGTTTGTGAATTGCAGTGCCCCTGAGCTCCATTTTTCAACTCGCTTTTTTGGGAGCTGGCCGCAAAAGCGCAGGATTGCTTCAGGCCCTCTTCTGGTTCTGGGGGGCAGGCTGAGCTTGTGCTTAATTCTTCTTCCTGATGGGAAAATAGAGTGACCTGTGCCTGTCCCAACACCTAGAGCTAGTCTCTCATTGGTTCACCCTCTTCCCCTTCATCCTCAGGACAAATTGCAACCTGTACGGAACAGGAGGTTAAAGGTGCTGATTCTCCAAGGAGGGAGATGGCTAGTAAATCGGCTGGAATGGCGAACCCGAGCAAAGGAGATGAGAAATGAGGTGCGTTTTAGAAATCTTTCCCGATCACACGATGTACCATCTTCTGGGTTTCTCATGCATGTTTTCGATGTAGGAAGATGCCCTTGAACCTGGAGATTTGGGACCCATGGGATGGGGACCATGCAGTATTACTTGAAAGGGTCTGCGTTGGCTCACCCAACCTCACCGAACCTCTCAGCCCCAAGAGTGTCCACCCTTATGTCTCAATCAGCTGTGGATCTAGATATGGTCAATCCAGGTTGCATCACAGCCCCTGAACGAATTTTGTAAGAATTTCTCTCTCTTTCACTGTCTTTGTTTCACTGGTTTTGAAAAGTAATTTATTTTTATAATGGGGTTTAGCTGCTCTTCACGGCTGTGTTTATGCCGCTTTACACCCCCTTGACTCACTTACCGAGAGATATCAATACATAGGTTTGAAGATTCTTACTAGTCAGATATATTCTTGTGCGGTGAATAGGGGGTGTTGAGTCCAGTTCACTGAAAAAGGAATAGGTCTTATCTCTTACATATTGGGTTTATGGAACGGTATCTGAGCTAATTTGAAACCCTTGTTTTATGCATCACCCCACCTCACCTTTCCCGTTCAGCAGCCATAGTGTGTTTTCTAAATGTGTGACTCTGTTCTGTTTTGCAATTCAGTTCAAGTGTAGCGGTTTTTACATTCCCTCTATAAGTGATATCTTATGATAAGTGTCTTTTTCTGTGTGACTTATTTCACTTAGAATCGTCGTACCTAAATCCACTCATCGTGCTGCTACTAGCCTTATGACGTGGATTTCATGGCTGAGTGATATTCCATTGTACATGAGGACCACAACTTCTTTATCCATTTTTCTCTTTCCTAGGATATTGAAGGTGTAATGAAGTGGGGGTTCTTGTCAACAGAGCAGCCCTAAACTTTGGGGTGCCTGTGTCTTGCTGATTTTTAGTTTTCCCAATTTATACGCCCATGAGTGGAAGTGCCCTATGCTCTCCAAGCTGTGTTTTTTACATGTTTCAGAACACACCGTACACTTCTCCAGAGTGGCTGTTGGCAATTTACATCCCACCCATCAGCATAGCAAGGCTCCCATTTCTCAATGGCCGGTCCTGCATTTCTGGTTTGGACACTTTTTTCCGCATGGCCCTTTTGCCCGCTGGGAAGCGAGACTTTTTTGGAGCGCTGATTTGCCTTTCCAGGTTGCTTGGTTGGCCAAAAAGGGCGTATGCGTTTTTTCCTGAATATATTCAGGAAAAAACGCATACGCCCTTTTTGGCCAAGGGCATCATTGTCCACGTTTTGCCGCTTTTCATGGGCTTTCAAGGCGATTCGAATCTACCTCCTGAAATCTGTTTCCTGCAATTCTGCCTTGCTTTCAAAGCCTCTTCGTTGCCTTCCCTTAATATATTTGTGGACGAGAGGTATCATTTAAAACTCTGCAGGTTTGTGAATTGCAGTGCCCCTGAGCTCCATTTTTCAACTCGCTTTTTTGGGAGCTGGCCGCAAAAGCGCAGGATTGCTTCAGGCCCTCTTCTGGTTCTGGGGGGCAGGCTGAGCTTGTGCTTAATTCTTCTTCCTGATGGGAAAATAGAGTGACCTGTGCCTGTCCCAACACCTAGAGCTAGTCTCTCATTGGTTCACCCTCTTCCCCTTCATCCTCAGGACAAATTGCAACCTGTACGGAACAGGAGGTTAAAGGTGCTGATTCTCCAAGGAGGGAGATGGCTAGTAAATCGGCTGGAATGGCGAACCCGAGCAAAGGAGATGAGAAATGAGGTGCGTTTTAGAAATCTTTCCCGATCACACGATGTACCATCTTCTGGGTTTCTCATGCATGTTTTCGATGTAGGAAGATGCCCTTGAACCTGGAGATTCGGGACCCATGGGATGGGGACCATGCAGTATGACTTGAAAGGGTCTGCGTTGGCTCACCCAACCTCACCGAACCTCTCAGCCCCAAGAGTGTCCACCCTTATGTCTCAATCAGCTGTGGATCTAGATATGGTCAATCCAGGTTGCATCACAGCCCCTGAACGAATTTTGTAAGAATTTCTCTCTCTTTCACTGTCTTTGTTTCACTGGTTTTGAAAAGTAATTTATTTTTATAATGGGGTTTAGCTGCTCTTCACGGCTGTGTTTATGCCGCTTTACACCCCCTTGACTCACTTACCGAGAGATATCAATACATAGGTTTGAAGATTCTTACTAGTCAGATATATTCTTGTGCGGTGAATAGGGGGTGTTGAGTCCAGTTCACTGAAAAAGGAATAGGTCTTATCTCTTACATATTGGGTTTATGGAACGGTATCTGAGCTAATTTGAAACCCTTGTTTTATGCATCACCCCACCTCACCTTTCCCGTTCAGCAGCCATAGTGTGTTTTCTAAATGTGTGACTCTGTTCTGTTTTGCAATTCAGTTCAAGTGTAGCGGTTTTTACATTCCCTCTATAAGTGATATCTTATGATAAGTGTCTTTTTCTGTGTGACTTATTTCACTTAGAATCGTCGTACCTAAATCCACTCATCGTGCTGCTACTAGCCTTATGACGTTGATTTCATGGCTGAGTGATATTCCATTGTACATGAGGACCACAACTTCTTTATCCATTTTTCTCTTTCCTAGGATATTGAAGGTGTAATGAAGTGGGGGTTCTTGTCAACAGAGCAGCCCTAAACTTTGGGGTGCCTGTGTCTTGCTGATTTTTAGTTTTCCCAATTTATACGCCCATGAGTGGAAGTGCCCTATGCTCTCCAAGCTGTGTTTTTTACATGTTTCAGAACACACCGTACACTTCTCCAGAGTGGCTGTTGGCAATTTACATCCCACCCATCAGCATAGCAAGGCTCCCATTTCTCCATGGCCGGTCCTGCATTTCTGGTTTGGACACTTTTTTCCGCATGGCCCTTTTGCCCGCTGGGAAGCGAGACTTTTTTGGAGCGCTGATTTGCCTTTCCAGGTTGCTTGGTTGGCCAAAAAGGGCGTATGCGTTTTTTCCTGAATATATTCAGGAAAAAACGCATACGCCCTTTTTGGCCAAGGGCATCATTGTCCACGTTTTGCCGCTTTTCATGGGCTTTCAAGGCGATTCGAATCTACCTCCTGAAATCTGTTTCCTGCAATTCTGCCTTGCTTTCAAAGCCTCTTCGTTGCCTTCCCTTAATATATTTGTGGACGAGAGGTATCATTTAAAACTCTGCAGGTTTGTGAATTGCAGTGCCCCTGAGCTCCATTTTTCAACTCGCTTTTTTGGGAGCTGGCCGCAAAAGCGCAGGATTGCTTCAGGCCCTCTTCTGGTTCTGGGGGGCAGGCTGAGCTTGTGCTTAATTCTTCTTCCTGATGGGAAAATAGAGTGACCTGTGCCTGTCCCAACACCTAGAGCTAGTCTCTCATTGGTTCCCCCTCTTCCCCTTCATCCTCAGGACAAATTGCAACCTGTACGGAACAGGAGGTTAAAGGTGCTGATTCTCCAAGGAGGGAGATGGCTAGTAAATCGGCTGGAATGGCGAACCCGAGCAAAGGAGATGAGAAATGAGGTGCGTTTTAGAAATCTTTCCCGATCACACGATGTACCATCTTCTGGGTTTCTCATGCATGTTTTCGATGTAGGAAGATGCCCTTGAACCTGGAGATTTGGGACCCATGGGATGGGGACCATGCAGTATTACTTGAAAGGGTCTGCGTTGGCTCACCCAACCTCACCGAACCTCTCAGCCCCAAGAGTGTCCACCCTTATGTCTCAATCAGCTGTGGATCTAGATATGGTCAATCCAGGTTGCATCACAGCCCCTGAACGAATTTTGTAAGAATTTCTCTCTCTTTCACTGTCTTTGTTTCACTGGTTTTGAAAAGTAATTTATTTTTATAATGGGGTTTAGCTGCTTTTCACGGCTGTGTTTATGCCGCTTTACACCCCCTTGACTCACTTACAGAGAGATATCAATACATAGGTTTGAAGATTCTTACTAGTCAGATATATTCTTGTGCGGTGAATAGGGGGTGTTGAGTCCAGTTCACTGAGCAAGGAATAGGTCTTGTCTAATACATATTGGGTTTATGGAACGGTATCTGAGCTAATTTGAAACCCTTGTTTTATGCATCACCCCACCTCACCTTTCCCGTTCAGCAGCCATAGTGTGTTTTCTAAATGTGTGACTCTGTTCTGTTTTGCAATTCAGTTCAAGTGTAGCGGTTTTTACATTCCCTCTATAAGTGATATCTTATGATAAGTGTCTTTTTCTGTGTGACTTATTTCACTTAGAATTGTCGTACCTAAATCCACTCATCATGCTGCTACTAGCCTTATGACGTTGATTTCATGGCTGAGTGATATTCCATTGTACAGGAGGACCACAACTTCTTTATCCATTTTTCTCTTTCCTAGGATATTTAGGTGTAATGAAGTGGGGGTTCTTGTCAACAGAGCAGCCCTAAACTTTGGGGTGCCTGTGTCTTGCTGATTTTTAGTTTTCCAATTTATACGCCCATGAGTGGAAGTGCCCTATGCTCTCCAAGCTGTGTTTTTTATATGTTTCAGAACACACCGTACACTTCTCCAGAGTGGCTGTTGGCAATTTACATCCCACCCATCAGCGTAGCAAGGCTCCCATTTCTCCATGGCCGGTCCTGCATTTCTGGTTTGGACACTTTTTTCCGCATGGCCGTTTTGCCCGCTGGGAAGCGAGACTTCTTTGGAGCGCTGATTTGCCTTTCGAGGTTGCTTGGTTGGCCAAAAAGGGCGTATGCGTTTTTTCCTGAATATATTCAGGAAAAAACGCATACGCCCTTTTTGGCCAAGGGCATCATTGTCCACGTTTTGCCGCTTTTCATGTGCTTTCAAGGCAATTCGTATCTACCTCCTGAAATCTGTTTCCTGCAATTCTGCCTTGCTTTCAAAGCCTCTTCGTTGCCTTCCCTTAATATATTTGTGCACGAGAGGTATCATTTAAAACTCTGCAGGTTTGTGAATTGCAGTGCCCCTGAGCTCCATTTTTCAACTCGCTTTTTTGGGAGCTGGCCGCAAAAGCGCAGGATTGCTTCAGGCCCTCTTCTGGTTCTGGGGGGCAGGCTGAGCTTGTGCTTAATTCTTCTTCCTGATGGGAAAATAGAGTGACCTGTGCCTGTCCCAACACCTAGAGCTAGTCTCCCATTAGTTCCCCCTCTTCCCCTTCATCCTCAGGACAAATTGCAACCTGTACGGAACA
This sequence comes from Balaenoptera acutorostrata, assembly GCF_949987535.1. NCBI lineage: Eukaryota > Metazoa > Chordata > Mammalia > Artiodactyla > Balaenopteridae > Balaenoptera > Balaenoptera acutorostrata. The sequence continues at coordinate 204,549 of NW_026646417.1, forward strand.
GGAGGTTAAAGGTGCTGATTCTCCAAGGAGGGAGATGGCTAGTAAATCGGCTGGAATGGCGAACCCGAGCAAAGGAGATGAGAAATGAGGTGCGTTTTAGAAATCTTTCCCGAGCACACGGTGTACCATCTTCTGGGTTTCTCATGCATGTTTTCGATGTACGAAGATGCCCTTGAACCTGGAGATTTGGGACCCATGGGATGGGTACCATGCAGTATTACTTGAAAGGGTCTGCGTTGGCTCACCCAACCTCACCGAACCTCTCAGCCCCAAGAGTGTCCACCCTTATGTCTCAATCAGCTGTGGATCTAGATATGGTCAATCCAGGTTGCATCACAGCCCCTGAACGAATTTTGTAAGAATTTCTCTCTCTTTCACTGTCTTTGTTTCACTGGTTTTTAAAAGTAATTTATTTTTATAATGGGGTTTAGCTGCTCTTCACGGCTGTGTTTATGCCGCTTTACACCCCCTTGACTCACTTACCGAGAGATATCAATACATAGGTTTGAAGATTCTTACTAGTCAGATATATTCTTGTGCGGTGAATAGGGGGTGTTGAGTCCAGTTCACTGAAAAAGGAAGAGGTCTTGTCTCTTACATATTGGGTTTATGGAACGGTATCTGAGCTAATTTGAAACCCTTGTTTTATGCATCACCCCACCTCACCTTTCCCGTTCAGCAGCCATAGTGTGTTTTCTAAATGTGTGACTCTGTTCTGTTTTGCAATTCAGTTCAAGTGTAGCGGTTTTTACATTCCCTCTATAAGTGATATCTTATGATAAGTGTCTTTTTCTGTGTGACTTATTTCACTTAGAATCGTCGTACCTAAATCCACTCATCATGCTGCTACTAGCCTTATGACGTTGATTTCATGGCTGAGTGATATTCCATTGTACATGAGGACCACAACTTCTTTATCCATTTTTCTCTTTCCTAGGATATTTAAGGTGTAATGAAGTGGGGGTTCTTGTCAACAGAGCAGCCCTAAACATTGGGGTGCCTGTGTCTTGCTGATTTTTAGTTTTCCAATTTATACGCCCATGAGTGGAAGTGCCCTATGCTCTCCAAGCTGTGTTTTTTAGATGTTTCAGAACACACCGTACACTTCTCCAGAGTGGCTGTTGGCAATTTACATCCCACCCATCAGCGTAGCAAGGCTCCCATTTCTCCATGGCCGGTCCTGCATTTCTGGTTTGGACACTTTTTTCCGCATGGCCCTTTTGCCCGCTGGAAAGCGAGACTTTTTTGGAGCGCTGATTGGCCTTTCCAGGTTGCTTGGTTGGCCAAAAAGGGCGTATGCGTTTTTTCCTGAAAATATTCAGGAAAAAACGCATACGCCCTTTTTGGCCAAGGGCATCATTGTCCACGTTTTGCCGCTTTTCATGGGCTTTCAAGGCGATTCGAATCTACCTCCTGAAATCTGTTTCCTGCAATTCTGCCTTGCTTTCAAAGCCTCTTCGTTGCCTTCCCTTAATATATTTGTGGACGAGAGGTATCATTTAAAACTCTGCAGTTTTGTGAATTGCAGGGCCCCTGAGCTCCATTTTTCAACTTGCTTTTTTGGGAGCTGGCCGCAAAAGCACAGGATTGCTTCAGGCCCTCTTCTGGTTCTGGGGGGCAGGCTGAGCTTGTGCTTAATTCTTCTTCCTGATGGGAAAATAGAGTGACCTGTGCCTGTCCCAACACCTAGAGCTAGTCTCTCATTGGTTCCCCCTTTTCCCGTTCATCCTCAGGACAAATTGCAACCTGTACGGAACAGGAGGTTAAAGGTGCTGATTCTCCAAGGAGGGAGATCGCTAGTAAATCGGATGGAATGGCGAACCCCAGCCAAGGAGATGAGAAATGAGGTGCGTTTTAGAAACCTTTCCCGATCACACCGTGTACCATCTTCTGGGTTTCTCATGCCTGTTTTCGATGTAGGAAGATGCCCTTGAACCTGCAGATTTGGGACCCATGGGATGGGTACCATGCAGTATTACTTGAAAGGGTCTGTGTTGGCTCACCCAACCTCACCGAACCTCTCAGCCCCAAGAGTGTCCACCCTTATGTCTCAATCAGCTGTGGATCTAGATATGGTCAATCCAGGTTGCATCACAGCCCCTGAACGAATTTTGTAAGAATTTCTCTCTCTTTCACTGTCTTTGTTTCACGGGTTTTGAAAAGTAATTTATTTTTATAATGGGGTTTAGCTGCTTTTCACGGCTGTGTTTATGCCGCTTTACACCCCCTTGACTCACTTACAGAGAGATATCAATACATAGGTTTGAAGATTCTTACTAGTCAGATATATTCTTGTGCGGTGAATAGGGGGTGTTGAGTCCAGTTCACTGAGCAAGGAATAGGTCTTGTCTATTACATATTGGGTTTATGGAACGGTATCTGAGCTAATTTGAAACCCTTGTTTTATGCATCACCCCACCTCACCTTTCCCGTTCAGCAGCCATAGTGTGTTTCCTAAACGTGTGACTCTGTTCTGTTTTGCAATTCAGTTCAAGTGTAGCGGTTTTTACATTCCCTCTATAAGTGATATCTTATGATAAGTGTCTTTTTCTGTGTGACTTATTTCACTTAGAAACGTCGTACCTAAATCCACTCATCGTGCTGCTACTAGCCTTATGACGTTGATTTCATGGCTGAGTGATATTCCATTGTACATGAGGACCACAACTTCTTTATCCATTTTTCTCTTTCCTAGGATATTTAAGGTGTAATGAAGTGGGGGTTCTTGTCAACAGAGCAGCCCTCAACTTTGGGGTGCCTGTGTCTTGCTGATTTGTAGTTTTCCAATTTATACGCCCATGAGTGGAAGTGCCCTATGCTCTCCAAGCTGTGTTTTTTAGATGTTTCAGAACACACCGTACACTTCTCCAGAGTGGCTGTTGGCAATTTACATCCCACCCATCAGCGTAGCAAGGCTCCCATTTCTCCATGGCCGGTCCTGCATTTCTGGTTTGCACACTTTTTCCGCATGGCCCTTTTGCCCGCTGGGAAGCGAGACTTTTTTGGAGCGCTGATTTGCCTTTCCAGGTTGCTTGGTTGGCCAAAAAGGGCGTATGCGTTTTTTCCTGAATATATTCAGGAAAAAACGCATACGCCCTTTTTGGCCAAGGGCATCATTGTCCACGTTTTGCCGCTTTTCATGTGCTTTCAAGGCGATTCGAATCTACCTCCTGAAATCTGTTTCCTGCAATTCTGCCTTGCTTTCAAAGCCTCTTCGTTGCCTTCCCTTAATATATTTGTGGACGAGAGGTATCATTTAAAACTCTGCAGTTTTTTGAATTGCAGGGCCCCTGAGCTCCATTTTTCAACTCGCTTTTTTGGGAGCTGGCCGCAAAAGCACAGGATTGCTTCAGGCCCTCTTCTGGTTCTGGGGGGCAGGCTGAGCTTGTGCTTAATTCTTCTTCCTGATGGGAAAATAGAGTGACCTGTGCCTGTCCCAACACCTAGAGCTAGTCTCTCATTGGTTCCCCCTCTTCCCCTTCATCCTCAGGACAAATTGCAACCTGTACGGAACAGGAGGTTAAAGGTGCTGATTCTCCAAGGAGGGAGATGGCTAGTAAATCGGCTGGAATGGCGAACCCGAGCAAAGGAGATGAGAAATGAGGTGCGTTTTAGAAATCTTTCCCGAGCACACGGTGTACCATCTTCTGGGTTTCTCATGCATGTTTTCGATGTAGGAAGATGCCCTTGAACCTGGAGATTTGGGACCCATGGGATGGGTACCATGCAGTATTACTTGAAAGGGTCTGCGTTGGCTCACCCAACCTCACCGAACCTCTCAGCCCCAAGAGTGTCCACCCTTATGTCTCAATCAGCTGTGGATCTAGATATGGTCAATCCAGGTTGCATCACAGCCCCTGAACGAATTTTGTAAGAATTTCTCTCTCTTTTACTGTCTTTGTTTCACTGATTTTTAAAAGTAATTTATTTTTATAATGGGGTTTAGCTGCTTTTCACGGCTGTGTTTATGCCGCTTTACACCCCCTTGACTCACTTACAGAGAGATATCAATACATAGGTTTGAAGATTCTTACTAGTCAGATATATTCTTGTGCGGTGAATAGGGGGTGTTGAGTCCAGTTCATTGAAAAAGGAATCGGTCTTGTCTCTTACATATTGGGTTTATGGAACGGTATCTGAGCTAATTTGAAACCCTTGTTTTATGCATCACCCCACCTCACCTTTCCCGTTCAGCAGCCATAGTGTGTTTTCTAAATGTGTGACTCTGTTCTGTTTTGCAATTCAGTTCAAGTGTAGCGGTTTTTACATTCCCTCTATAAGTGATATCTTATGATAAGTGTCTTTTTCTGTGTGACTTATTTCACTTAGAATCGTCGTACCTAAATCCACTCATCATGCTGCTACTAGCCTTATGACGTAGATTTCATGGCTGAGTGATATTCCATTGTACATGAGGACCACAACTTCTTTATCCATTTTTCTCTTTCCTAGGATATTTAAGGTGTAATGAAGTGGGGGTTCTTGTCAACAGAGCAACCCTAAACATTGAGGTGCCTGTGTCTTGCTGATTTTTAGTTTTCCAATTTATACGCCCATGAGTGGAAGTGCCCTATGCTCTCCAAGCTGTGTTTTTTAGATGTTTCAGAACACACCGTACACTTCTCCAGAGTGGCTGTTGGCAATTCACATCCCACCCATCAGCGTAGCAAGGCTCCCATTTCTCCATGGCCGGTCCTGCATTTCTGGTTTGGACACTTTTTTCCGCATGGCCCTTTTGCCCGCTGGGAAGCGAGACTTCTTTGGAGCGCTGATTTGCCTTTCCAGGTTGCTTGGTTGGCCAAAAAGGGCGTATGCGTTTTTTCCTGAATATATTCAGGAAAAAACGCATACGCCCTTTTTGGCCAAGGGCATCATTGTCCACGTTTTGCCGCTTTTCATGTGCTTTCAAGGCGATTCGAATCTACCTCCTGAAATCTGTTTCCTGCAATTCTGCCTTGCTTTCAAAGCCTCTTCGTTGCCTTCCCTTAATATATTTGTGGACGAGAGGTATCATTTAAAACTCTGCAGTTTTGTGAATTGCGGGGCCCCTGAGCTCCATTTTTCATGTCGATCTTTTGGGAGCTGGCCGCAAAAGCGCAGGATTGCTTCAGGCCCTCTTCTGGTTCTGGGGGGCAGGCTGAGCTTGTGCTTAATTCTTCTTCCTGATGGGAAAATAGAGTGACCTGTGCCTGTCCCAACACCTAGAGCTAGTCTCTCATTGGTTCCCCCTCTTCCCCTTCATCCTCATGACAAATTGCAACCTGTACGGAACAGGAGGTTAAAGGTGCTGATTCTCCAAGGAGGGAGATGGCTAGTAAATCGGATGGAATGGCGAACCCCAGCCAAGGAGATGAGAAATGAGGTGCGTTTTAGAAACCTTTCCCGATCACACCGTGTACCATCTTCTGGGTTTCTCATGCCTGTTTTCGATGTAGGAAGATGCCCTTGAACCTGCAGATTTGGGACCCATGGGATGGGAACCATGCAGTATTACTTGAAAGGGTCTGCGTTGGCTCACCCAACCTCACCGAACCTCTCAGCCCCAAGAGTGTCCACCCTTATGTCTCAATCAGCTGTGGATCTAGATATGTTCAATCCAGGTTGCATCACAGCCCCTGAACGAATTTTGTAAGAATTTCTCTCTCTTTCACTGTCTTTGTTTCACGGGTTTTGAAAAGTAATTTATTTTTATAATGGGGTTTAGCTGCTTTTCACGGCTGTGTTTATGCCGCTTTACACCCCCTTGACTCACTTACAGAGAGATATCAATACATAGGTTTGAAGATTCTTACTAGTCAGATATATTCTTGTGCGGTGAATAGGGGGTGTTGAGTCCAGTTCACTGAGCAAGGAATACGTCTTGTCTATTACATATTGGGTTTATGGAACGGTATCTGAGCTAATTTGAAACCCTTGTTTTATGCATCACCCCACCTCACCTTTCCCGTTCAGCAGCCATAGTGTGTTTCCTAAACGTGTGACTCCGTTCTGTTTTGCAATTCAGTTCAAGTGTAGCGGTTTTTACATTCCCTCTATAAGTGATATCTTATGATAAGTGTCTTTTTCTGTGTGACTTATTTCACTTAGAATCGTCGTACCTAAATCCACTCATCGTGCTGCTACTAGCCTTATGACGTAGATTTCATGGCTGAGTGATATTCCATTGTACATGAGGACCACAACTTCTTTATCCATTTTTCTCTTTCCTAGGATATTTAAGGTGTAATGAAGTGGGGGTTCTTGTCAACAGAGCAGCCCTAAACATTGGGGTGCCTGTGTCTTGCTGATTTTTAGTTTTCCAATTTATACGCCCATGAGTGGAAGTGCCCTATGCTCTCCAAGCTGTGTTTTTTAGATGTTTCAGAACACACCGTACACTTCTCCAGAGTGGCTGTTGGCAATTCACATCCCACCCATCAGCGTAGCAAGGCTCCCATTTCTCCATGGCCGGTTCTGCATTTCTGGTTTGGACACTTTTTTCCGCATGGCCCTTTTGCCCGCTGGGAAGCGAGACTTCTTTGGAGCGCTGATTTGCCTTTCCAGGTTGCTTGGTTGGCCAAAAAGGGCGTATGCGTTTTTTCCTGAATATATTCAGGAAAAAACGCATACGCCCTTTTTGGCCAAGGGCATCATTGTCCACGTTTTGCCGCTTTTCATGTGCTTTCAAGGCGATTCGAATCTACCTCCTGAAATCTGTTTCCTGCAATTCTGCCTTGCTTTCAAAGCCTCTTCGTTGCCTTCCCTTAATATATTTGTGGACTAGAGGTATCATTTAAAACTCTGCAGTTTTGTGAATTGCGGGGCCCATGAGCTCCATTTTTCATCTCGATCTTTTGGGAGCTGGCCGCAAAAGCGCAGGATTGCTTCAGGCCCTCTTCTGGTTCTGGGGGGCAGGCTGAGCTTGTGCTTAATTCTTCTTCCTGATGGGAAAATAGAGTGACCTGTGCCTGTCCCAACACCTAGAGCTAGTCTCTCATTGGTTCCCCCTCTTCCCCTTCATCCTCATGACAAATTGCAACCTGTACGGAACAGGAGGTTAAAGGTGCTGATTCTCCAAGGAGGGAGATGGCTAGTAAATCGGATGGAATGGCGAACCCCAGCCAAGGAGATGAGAAATGAGGTGCGTTTTAGAAACCTTTCCCGATCACACCGTGTACCATCTTCTGGGTTTCTCATGCCTGTTTTCGATGTAGGAAGATGCCCTTGAACCTGCAGATTTGGGACCCATGGGATGGGTACCATGCAGTATTACTTGAAAGGGTCTGCGTTGGCTCACCCAACCTCACCGAACCTCTCAGCCCCAAGAGTGTCCACCCTTATGTCTCAATCAGCTGTGGATCTAGATATGTTCAATCCAGGTTGCATCACAGCCCCTGAACGAATTTTGTAAGAATTTCTCTCTCTTTCACTGTCTTTGTTTCACGGGTTTTGAAAAGTAATTTATTTTTATAATGGGGTTTAGCTGCTTTTCACGGCTGTATTTATGCCGCTTTACACCCCCTTGACTCACTTACAGAGAGATATCAATACATAGGTTTGAAGATTCTTACTAGTCAGATATATTCTTGTGCGGTGAATAGGGGGTGTTGAGTCCAGTTCACTGAGCAAGGAATAGGTCTTGTCTATTACATATTGGGTTTATGGAACGGTATCTGAGCTAATTTGAAACCCTTGTTTTATGCATCACCCCACCTCACCTTTCCCGTTCAGCAGCCATAGTGTGTTTCCTAAACGTGTGATTCCGTTCTGTTTTGCAATTCAGTTCAAGTGTAGCGGTTTTTACATTCCCTCTATAAGTGATATCTTATGATAAGTGTCTTTTTCTGTGTGACTTATTTCACTTAGAATCGTCGTACCTAAATCCACTCATCGTGCTGCTACTAGCCTTATGACGTAGATTTCATGGCTGAGTGATATTCCATTGTACATGAGGACCACAACTTCTTTATCCATTTTTCTCTTTCCTAGGATATTTAAGGTGTAATGAAGTGGGGGTTCTTGTCAACAGAGCAGCCCTAAACATTGGGGTGCCTGTGTCTTGCTGATTTTTAGTTTTCCAATTTATACGCCCATGAGTGGAAGTGCCCTATGCTCTCCAAGCTGTGTTTTTTAGATGTTTCAGAACACACCGTACACTTCTCCAGAGTGGCTGTTGGCAATTCACATCCCACCCATCAGCGTAGCAAGGCTCCCATTTCTCCATGGCCGGTCCTGCATTTCTGGTTTGGACACTTTTTTCCGCATGGCCCTTTTGCCCGCTGGGAAGCGAGACTTCTTTGGAGCGCTGATTTGCCTTTCCAGGTTGCTTGGTTGGCCAAAAAGGGCGTATGCGTTTTTTCCTGAATATATTCAGGAAAAAACGCATACGCCCTTTTTGGCCAAGGGCATCATTGTCCACGTTTTGCCGCTTTTCATGTGCTTTCAAGGCGATTCGAATCTACCTCCTGAAATCTGTTTCCTGCAATTCTGCCTTGCTTTCAAAGCCTCTTCGTTGCCTTCCCTTAATATATTTGTGGACGAGAGGTATCATTTAAAACTCTGCAGTTTTGTGAATTGCAGCGCCCCTGAGCTCCATTTTTCAACTCGCTTTTTTGGGAGCTGGCCGCAAAAGCGCAGGATTGCTTCAGGCCCTCTTCTGGTTCTGGGGGGCAGGCTGAGCTTGTGCTTAATTCTTCTTCCTGATGGGAAAATAGAGTGACCTGTGCCTGTCCCAACACCTAGAGCTAGTCTCTCATTGGTTCCCCCTCTTCCCCTTCATCCTCAGGACAAATTGCAACCTGTACGGAACAGGAGGTTAAAGGTGCTGATTCTCCAAGGAGGGAGATGGCTAGTAAATCGGATGGAATGGCAACCCCAGCCAAGGAGATGAGAAATGAGGTGCGTTTTAGAAACCTTTCCCGATCACACCGTGTACCATCTTCTGGGTTTCTCATGCCTGTTTTCGATGTAGGAAGATGCCCTTGAACCTGCAGATTTGGGACCCATGGGATGGGAACCATGCAGTATTACTTGAAAGGGTCTGCGTTGGCTCACCCAACCTCACCGAACCTCTCAGCCCCAAGAGTGTCCACCCTTATGTCTCAATCAGCTGTGGATCTAGATATGTTCAATCCAGGTTGCATCACAGCCCCTGAACGAATTTTGTAAGAATTTCTCTCTCTTTCACTGTCTTTGTTTCACGGGTTTTGAAAAGTAATTTATTTTTATAATGGGGTTTAGCTGCTTTTCACGGCTGTGTTTATGCCACTTTACACCCCCTTGACTCACTTACAGAGAGATATCAATACATAGGTTTGAAGATTCTTACTAGTCAGATATATTCTTGTGCGGTGAATAGGGGGTGTTGAGTCCAGTTCACTGAGCAAGGAATAGGTCTTGTCTATTACATATTGGGTTTATGGAACGGTATCTGAGCTAATTTGAAACCCTTGTTTTATGCATCACCCCACCTCAACTTTCCCGTTCAGCAGCCATAGTGTGTTTCCTAAACGTGTGACTCCGTTCTGTTTTGCAATTCAGTTCAAGTGTAGTGGTTTTTACATTCCCTCTATAAGTGATATCTTATGATAAGTGTCTTTTTCTGTGTGACTTATTTCACTTAGAATCGTCGTACCTAAATCCACTCATCGTGCTGCTACTAGCCTTATGACGTTGATTTCATGGCTGAGTGTTATTCCATCGTACATGAGGACCACAACTTCTTTATCCATTTTTCTCTTTCCTAGGATATTTAAGGTGTAATGAAGTGGGGGTTCTTGTCAACAGAGCAGCCCTCAACTTTGGGGTGCCTGTGTCTTGCTGATTTTTAGTTTTCCCAATTTATACGCCCATGAGTGGAAGTGCCCTATGCTCTCCAAGCTGTGTTTTTTAGATGTTTCAGAACACACCATACACTTCTCCAGAGTGGCTGTTGGCAATTTACATCCCACCCATCAGCATAGCAAGGCTCCCATTTCTCCATGGCCGGTCCTGCATTTCTGGTTTGGACACCTTTTTCCGCATGGCCCTTTTGCCCGCTGGGAAGCGAGACTTCTTTGGAGCGCTGATTTGCCTTTCCAGGTTGCTTGGTTGGCCAAAAAGGGCGTATGCGTTTTTTCCTGAATATATTCAGGAAAAAACGCATACGCCCTTTTTGGCCAAGGGCATCATTGTCCACGTTTTGCCGCTTTTCATGTGCTTTCAAGGCGATTCGAATCTACCTCCTGAAATCTGTTTCCTGCAATTCTGCCTTGCTTTCAAAGCCTCTTCGTTGCCTTCCCTTAATATATTTCGGGACGAGAGGTATCATTTAAAACTCTGCAGTTTTGTGAATTGCGGGGCCCCTGAGCTCCATTCTTCATCTCGATCTTTTGGGAGCTGGCCGCAAAAGCGCAGGATTGCTTCAGGCCCTCTTCTGGTTCTGGGGGGCAGGCTGAGCTTGTGCTTAATTCTTCTTCCTGATGGGAAAATAGAGTGACCTGTGCCTGTCCCAACACCTAGAGCTAGTCTCTCATTGGTTCCCCCTCTTCCCCTTCATCCTCATGACAAATTGCAACCTGTACGGAACAGGAGGTTAAAGGTGCTGATTCTCCAAGGAGGGAGATGGCTAGTAAATCGGATGGAATGGCGAACCCCAGCCAAGGAGATGAGAAATGAGGTGCGTTTTAGAAACCTTTCCCGATCACACCGTGTACCATCTTCTGGGTTTCTCATGCCTGTTTTCGATGTAGGAAGATGCCCTTGAACCTGCAGATTTGGGACCCATGGGATGGGTACCATGCAGTATTACTTGAAAGGGTCTGCGTTGGCTCACCCAACCTCACCGAACCTCTCAGCCCCAAGAGTGTCCACCCTTATGTCTCAATCAGCTGTGGATCTAGATATGTTCAATCCAGGTTGCATCACAGCCCCTGAACGAATTTTGTAAGAATTTCTCTCTCTTTCACTGTCTTTGTTTCACGGGTTTTGAAAAGTAATTTATTTTTATAATGGGGTTTAGCTGCTTTTCACGGCTGTGTTTATGCCGCTTTACACCCCCTTGACTCACTTACAGAGAGATATCAATACATAGGTTTGAAGATTCTTACTAGTCAGATATATTCTTGTGCGGTGAATAGGGGGTGTTGAGTCCAGTTCACTGAGCAAGGAATAGGTCTTGTCTATTACATATTGGGTTTATGGAACGGTATCTGAGCTAATTTGAAACCCTTGTTTTATGCATCACCCCACCTCACATTTCCCGTTCAGCAGCCATAGTGTGTTTCCTAAACGTGTGACTCCGTTCTGTTTTGCAATTCAGTTCAAGTGTAGCGGTTTTTACATTCCCTCTATAAGTGATATCTTATGATAAGTGTCTTTTTCTGTGTGACTTATTTCACTTAGAATCGTCGTACCTAAATCCACTCATCGTGCTGCTACTAGCCTTATGACGTAGATTTCATGGCTGAGTGATATTCCATTGTACATGAGGACCACAACTTCTTTATCCATTTTTCTCTTTCCTAGGATATTTAAGGTGTAATGAAGTGGGGGTTCTTGTCAACAGAGCAGCCCTAAACATTGGGGTGCCTGTGTCTTGCTGATTTTTAGTTTTCCAATTTATACGCCCATGAGTGGAAGTGCCCTATGCTCTCCAAGCTGTGTTTTTTAGATGTTTCAGAACACACCGTACACTTCTCCAGAGTGGCTGTTGGCAATTCACATCCCACCCATCAGCGTAGCAAGGCTCCCATTTCTCCATGGCCGGTCCTGCATTTCTGGTTTGGACACTTTTTTCCGCATGGCCCTTTTGCCCGCTGGGAAGCGAGACTTCTTTGGAGCGCTGATTTGCCTTTCCAGGTTGCTTGGTTGGCCAAAAAGGGCGTATGCGTTTTTTCCTGAATATATTCAGGAAAAAACGCATACGCCCTTTTTGGCCAAGGGCATCATTGTCCACGTTTTGCCGCTTTTCATGTGCTTTCAAGGCAATTCGAATCTACCTCCTGAAATCTGTTTCCTGCAATTCTGCCTTGCTTTCAAAGCCTCTTCGTTGCCTTCCCTTAATATATTTGTGGACTAGAGGTATCATTTAAAACTCTGCAGTTTTGTGAATTGCGGGGCCCCTGAGCTCCATTTTTCATCTCGATCTTTTGGGAGCTTGCCGCAAAAGCGCAGGATTGCTTCAGGCCCTCTTCTGGTTCTGGGGGGCAGGCTGAGCTTGTGCTTAATTCTTCTTCCTGATGGGAAAATAGAGTGACCTGTGCCTGTCCCAACACCTAGAGCTAGTCTCTCATTGGTTCCCCCTCTTCCCCTTCATCCTCAGGACAAATTGCAACCTGTACGGAACAGGAGGTTAAAGGTGCTGATTCTCCAAGGAGGGAGATGGCTAGTAAATCGGCTGGAATGGCGAACCCGAGCCAAGGAGATGAGAAATGAGGTGCGTTTTAGAAGCCTTTCCCGATCACACGGTGTACCATCTTCTGGGTTTCTCATGCCTGTTTTCGATGTAGGAAGATGCCCTTGAACCTGGAGATTTGGGACCCATGGGATGGGTACCATGCAGTATTACTTGAAAGGGTCTGCGTTGGCTCACCCAACCTCACCGAACCTCTCAGCCCCAAGAGTGTCCACCCTTATGTCTCAGTCAGCTGTGGGTCTAGATATGTTCAATCCAGGTTGCATCACAGCCCCTGAACGAATTTTGGAAGAATTTCTCTCTCTTTCACTGTCTTTGTTTCACGGGTTTTGAAAAGTAATTTATTTTTATAATGGGGTTTAGCTGCTTTTCACGGCTGTGTTTATGCCGCTTTACACCCCCTTGACTCACTTACAGAGAGATATCAATACATAGGTTTGAAGATTCTTACTAGTCAGATATATTCTTGTGCGGTGAATAGGGGGTGTTGAGTCCAGTTCACTGAGCAAGGAATAGGTCTTGTCTATTACATATTGGGTTTATGGAACGGTATCTGAGCTAATTTGAAACCCTTGTTTTATGCATCACCCCACCTCACCTTTCCCGTTCAGCAGCCATAGTGTGTTTCCTAAACGTGTGACTCCGTTCTGTTTTGCAATTCAGTTCAAGTGTAGCGGTTTTTACATTCCCTCTATAAGTGATATCTTATGATAAGTGTCTTTTTCTGTGTGACATATTTCACTTAGAATCGTCGTACCTAAATCCACTCATCGTGCTGCTACTAGCCTTATGACGTAGATTTCATGGCTGAGTGATATTCCATTGTACATGAGGAGCACAACTTCTTTATCCATTTTTCTCTTTCCTAGGATATTTAAGGTGTAATGAAGTGGGGGTTCTTGTCAACAGAGCAGCCCTAAACATTGGGGTGCCTGTGTCTTGCTGATTTTTAGTTTTCCAATTTATACGCCCATGAGTGGAAGTGCCCTATGCTCTCCAAGCTGTGTTTTTTAGATGTTTCAGAACACACCGTACACTTCTCCAGAGTGGCTGTTGGCAATTCACATCCCACCCATCAGCGTAGCAAGGCTCCCATTTCTCCATGGCCGGTCCTGCATTTCTGGTTTGGACACTTTTTTCCGCATGGCCCTTTTGCCCGCTGGGAAGCGAGACTTCTTTGGAGCGCTGATTTGCCTTTCCAGGTTGCTTGGTTGGCCAAAAAGGGCGTATGCGTTTTTTCCTGAATATATTCAGGAAAAAACGCATACGCCCTTTTTGGCCAAGGGCATCATTGTCCACGTTTTGCCGCTTTTCATGTGCTTTCAAGGCGATTCGAATCTACCTCCTGAAATCTGTTTCCTGCAATTCTGCCTTGCTTTCAAAGCCTCTTCGTTGCCTTCCCTTAATATATTTGTGGACTAGAGGTATCATTTAAAACTCTGCAGTTTTGTGAATTGCGGGGCCCCTGAGCTCCATTTTTCATCTCGATCTTTTGGGAGCTGGCCGCAAAAGCGCAGGATTGCTTCAGGCCCTCTTCTGGTTCTGGGGGGCAGGCTGAGCTTGTGCTTAATTCTTCTTCCTGATGGGAAAATAGAGTGACCTGTGCCTGTCCCAACACCTAGAGCTAGTCTCTCATTGGTTCCCCCTCTTCCCGTTCATCCTCAGGACAAATTGCAACCTGTACGGAACAGGAGGTTAAAGGTGCTGATCCTCCAAGGAGGGAGATGGCTAGTAAATCGGATGGAATGGCGAACCCCAGGCAAGGAGATGAGAAATGAGGTGCGTTTTAGAAACCTTTCCCGATCACACGGTGTACCATCTTCTGGGTTTCTCATGCCTGTTTTCGATGTAGGAAGATGCCCTTGAACCTGGAGATTTGGGACCCATGGGATGGGTACCATGCAGTATTACTTGAAAGGGTCTGCGTTGGCTCACCCAACCTCACCGAACCTCTCAGCCCCAAGAGTGTCCACCCTTATGTCTCAATCAGCTGTGGATCTAGATATGTTCAATCCAGGTTGCATCACAGCCCATGAACGAATTTTGTAAGAATTTCTCTCTCTTTCACTGTCTTTGTTTCACGGGTTTTGAAAAGTAATTTATTTTTATAATGGGGTTTAGCTGCTTTTCACGGCTGTGTTTATGCCGCTTTACACCCCCTTGACTCACTTACAGAGAGATATCAATACATAGGTTTGAAGATTCTTACTAGTCAGATATATTCTTGTGCGGTGAATAGGGGGTGTTGAGTCCAGTTCACTGAGCAAGGAATAGGTCTTGTCTATTACATATTGGGTTTATGGAACGGTATCTGAGCTAATTTGAAACCCTTGTTTTATGCATCACCCCACCTCACCTTTCCCGTTCAGCAGCCATAGTGTGTTTCCTAAACGTGTGACTCCGTTCTGTTTTGCAATTCAGTTCAAGTGTAGCGGTTTTTACATTCCCTCTATAAGTGATATCTTATGATAAGTGTCTTTTTCTGTGTGACTTATTTCACTTAGAATCGTCGTACCTAAATCCACTCATCGTGCTGCTACTAGCCTTATGACGTTGATTTCATGGCTGAGTGATATTCCATTGTACATGAGGACCACAACTTCTTTATCCATTTTTCTCTTTCCTAGGATATTTAAGGTGTAATGAAGTGGGGTTTCTTGTCAACAGAGCAGCCCTCAACTTTGGGGTGCCTGTGTCTTGCTGATTTTTAGTTTTCCCAATTTATACGCCCATGAGTGGAAGTGCCCTATGCTCTCCAAGCTGTGTTTTTCAGATGTTTCAGAACACACCATACACTTCTCCAGAGTGGCTGTTGGCAATTTACATCCCACCCATCAGCATAGCAAGGCTCCCATTTCTCCATGGCCGGTCCTGCATTTCTGGTTTGGACACCTTTTTCCGCATGGCCCTTTTGCCCGCTGGGAAGCGAGACTTCTTTGGAGCGCTGATTTGCCTTTCCAGGTTGCTTGGTTGGCCAAAAAGGGCGTATGCGTTTTTTCCTGAATATATTCAGGAAAAAACGCATACGCCCTTTTTGGCCAAGGGCATCATTGTCCACGTTTTGCCGCTTTTCATGTGCTTTCAAGGCGATTCGAATCTACCTCCTGAAATCTGTTTCCTGCAATTCTGCCTTGCTTTCAAAGCCTCTTCGTTGCCTTCCCTTAATATATTTCGGGACGAGAGGTATCATTTAAAACTCTGCAGTTTTGTGAATTGCGGGGCCCCTGAGCTCCATTTTTCATCTCGATCTTTTGGGAGCTGGCCGCAAAAGCGCAGGATTGCTTCAGGCCCTCTTCTGGTTCTGGGGGGCAGGCTGAGCTTGTGCTTAATTCTTCTTCCTGATGGGAAAATAGAGTGACCTGTGCCTGTCCCAACACCTAGAGCTAGTCTCTCATTGGTTCCCCCTCTTCCCCTTCATCCTCATGACAAATTGCAACCTGTACGGAACAGGAGGTTAAAGGTGCTGATTCTCCAAGGAGGGAGATGGCTAGTAAATCGGATGGAATGGCGAACCCCAGCCAAGGAGATGAGAAATGAGGTGCGTTTTAGAAACCTTTCCCGATCACACCG
The DNA here is from genome assembly GCF_949987535.1 of Balaenoptera acutorostrata. Classification (NCBI taxonomy): domain Eukaryota; kingdom Metazoa; phylum Chordata; class Mammalia; order Artiodactyla; family Balaenopteridae; genus Balaenoptera; species Balaenoptera acutorostrata. The sequence goes on from NW_026646417.1 coordinate 220,492, forward strand.
TGTACCATCTTCTGGGTTTCTCATGCCTGTTTTCGATGTAGGAATATGCCCTTGAACCTGCAGATTTGGGACCCATGGGATGGGAACCATGCAGTATTACTTGAAAGGGTCTGCGTTGGCTCACCCAACCTCACCGAACCTCTCAGCCCCAAGAGTGTCCACCCTTATGTCTCAATCAGCTGTGGATCTAGATATGTTCAATCCAGGTTGCATCACAGCCCCTGAACGAATTTTGTAAGAATTTCTCTCTCTTTCACTGTCTTTGTTTCACGGTTTTGAAAAGTAATTTATTTTTATAATGGGGTTTAGCTGCTTTTCACGGCTGTGTTTATGCCGCTTTACACCCCCTTGACTCACTTACAGAGAGATATCAATACATAGGTTTGAAGATTCTTACTAGTCAGATATATTCTTGTGCGGTGAATAGGGGGTGTTGAGTCCAGTTCACTGAGCAAGGAATAGGTCTTGTCTATTACATATTGGGTTTATGGAACGGTATCTGAGCTAATTTGAAACCCTTGTTTTATGCATCACCCCACCTCACCTTTCCCGTTCAGCAGCCATAGTGTGTTTCCTAAACGTGTGACTCCGTTCTGTTTTGCCATTCAGTTCAAGTGTAGCGGTTTTTACATTCCCTCTATAAGTGATATCTTATGATAAGTGTCTTTTTCTGTGTGACTTATTTCACTTAGAATCGTCGTACCTAAATCCACTCATCGTGCTGCTACTAGCCTTATGACGTAGATTTCATGGCTGAGTGATATTCCATTGTACATGAGGACCACAACTTCTTTATCCATTTTTCTCTTTCCTAGGATATTTAAGGTGTAATGAAGTGGTGGTTCTTGTCAACAGAGCAGCCCTAAACATTGGGGTGCCTGTGTCTTGCTGATTTTTAGTTTTCCAATTTATACGCCCATGAGTGGAAGTGCCCTATGCTCTCCAAGCTGTGTTTTTTAGATGTTTCAGAACACACCGTACACTTCTCCAGAGTGGCTGTTGGCAATTCACATCCCACCCATCAGCGTAGCAAGGCTCCCATTTCTCCATGGCCGGTCCTGCATTTCTGGTTTGGACACTTTTTTCCACATGGCCCTTTTGCCCGCTGGGAAGCGAGACTTCTTTGGAGCGCTGATTTGCCTTTCCAGGTTGCTTGGTTGGCCAAAAAGGGCGTATGCGTTTTTTCCTGAATATATTCAGGAAAAAACGCATACGCCCTTTTTGGCCAAGGGCATCATTGTCCACGTTTTGCCGCTTTTCATGTGCTTTCAAGGCGATTCGAATCTACCTCCTGAAATCTGTTTCCTGCAATTCTGCCTTGCTTTCAAAGCCTCTTCGTTGCCTTCCCTTAATATATTTGTGGACTAGAGGTATCATTTAAAACTCTGCAGTTTTGTGAATTGCGGGGCCCCTGAGCTCCATTTTTCATCTCGATCTTTTGGGAGCTGGCCGCAAAAGCGCAGGATTGCTTCAGGCCCTCTTCTGGTTCTGGGGGGCAGGCTGAGCTTGTGCTTAATTCTTCCTGATGGGAAAATAGAGTGACCTGTGCCTGTCCCAACACCTAGAGCTAGTCTCTCATTGGTTCCCCCTCTTCCCCTTCATCCTCAGGACAAATTGCAACCTGTACGGAACAGGAGGTTAAAGGTGCTGATTCTCCAAGGAGGGAGATGGCTAGTAAATCGGATGGAATGGCGAACCCCAGCCAAGGAGATGAGAAATGAGGTGCGTTTTAGAAACCTTTCCCGATCACACCGTGTACCATCTTCTGGGTTTCTCATGCCTGTTTTCGATGTAGGAAGATGCCCTTGAACCTGGAGATTTGGGACCCATGGGATGGGTACCATGCAGTATTACTTGAAAGGGTCTGCGTTGGCTCACCCAACCTCACCGAACCTCTCAGCCCCAAGAGTGTCCACCCTTATGTCTCAATCAGCTGTGGGTCTAGATATGGTCAATCCAGGTTGCATCACAGCCCCTGAACGAATTTTGTAAGAATTTCTCTCTCTTTCACTGTCTTTGTTTCACGGGTTTTGAAAAGTAATTTATTTTTATAATGGGGTTTAGCTGCTTTTCACGGCTGTGTTTATGCTGCTTTACACCCCCTTGACTCACTTACAGAGAGATATCAATACATAGGTTTGAAGATTCTTACTAGTCAGATGTATTCTTGTGCGGTGAATAGGGGGTGTTGAGTCCAGTTCACTGAGCAAGGAATAGGTCTTGTCTATTACATATTGGGTTTATGGAACGGTATCTGAGCTAATTTGAAACCCTTGTTTTATGCATCACCCCACCTCACCTTTCCCGTTCAGCAGCCATAGTGTGTTTCCTAAACGTGTGACTCTGTTCTGTTTTGCAATTCAGTTCAAGTGTAGCGGTTTTTACATTCCCTCTAAAAGTGATATCTTATGATAAGTGTCTTTTTCTGTGTGACTTATTTCACTTAGAATCGTCGTACCTAAATCCACTCATCGTGCTGCTACTAGCCTTATGACGTTGATTTCGTGGCTGAGTGATATTCCATTGTACATGAGGACCACAACTTCTTTATCCATTTTTCTCTTTCCTAGGATATTTAAGGTGTAATGAAGTGGGGGTTCTTGTCAACAGAGCAGCCCTAAACTTTGGGGTGCCTGTGTTTTGCTGATTTTTAGTTTTCCCAATTTATACGCCCATGAGTGGAAGTGCCCTATGCTCTCCAAGCTGTGTTTTTTAGATGTTTCAGAACACACCGTACACTTCTCCAGGGTGGCTGTTGGCAATTTACATCCCACCCATCAGCGTAGCAAGGCTCCCATTTCTCCATGGCCGGTCCTGCATTTCTGGTTTGGACACTTTTTTCCGCATGGCCCTTTTGCCCGCTGGGAAGCGAGACTTTTTTGGAGCGCTGATTTGCCTTTCCAGGTTGCTTGGTTGGCCAAAAAGGGCGTATGCGTTTTTTCCTGAATATATTCAGGAAAAAACGCATACGCCCTTTTTGGCCAAGGGCATCATTGTCCACGTTTTGCCGCTTTTCATGTGCTTTCAAGGCGATTCGAATCTACCTCCTGAAATCTGTTTCCTGCAATTCTGCCTTGCTTTCAAAGCCTCTTCGTTGCCTTCCCTTAATATATTTGTGGACGAGAGGTATCATTTAAAACTCTGCAGGTTTGTGAATTGCAGGGCCCCTGAGCTCCATTTTTCAACTCGCTTTTTTGGGAGCTGGCCGCAAAAGCGCAGGATTGCTTCAGGCCCTCTTCTGGTTCTGGGGGGCAGGCTGAGCTTGTGCTTAATTCTTCTTCCTGATGGGAAAATAGAGTGACCTGTGCCTGTCCCAACACCTAGAGCTAGTCTCTCATTGGTTCCCCCTCTTCCCGTTCATCCTCAGGACAAATTGCAACCTGTACGGAACAGGAGGTTAAAGTTGCTGATCCTCCAAAGAGGGAGATGGCTAATAAATCGGCTGGAATGGCGAACCCGAGCAAAGGAGATGAGAAATGAGGTGCGTTTTAGAAACCTTTCCCGATCACACGGTGTACCATCTTCTGGGTTTCTCATGCCTGTTTTCGATGTAGGAAGATGCCCTTGAACCTGGAGATTTGGGACCCATGGGATGGGTACCATGCAGTATTACTTGAAAGGGTCTGCGTTGGCTCACCCAACCTCACCGAACCTCTCAGCCCCAAGAGTGTCCACCCTTATGTCTCAATCAGCTGTGGGTCTAGATATGGTCAATCCAGGTTGCATCACAGCCCCTGAACGAATTTTGTAAGAATTTCTCTCTCTTTCACTGTCTTTGTTTCACGGGTTTTGAAAAGTAATTTATTTTTATAATGGGGTTTAGCTGCTTTTCACGGCTGTGTTTATGCCGCTTTACACCCCCTTGACTCACTTACAGAGAGATATCAATACATAGGTTTTAAGATTCTTACAAGTCAGATATATTCTTGTGCGGTGAATAGGGGGTGTTGAGTCCAGTTCACTGAGCAAGGAATAGGTCTTGTCTATTACATATTGGGTTTATGGAACGGTATCTGAGCTAATTTGAAACCCTTGTTTTATGCATCACCCCACCTCACCTTTCCCGTTCAGCAGCCATAGTGTGTTTTCTAAATGTGTGACTCTGTTCTGTTTTGCAATTCAGTTCAAGTGTAGCGGTTTTTACATTCCCTCTATAAGTGATATCTTATGATAAGTGTCTTTTTCTGTGTGACTTATTTCACTTAGAATCGTCGTACCTAAATCCACTCATCATGCTGCTACTAGCCTTATGACTTTGATTTCATGGCTGAGTGATATTCCATTGTACATGAGGACCACAAAGTCTTTATCCATTTTTCTCTTTCCTAGGATATTTAAGGTGTAATGAAGTGGGGGTTCTTGTCAACAGAGCAGCCCTAAACTTTGGGGTGCCTGTGTCTTGCTGATTTTTAGTTTTCCAATTTATACGCCCATGAGTGGAAGTGCCCTATGCTCTCCAAGCTGTGTTTTTTAGATGTTTCAGAACACACCGTACACTTCTCCAGAGTGGCTGTTGGCAATTTACATCCCACCCATCAGCGTAGCAAGGCTCCCATTTCTCCATGGCCGGTCCTGCATTTCTGGTTTGGACACTTTTTTCCGCATGGCCCTTTTGCCCGCTGGGAAGCGAGACTTCTTTGGAGCGCTGATTTGCCTTTCCAGGTTGCTTGGTTGGCCAAAAAGGGCGTATGCGTTTTTTCCTGAATATATTCAGGAAAAAACGCATACGCCCTTTTTGGCCAAGGGCATCATTGTCCACGTTTTGCCGCTTTTCATGTGCTTTCAAGGCGATTCGAATCTACCTCCTGAAATCTGTTTCCTGCAATTCTGCCTTGCTTTCAAAGCCTCTTCGTTGCCTTCCCTTAATATATTTGTGGACGAGAGGTATCATTTAAAACTCTGCAGTTTTGTGAATTGCAGGGCCCCTGAGCTCCATTTTTCAACTCGCTTTTTTGGGAGCTGGCCGCAAAAGCGCAGGATTGCTTCAGGCCCTCTTCTGGTTCTGGGGGGCAGGCTGAGCTTGTGCTTAATTCTTCTTCCTGATGGGAAAATAGAGTGACCTGTGCCTGTCCCAAAACCTAGAGCTAGTCTCTCATTGGTTCCCCCTCTTCCCGTTCATCCTCAGGACAAATTGCAACCTGTACGGAACAGGAGGTTAAAGGTGCTGATTCTCCAAGGAGGGAGATGGCTAGTAAATCGGCTGGAATGGCCAACCCGAGCAAAGGAGATGAGAAATGAGGTGCGTTTTAGAAACCTTTCCCGATCACACGGTGTACCATCTTCTGGGTTTCTCATGCCTGTTTTCGATGTAGGAAGAAGCCCTTGAACCTGGAGATTTGGGACCCATGGGATGGCTACCATGCAGTATTACTTGAAAGGGTCTGCGTTGGCTCACCCAACCTCACCGAACCTCTCAGGCCCAAGAGTGTCCACCCTTATGTCTCAATCAGCTGTGGGTCTAGATATGGTCAATCCAGGTTGCATCACAGCCCCTGAACGAATTTTGTAAGAATTTCTCTCTCTTTCACTGTCTTTGTTTCACGGGTTTTGAAAAGTAATTTATTTTTATAATGGGGTTTAGCTGCTTTTCACGGCTGTGTTTATGCCACTTTACACCCCCTTGACTCACTTACAGAGAGATATCAATACATAGGTTTGAAGATTCTTACTAGTCAGATATATTCTTGTGCGGTGAATAGGGGGTGTTGAGTCCAGTTCACTGAGCAAGGAATAGGTCTTGTCTATTACATATTGGGTTTATGGAACGGTATCTGAGCTAATTTGAAACCCTTGTTTTATGCATCACCCCACCTCACCTTTCCCGTTCAGCAGCCATAGTGTGTTTCATAAACGTGTGACTCTGTTCTGTTTTGCAATTCAGTTCAAGTGTAGCGGTTTTTACATTCCCTCTATAAGTGATATCTTATGATAAGTGTCTTTTTCTGTGTGACTTATTTCACTTAGAATCGTCGTACCTAAATCCACTCATCGTGCTGCTACTAGCCTTATGACGTAGATTTCATGGCTGAGTGATATTCCATTGTACATGAGGACCACAACTTCTTTATCCATTTTTCTCTTTCCTAGGATATTTAAGGTGTAATGAAGTGGGGGTTCTTGTCAACAGAGCAGCCCTAAACTTTGGGGTGCCTGTGTCTTGCTGATTTTTAGTTTTCCAATTTATACGCCCATGAGTGGAAGTGCCCTATGCTCTCCAAGCTGTGTTTTTTAGATGTTTCAGAACACACCGTACACTTCTCCAGAGTGGCTGTTGGCAATTTACATCCCACCCATCAGCGTAGCAAGGCTCCCATTTCTCCATGGCCGGTCCTGCATTTCTGGTTTGGACACTTTTTTCCGCATGGCCCTTTTGCCCGCTGGGAAGCGAGACTTTTTTGGAGCGCTGCTTTGCCTTTCCAGGTTGCTTGGTTGGCCAAAAAGGGCGTATGCGTTTTTTCCTGAATATATTCAGGAAAAAACGCATACGCCCTTTTTGGCCAAGGGCATCATTGTCCACGTTTTGCCGCTTTTCATGTGCTTTCAAGGCGATTCGAATCTACCTCCTGAAATCTGTTTCCTGCAATTCTGCCTTGCTTTCAAAGCCTCTTCGTTGCCTTCCCTTAATATATTTGTGGACGAGAGGTATCATTTAAAACTCTGCAGGTTTGTTAATTGCAGGGCCCCTGAGCTCCATTTTTCAACTCGCTTTTTTGGGAGCTGGCCGCAAAAGCGCAGGATTGCTTCAGGCCCTCTTCTGGTTCTGGGGGGCAGGCTGAGCTTGTGCTTAATTCTTCTTCCTGATGGGAAAATAGAGTGACCTGTGCCTGTCCCAACACCTAGAGCTAGTCTCTCATTGGTTCCCCCTCTTCCCGTTCATCCTCAGGACAAATTGCAACCTGTACGGAACAGGAGGTTAAAGTTGCTGATCCTCCAAAGAGGGAGATGGCTAATAAATCGGCTGGAATGGCCAACCCGAGCAAAGGAGATGAGAAATGAGGTGCGTTTTAGAAACCTTTCCCGATCACACGGTGTACCATCTTCTGGGTTTCTCATGCCTGTTTTCGATGTAGGAAGATGCCCTTGAACCTGCAGATTTGGGACCCATGGGATGGGTACCATGCAGTATTACTTGAAAGGGTCTGCGTTGGCTCACCCAACCTCACCGAACCTCTCAGCCCCAAGAGTGTCCACCCTTATGTCTCAATCAGCTGTGGGTCTAGATATGGTCAATCCAGGTTGCATCACAGCCCCTGAACGAATTTTGTAAGAATTTCTCTCTCTTTCACTGTCTTTGTTTCACGGGTTTTGAAAAGTAATTTATTTTTATAATGGGGTTTAGCTGCTTTTCACGGCTGTGTTTATGCCGCTTTACACCCCCTTGACTCACTTACAGAGAGATATCAATACATAGGTTTGAAGATTCTTACTAGTCAGATATATTCTTGTGCGGTGAATAGGGGGTGTTGAGTCCAGTTCACTGAGCAAGGAATAGGTCTTGTCTATTACATATTGGGTTTATGGAACGGTATCTGAGCTAATTTGAAACCCTTGTTTTATGCATCACCCCACCTCACCTTTCCCGTTCAGCAGCCATAGTGTGTTTTCTAAACGTGTGACTCTGTTCTGTTTTGCAATTCAGTTCAAGTGTAGCGGTTTTTACATTCCCTCTATAAGTGATATCTTATGATAAGTGTCTTTTTCTGTGTGACTTATTTCACTTAGAATCGTCGTACCTAAATCCACTCATCATGCTGCAACTAGCCTTATGACGTTGATTTCGTGGCTGAGTGATATTCCATTGTACATGAGGACCACAACTTCTTTATCCATTTTTCTCTTTCCTAGGATATTTAAGGTGTAATGAAGTGGGAGTTCTTGTCAACAGAGCAGCCCTAAACTTTGGGGTGCCTGTGTCTTGCTGATTTTTAGTTTTCCCAATTTATACGCCCATGAGTGGAAGTGCCCTATGCTCTCCAAGCTGTGGTTTTTAGATGTTTCAGAACACACCGTACACTTCTCCAGAGTGGCTGTTGGCAATTTACATCCCACCCATCAGCGTAGCAAGGCTCCCATTTCTCCATGGCCGGTCCTGCATTTCTGGTTTGGACACTTTTTTCCGCATGGCCCTTTTGCCCGCTGGGAAGCGAGACTTTTTTGGAGCGCTGATTTGCCTTTCCAGGTTGCTTGGTTGGCCAAAAAGGGCGTATGCGTTTTTTCCTGAATATATTCAGGAAAAAACGCATACGCCCTTTTTGGCCAAGGGCATCATTGTCCACGTTTTGCCGCTTTTCATGTGCTTTCAAGGCGATTCGAATCTACCTCCTGAAATCTGTTTCCTGCAATTCTGCCTTGCTTTCAAAGCCTCTTCGTTGCCTTCCCTTAATATATTTGTGGACGAGAGGTATCATTTAAAACTCTGCAGGTTTGTGAATTGCAGGGCCCCTGAGCTCCATTTTTCAACTCGCTTTTTTGGGAGCTGGCCGCAAAAGCGCAGGATTGCTTCAGGCCCTCTTCTGGTTCTGGGGGGCAGGCTGAGCTTGTGCTTAATTCTTCTTCCTGATGGGAAAATAGAGTGACCTGTGCCTGTCCCAACACCTAGAGCTAGTCTCTCATTGGTTCCCCCTCTTCCCGTTCATCCTCAGGACAAATTGCAACCTGTACGGAACAGGAGGTTAAAGTTGCTGATCCTCCAAAGAGGGAGATGGCTAATAAATCGGCTGGAATGGCGAACCCGTGCAAAGGAGATGAGAAATGAGGTGCGTTTTAGAAACCTTTCCCGATCACACGGTGTACCATCTTCTGGGTTTCTCATGCCTGTTTTCGATGTAGGAAGATGCCCTTGAACCTGCAGATTTGGGACCCATGGGATGGGTACCATGCAGTATTACTTGAAAGGGTCTGTGTTGGCTCACCCAACCTCACCGAACCTCTCAGCCCCAAGAGTGTCCACCCTTATGTCTCAATCAGCTGTGGGTCTAGATATGGTCAATCCAGGTTGCATCACAGCCCCTGAACGAATTTTGTAAGAATTTCTCTCTCTTTCACTGTCTTTGTTTCACGGGTTTTGAAAAGTAATTTATTTTTATAATGCGGTTTAGCTGCTTTTCACGGCTGTGTTTATGCCGCTTTACACCCCCTTGACTCACTTACAGAGAGATATCAATACATAGGTTTGAAGATTCTTACTAGTCAGATATATTCTTGTGCGGTGAATAGGGGGTGTTGAGTCCAGTTCACTGAGCAAGGAATAGGTCTTGTCTCTTACATATTGGGTTTATGGAACGGTATCTGAGCTAATTTGAAACCCTTGTTTTATGCATCACCCCACCTCACCTTTCCCGTTCAGCAGCCATAGTGTGTTTTCTAAATGTGTGACTCTGTTCTGTTTTGCAATTCAGTTCAAGTGTAGCGGTTTTTACATTCCCTCTATAAGTGATATCTTATGATAAGTGTCTTTTTCTGTGTGACTTATTTCACTTAGAATCGTCGTACCTAAATCCACTCATCATGCTGCAACTAGCCTTATGACGTTGATTTCGTGGCTGAGTGATATTCCATTGTACATGAGGACCACAACTTCTTTATCCATTTTTCTCTTTCCTAGGATATTTAAGGTGTAATGAAGTGGGGGTTCTTGTCAACAGAGCAGCCCTAAACTTTGGGGTGCCTGTGTCTTGCTGATTTTTAGTTTTCCCAATGTATACGCCCATGAGTGGAAGTGCCCTATGCTCTCCAAGCTGTGGTTTTTAGATGTTTCAGAACACACCGTACACTTCTCCAGAGTGGCTGTTGGCAATTTACATTCCACCCATCAGCGTAGCAAGGCTCCCATTTCTCCATGGCCGGTCCTGCATTTCTGGTTTGGACACTTTTTTCCGCATGGCCCTTTTGCCCGCTGGGAAGCGAGACTTTTTTGGAGCGCTGATTTGCCTTTCCAGGTTGCTTGGTTGGCCAAAAAGGGCGTATGCGTTTTTTCCTGAATATATTCAGGAAAAAACGCATATGCCCTTTTTGGCCAAGGGCATCATTGTCCACGTTTTGCCGCTTTTCATGTGCTTTCAAGGCGATTCGAATCTACCTCCTGAAATCTGTTTCCTGCAATTCTGCCTTGCTTTCAAAGCCTCTTCGTTGCCTTCCCTTAATATATTTGTGGACGAGAGGTATCATTTAAAACTCTGCAGTTTTGTGAATTGCAGGGCCCCTGAGCTCCATTTTTCAACTCGCTTTTTTGGGAGCTGGCCACAAAAGCGCAGGATTGCTTCAGGCCCTCTTCTGGTTCTGGGGGGCAGGCTGAGTTTGTGCTTAATTCTTCTTCCTGATGGGAAAATAGAGTGACCTGTGCCTGTCCCAACACCTAGAGCTAGTCTCTCATTGGTTCCCCCTCTTCCCCTTCATCCTCAGGACAAATTGCAACCTCTACGGAACAGGAGGTTAAAGGTACTGATTCTCCATGGAGGGAGATGGCTAGTAAATCGGCTGGAATGGCGAACCCGAGCAAAGGAGATGAGAAATGAGGTGCGTTTTAGAAACCTTTCCGATCACACGGTGTACCATCTTCTGGGTTTCTCATGCCTGTTTTCGATGTAGGAAGATTCCCTTGAACCTGGAGATTTGGGACCCATGGGATGGCTACCATGCAGTATTACTTGAAAGGGTCTGCCTTGGCTCACCCAACCTCACCGAACCTCTCAGCCCCAAGAGTGTCCACCCTTATGTCTCAATCAGCTGTGGGTCTAGATATGGTCAATCCAGGTTGCATCACAGCCCCTGAACGAATTTTGTAAGAATTTCTCTCTCTTTCTCTGTCTTTGTTTCACGGGTTTTGAAAAGTAATTTATTTTTATAATGGGGTTTAGCTGCTTTTCACGGCTGTGTTTATGCTGCTTTACACCCCCTTGACTCACTTACAGAGAGATATCAATACATAGGTGTGAAGATTCTTACTAGTCAGATGTATTCTTGTGCGGTGAATAGGGGGTGTTGAGTCCAGTTCACTGAGCAAGGAATAGGTCTTGTCTATTACATATTGGGTTTATGGAACGGTATCTGAGCTAATTTGAAACCCTTGTTTTATGCATCACCCCACCTCACCTTTCCCGTTCAGCAGCCATAGTGTGTTTCCTAAACGTGTGACTCTGTTCTGTTTTGCAATTCAGTTCAAGTGTAGCGGTTTTTACATTCCCTCTATAAGTGATATCTTATGATAAGTGTCTTTTTCTGTGTGACTTATTTCACTTAGAATCGTCGTACCTAAATCCACTCATCGTGCTGCTACTAGCCTTATGACGTTGATTTCGTGGCTGAGTGATATTCCATTGTACATGAGGACCACAACTTCTTTATCCATTTTTCTCTTTCCTAGGATATTTAAGGTGTAATGAAGTGGGGGTTCTTGTCAACAGAGCAGCCCTAAACTTTGGGGTGCATGTGTCTTGCTGATTTTTAGTTTTCCGATTTATACGCCCATGAGTGGAAGTGCCCTATGCTCTCCAAGCTGTGTTTTTTAGATGTTTCAGAACACACCGTACACTTCTCCAGGGTGGCTGTTGGCAATTGACATCCCACCCATCAGCGTAGCAAGGCTCCCATTTCTCCGTGGCCGGTCCTGCATTTCTGGTTTGGACACTTTTTTCCGCATGGCCCTTTTGCCCGCTGGGAAGCGAGACTTCTTTGGAGCGCTGAGTTGCCTTTCCAGGTTGCTTGGTTGGCCAAAAAGGGCGTATGCGTTTTTTCCTGAATATATTCAGGAAAAAACGCATACGCCCTTTTTGGCCAAGGGCATCATTGTCCACGTTTTGCCGCTTTTCATGTGCTTTCAAGGCGATTCGAATCTACCTCCTGAAATCTGTTTCCTGCAATTCTGCCTTGCTTTCAAAGCCTCTTCGTTGCCTTCCCTTAATATATTTGTGGACGAGAGGTATCATTTAAAACTCTGAAGTTTTGTGAATTGCAGCGCCCCTGAGCTCCATTTTTCAACTCGCTTTTTTGGGAGCTGGCCGCAAAAGCGCAGGATTGCTTCAGGCCCTCTTCTGGTTCTGGGGGGCAGGCTGAGCTTGTGCTTAATTCTTCTTCCTGATGGGAAAATAGAGTGACCTGTGCCTGTCCCAACACCTAGAGCTAGTCTCTCATTGGTTCCCCCTCTTCCCCTTCATCCTCAGGACAAATTGCAACCTGTACGGAACAGGAGGTTAAAGGTGCTGATTCTCCATGGAGGGAGATGGCTAGTAAATCGGCTGGAATGGCGAACCCGAGCAAAGGACATGAGAAATGAGGTGCGTTTTAGAAACCTTTCCGATCACACGGTGTACCATCTTCTGGGTTTCTCATGCCTGTTTTCGATGTAGGAAGATTCCCTTGAACCTGGAGATTTGGGACCCATGGGATGGGTACCATGCAGTATTACTTGAAAGGGTCTGCGTTGGCTCACCCAACCTCACCGAACCTCTCAGCCCCAAGAGTGTCCACCCTTATGTCTCAATCAGCTGTGGGTCTAGATATGGTCAATCCAGGTTGCATCACAGCCCCTGAACGAATTTTGTAAGAATTTCTCTCTCTTTCTCTGTCTTTGTTTCACGGGTTTTGAAAAGTAATTTATTTTTATAATGGGGTTTAGCTGCTTTTCACGGCTGTGTTTATGCCGCTTTACACCCCCTTGACTCACTTACAGAGAGATATCAATACATAGGTGTGAAGATTCTTACTAGTCAGATGTATTCTTGTGCGGTGAATAGGGGGTGTTGAGTCCAGTTCACTGAGCAAGGAATAGGTCTTGTCTATTACATATTGGGTTTATGGAACGGTATCTGAGCTAATTTGAAACCCTTGTTTTATGCATCACCCCACCTCACCTTTCCCGTTCAGCAGCCATAGTGTGTTTCCTAAACGTGTGACTCTGTTCTGTTTTGCAATTCAGTTCAAGTGTAGCGGTTTTTACATTCCCTCTATAAGTGATATCTTATGATAAGTGTCTTTTTCTGTGTGACTTATTTCACTTAGAATCGTCGTACCTAAATCCACTCATCGTGCTGCTACTAGCCTTATGACGTTGATTTCGTGGCTGAGTGATATTCCATTGTACATGAGGACCACAACTTCTTTATCCATTTTTCTCTTTCCTAGGATATTTAAGGTGTAATGAAGTGGGGGTTCTTGTCAACAGAGCAGCCCTAAACTTTGGGGTGCCTGTGTCTTGCTGATTTTTAGTTTTCCGATTTATACGCCCATGAGTGGAAGTGCCCTATGCTCTCCAAGCTGTGTTTTTTAGATGTTTCAGAACACACCGTACACTTCTCCAGGGTGGCTGTTGGCAATTGACATCCCACCCATCAGCGTAGCAAGGCTCCCATTTCTCCGTGGCCGGTCCTGCATTTCTGGTTTGGACACTTTTTTCCGCATGGCCCTTTTGCCCGCTGGGAAGCGAGACTTCTTTGGAGCGCTGAGTTGCCTTTCCAGGTTGCTTGGTTGGCCAAAAAGGGCGTATGCGTTTTTTCCTGAATATATTCAGGAAAAAACGCATACGCCCTTTTTGGCCAAGGGCATCATTGTCCACGTTTTGCCGCTTTTCATGTGCTTTCAAGGCGATTCGAATCTACCTCCTGAAATCTGTTTCCTGCAATTCTGCCTTGCTTTCAAAGCCTCTTCGTTGCCTTCCCTTAATATATTTGTGGACGAGAGGTATCATTTAAAACTCTGCAGTTTTGTGAATTGCAGGGCCCCTGAGCTCCATTTTTCAACTCGCTTTTTTGGGAGCTGGCCGCAAAAGCGCAGGATTGCTTCAGGCCCTCTTCTGGTTCTGGGGGGCAGGCTGAGCTTGTGCTTAATTCTTCTTCCTGATGGGAAAATAGAGTGACCTGTGCCTGTCCCAACACCTAGAGCTAGTCTCTCATTGGTTCCCCCTCTTCCCGTTCATCCTCAGGACAAATTACAACCTGTACGGAACAGGAGGTTAAAGGTGCTGATTCTCCAAGGAGGGAGATGGCTAGTAAATCGGCTGGAATGGCGAACCCGAGCAAAGGAGATGAGAAATGAGGTGCGTTTTAGAAACCTTTCCCGAGCACACGGTGTACCATCTTCTTGGTTTCTCATGCCTGTTTTCGATGTAGGAAGATGCCCTTGAACCTGGAGATTTGGGACCCATGGGATGGGTACCATGCAGTATTACTTGAAAGGGTCTGCGTTGGCTCACCCAACCTCACCGAACCTCTCAGCCCCAAGAGTGTCCACCCTTATGTCTCAATCAGCTGTGGGTCTAGATATGGTCAATCCAGGTTGCATCACAGCCCCTGAACGAATTTTGTAAGAATTTCTCTCTCTTTCACTGTCTTGGTTTCACGGGTTTTGAAAAGTAATTTATTTTTATAATGGGGTTTATCTGCTTTTCACGGCTGTGTTTATGCCGCTTTACACCCCCATGACTCACTTACAGAGAGATATCAATACATAGGTTTGAAGATTCTTACTAGTCAGATATATTCTTGTGCGGTGAATAGGGGGTGTTGAGTCCAGTTCACTGAGCAAGAATAGGTCTTGTCTCTTACATATTGGGTTTATGGAACGGTATCTGAGCTAATTTGAAACCCTTGTTTTATGCATCACCCCACCTCACCTTTCCCGTTCAGCAGCCATAGTGTGTTTCCTAAATGTGTGACTCTGTTCTGTTTTGCAATTCAGTTCAAGTGTAGCGGTTTTTACATTCCCTCTATAAGTGATATCTTATGATAAGTGTCTTTTCCTGTGTGACTTATTTCACTTAGAATCGTCGTACCTAAATCCACTCATCGTGCTGCTACTAGCCTTATGACGTTGATTTCATGGCTGAGTGATATTCCATTGTACATGAGGACCACAACTTCTTTATCCATTTTTCTCTTTCCTAGGATATTGAAGGTGTAATGAAGTGGGGGTTCTTGTCAACAGAGCAGCCCTAAACTTTGGGGTGCCTGTGTCTTGCTGATTTTTAGTTTTCCAATTAATACGCCCATGAGTGGAAGTGCCCTATGCTCTCCAAGCTGTGTTTTTTAGATGTTTCAGAACACACCGTACACTTCTCCAGAGTGGCTGTTGGCAATTTACATCCCACCCATCAGCGTAGCAAGGCTCCCATTTCTCCATGGCCGGTCCTGCATTTCTGGTTTGGACACTTTTTTCCGCATGGCCCTTTTGCCCGCTGGGAAGCGAGACTTCTTTGGAGCGCTGAGTTGCCTTTCCAGGTTGCTTGGTTGGCCAAAAAGGGCGTATGCGTTTTTTCCTGAATATATTCAGGAAAAAACGCATACGCCCTTTTTGGCCAAGGGCATCATTGTCCACGTTTTGCCGCTTTTCATGTGCTTTCAAGGCGATTCGAATCTACCTCCTGAAATCTGTTTCCTGCAATTCTGCCTTGCTTTCAAAGCCTCTTCGTTGCCTTCCCTTAATATATTTGTGGACGAGAGGTATCATTTAAAACTCTGCAGTTTTGTGAATTGCAGGGCCCCTGAGCTCCATTTTTCAACTCGCTTTTTTGGGAGCTGGCCGCAAAAGCGCAGGATTGCTTCAGGCCCTCTTCTGGTTCTGGGGGGCAGGCTGAGCTTGTGCTTAATTCTTCTTCCTGATGGGAAAATAGAGTGACCTGTGCCTGTCCCAACACCTAGAGCTAGTCTCTCATTGGTTCCCCCTCTTCCCGTTCATCCTCAGGACAAATTACAACCTGTACGGAACAGGAGGTTAAAGGTGCTGATTCTCCAAGGAGGGAGATGGCTAGTAAATCGGCTGGAATGGCGAACCCGAGCAAAGGAGATGAGAAATGAGGTGCGTTTTAGAAACCTTTCCCGAGCACACGGTGTACCATCTTCTTGGTTTCTCATGCCTGTTTTCGATGTAGGAAGATGCCCTTGAACCTGGAGATTTGGGACCCATGGGATGGGTACCATGCAGTATTACTTGAAAGGGTCTGCGTTGGCTCACCCAACCTCACCGAACCTCTCAGCCCCAAGAGTGTCCACCCTTATGTCTCAATCAGCTGTGGGTCTAGATATGGTCAATCCAGGTTGCATCACAGCCCCTGAACGAATTTTGTAAGAATTTCTCTCTCTTTCACTGTCTTGGTTTCACGGGTTTTGAAAAGTAATTTATTTTTATAATGGGGTTTATCTGCTTTTCACGGCTGTGTTTATGCCGCTTTACACCCCCATGACTCACTTACAGAGAGATATCAATACATAGGTTTGAAGATTCTTACTAGTCAGATATATTCTTGTGCGGTGAATAGGGGGTGTTGAGTCCAGTTCACTGAGCAAGAATAGGTCTTGTCTCTTACATATTGGGTTTATGGAACGGTATCTGAGCTAATTTGAAACCCTTGTTTTATGCATCACCCCACCTCACCTTTCCCGTTCAGCAGCCATAGTGTGTTTCCTAAATGTGTGACTCTGTTCTGTTTTGCAATTCAGTTCAAGTGTAGCGGTTTTTACATTCCCTCTATAAGTGATATCTTATGATAAGTGTCTTTTCCTGTGTGACTTATTTCACTTAGAATCGTCGTACCTAAATCCACTCATCGTGCTGCTACTAGCCTTATGACGTTGATTTCATGGCTGAGTGATATTCCATTGTACATGAGGACCACAACTTCTTTATCCATTTTTCTCTTTCCTAGGATATTGAAGGTGTAATGAAGTGGGGGTTCTTGTCAACAGAGCAGCCCTAAACTTTGGGGTGCCTGTGTCTTGCTGATTTTTAGTTTTCCAATTAATACGCCCATGAGTGGAAGTGCCCTATGCTCTCCAAGCTGTGTTTTTTAGATGTTTCAGAACACACCGTACACTTCTCCAGAGTGGCTGTTGGCAATTTACATCCCACCCATCAGCGTAGCAAGGCTCCCATTTCTCCATGGCCGGTCCTGCATTTCTGGTTTGGACACTTTTTTCCGCATGGCCCTTTTGCCCGCTGGGAAGCGAGACTTTTTTGGAGCGCTGATTTGCCTTTCCAGGTTGCTTGGTTGGCCAAAAAGGGCGTATGCGTTTTTTCCTGAATATATTCAGGAAAAAACGCATACGCGCTTTTTGGCCAAGGGCATCATTGTCCACGTTTTGCCGCTTTTCATGTGCTTTCAAGGCGATTCGAATCTACCTCCTGAAATCTGTTTCCTGCAATTCTGCCTTGCTTTCAAAGCCTCTTCGTTGCCTTCCCTTAATATATTTGTGGACGAGAGGTATCATTTAAAACTCTGCAGGTTTGTGAATTGCAGCGCCCCTGAGCTCCATTTTTCAACTCGCTTTTTTGGGAGCTGGCCGCAAAAGCGCAGGATTGCTTCAGGCCCTCTTCTGGTTCTGGGGGGCAGGCTGAGCTTGTGCTTAATTCTTCTTCCTGATGGGAAAATAGAGTGACCTGTGCCTGTCCCAACACCTAGAGCTAGTCTCTCATTGGTTCCCCCTCTTCCCCTTCATCCTCAGGACAAATTGCAACCTGTACGGAACAGGAGGTTAAAGGTGCTGATTCTCCAAGGAGGGAGATGGCTAGTAAATCGGCTGGAATGGCGAACCCGAGCAAAGGAGCTGAGAAATGAGGTGCGTTTTAGAAATCTTTCCCGATCACACGGTGTACCATCTTCTGGGTTTCTCATGCCTGTTTTCGATGTAGGAAGATGCCCTTGAACCTGGAGATTTGGGACCCATGGGATGGGTACCATGCAGTATTACTTGAAAGGGTCTGCGTTGGCTCACCCAACCTCACCGAACCTCTCAGCCCCAAGAGTGTCCACCCTTATGTCTCAATCAGGTGTGCATCTAGATATGGTCAATCCAGGTTGCATCACAGCCCCTGAACGAATTTTGTAAGAATTTCTCTCTCTTTCACTGTCTTTGTTTCACGGGTTTTGAAAAGTAATTTATTTTTATAATGGGGTTTAGCTGCTTTTCACGGCTGTGTTTATGCCGCTTTACACCCCCTTGACTCACTTACAGAGAGATATCAATATATAGGTTTGAAGATTCTTACTAGTCAGATATATTCTTGTGCGGTGAATAGGGGGTGTTGAGTCCAGTTCACTGAAAAAGGAATCGGTCTTGTCTCTTACAAATTGGGTTTATGGAACGGTATCTGAGCTAATTTGAAACCCTTGTTTTATGCATCACCCCACCTCACCTTTCCCGTTCAGCAGCCATAGTGTGTTTTCTAAATGTGTGACTCTGTTCTGTTTTGCAATTCAGTTCAAGTGTAGCGGTTTTTACATTCCCTCTATAAGTGATATCTTATGATAAGTGTCTTTTTCTGTGTGACTTATTTCACTTAGAATCGTCGTACCTAAATCCACTCATCATGCTGCTACTAGCCTTATGACGTTGATTTCATGGCTGAGTGATATTCCATTGTACAGGAGGACCACAACTTCTTTATCCATTTTTCTCTTTCCTAGGATATTGAAGGTGTAATGAAGTGGGGGTTCTTGTCAACAGAGCAGCCCTAAACTTTGGGGTGCCTGTGTCTTGCTGATTTTTAGTTTTCCAATTTATACGCCCATGAGTGGAAGTGCCCTATGCTCTCCAAGCTGTGTTTTTTAGATGTTTCAGAACACACCGTACACTTCTCCAGAGTGGCTGTTGGCAATTTACATCCCACCCATCAGCGTAACAAGGCTCCCATTTCTCCATGGCCGGTCCTGCATTTCTGGTTTGGACACTTTTTTCCGCATGGCCCTTTTGCCCGCTGGGAAGCGAGACTTCTTTGGAGCGCTGATTTGCCTTTCCAGGTTGCTTGGTTGGCCAAAAAGGGCGTATGCGTTTTTTCCTGAATATATTCAGGAAAAAACGCATACGCCCTTTTTGGCCAAGGGCATCATTGTCCACGTTTTGCCGCTTTTCATGTGCTTTCAAGGCGATTCGAATCTACCTCCTGAAATCTGTTTCCTGCAATTCTGCCTTGCTTTCAAAGCCTCTTCGTTGCCTTCCCTTAATATATTTGTGGACGAGAGGTATCATTTAAAACTCTGCAGTTTTGTGAATTGCAGCGCCCCTGAGCTCCATTTTTCAACTCGCTTTTTTGGGAGCTGGCCGCAAAAGCGCAGGATTGCTTCAGGCCCTCTTCTGGTTCTGGGGGGCAGGCTGAGCTTGTGCTTAATTCTTCTTCCTGATGGGAAAATAGAGTGACCTGTGCCTGTCCCAACACCTAGAGCTAGTCTCTCATTGGTTCCCCCTCTTCCCCTTCATCCTCAGGACAAATTGCAACCTGTACGGAACAGGAGGTTAAAGGTGCTGATTCTCCAAGGAGGGAGATGGCTAGTAAATCGGCTGGAATGGTGAACCCGAGCCAAGGAGATGAGAAATGAGGTGCGTTTTAGAAACCTTTCCCGATCACACGGTGTACCATCTTCTGGGTTTCTCATGCCTGTTTTCGATGTAGGAAGATGCCCTTGAACCTGGAGATTTGGGACCCATGGGATGGGTACCATGCAGTATTACTTGAAAGGGTCTGCGTTGGCTCACCCAACCTCACCGAACCTCTCAGCCCCAAGAGTGTCCACCCTTATGTCTCAATCAGGTGTGCATCTAGATATGGTCAATCCAGGTTGCATCACAGCCCCTGAACGAATTTTGTAAGAATTTCTCTCTCTTTCACTGTCTTTGTTTCACGGGTTTTGAAAAGTAATTTATTTTTATAATGGGGTTTAGCTGCTTTTCACGGCTGTGTTTATGCCGCTTTACACCCCCTTGACTCACTTACAGAGAGATATCAATATATAGGTTTGAAGATTCTTACTAGTCAGATATATTCTTGTGCGGTGAATAGGGGGTGTTGAGTCCAGTTCACTGAAAAAGGAATCGGTCTTGTCTCTTACAAATTGGGTTTATGGAACGGTATCTGAGCTAATTTGAAACCCTTGTTTTATGCATCACCCCACCTCACCTTTCCCGTTCAGCAGCCATAGTGTGTTTTCTAAATGTGTGACTCTGTTCTGTTTTGCAATTCAGTTCAAGTGTAGCGGTTTTTACATTCCCTCTATAAGTGATATCTTATGATAAGTGTCTTTTTCTGTGTGACTTATTTCACTTAGAATCGTCGTACCTAAATCCACTCATCATGCTGCTACTAGCCTTATGACGTTGATTTCATGGCTGAGTGATATTCCATTGTACATGAGGACCACAACTTCTTTATCCATTTTTCTCTTTCCTAGGATATTGAAGGTGTAATGAAGTGGGGGTTCTTGTCAACAGAGCAGCCCTAAACTTTGGGGTGCCTGTGTCTTGCTGATTTTTAGTTTTCCAATTTATACGCCCATGAGTGGAAGTGCCCTATGCTCTCCAAGCTGTGTTTTTTAGATGTTTCAGAACACACCGTACACTTCTCCAGAGTGGCTGTTGGCAATTTACATCCCACCCATCAGCGTAGCAAGGCTCCCATTTCTCCATGGCCGGTCCTGCATTTCTGGTTTGGACACTTTTTTCCGCATGGCCCTTTTGCCTGCTGGGAAGCGAGACTTCTTTGGAGCGCTGATTTGCCTTTCCAGGTTGCTTGGTTGGCCAAAAAGGGCGTATGCGTTTTTTCCTGAATATATTCAGGAAAAAACGCATACGCCCTTTTTGGCCAAGGGCATCATTGTCCACGTTTTGCCGCTTTTCATGTGCTTTCAAGGCGATTCGAATCTACCTCCTGAAATCTGTTTCCTGCAATTCTGCCTTGCTTTCAAAGCCTCTTCGTTGCCTTCCCTTAATATATTTGTGGACGAGAAGTATCATTTAAAACTCTGCAGTTTTGTGAATTGCAGCGCCCCTGAGCTCCATTTTTCAACTCGCTTTTTTGGGAGCTGGCCGCAAAAGCGCAGGATTGCTTCAGGCCCTCTTCTGGTTCTGGGGGGCAGGCTGAGCTTGTGCTTAATTCTTCTTCCTGATGGGAAAATAGAGTGACCTGTGCCTGTCCCAACACCTAGAGCTAGTCTCTCATTGGTTCCCCCTCTTCCCCTTCATCCTCAGGACAAATTGCAACCTGTACGGAACAGGAGGTTAAAGGTGCTGATTCTCCAAGGAGGGAGATGGCTATTAAATCGGCTGGAATGGCGAACCCGAGCCAAGGAGATGAGAAATGAGGTGCGTTTTAGAAGCCTTTCCCGATCACACGGTGTACCATCTTCTGGGTTTCTCATGCCTGTTTTCGATGTAGGAAGATGCCCTTGAACCTGGAGATTTGGGACCCATGGGATGGGTACCATGCAGTATTACTTGAAAGGGTCTGCGTTGGCTCACCCAACCTCACCGAACCTCTCAGCCCCAAGATGTCCACCCTTATGTCTCAATCAGCTGTGGATCTATATATGGTCAATCCAGGTTGCATCACAGCCCCTGAACGAATTTTGGAAGAATTTCTCTCTCTTTCACTGTCTTTGTTTCACGGGTTTTTAAAAGTAATTTATTTTTATAATGGGGTTTAGCTGCTTTTCACGGCTGTATTTATGCCGCTTTACACCCCCTTGACTCACTTAGAGAGAGATATCAATACATAGGTTTGAAGATTCTTACTAGTCAGATATATTCTTGTGCGGTGAATAGGGGGTGTTGAGTCCAGTTCACTGAAAAAGGAATCGGTCTTGTCTCTTACAAATTGGGTTTATGGAACGGTATCTGAGCTAATTTGAAACCCTTGTTTTATGCATCACCCCACCTCACCTTTCCCGTTCAGCAGCCATAGTGTGTTTCCTAAACGTGTGACTCTGTTCTGTTTTGCAATTCAGTTCAAGTGTAGCGGTTTTTACATTCCCTCCATAAGTGATATCTTATGATAAGTGTCTTTTTCTGTGTGACTTATTTCACTTAGAATCGTCGTACCTAAATCCACTCATCGTGCTGCTACTAGCCTTATGACGTGGATTTCATGGCTGAGTGATATTCCATTGTACATGAGGACCACAACTTCTTTATCCATTTTTCTCTTTCCTAGGATATTGAAGGTGTAATGAAGTGGGGGTTCTTGTCAACAGAGCAGCCCTAAACTTTGGGGTGCCTGTGTCTTGCTGATTTTTAGTTTTCCGATTTATACGCCCATGAGTGGAAGTGCCCTATGCTCTCCAAGCTGTGTTTTTTAGATGTTTCAGAACACACCGTACACTTCTCCAGAGTGGCTGTTGGCAATTTACATCCCACCCATCAGCGTAGCAAGGCTCCCATTTCTCCATGGCAGGTCCTGCATTTCTGGTTTGGACACTTTTTTCCGCATGGCCCTTTTGCCCGCTGGGAAGCGAGACTTTTTTGGAGCGCTGATTTGCCTTTCCAGGTTGCTTGGTTGGCCAAAAAGGGCGTATGCGTTTTTTCCTGAATATATTCAGGAAAAAACGCATACGCCCTTTTTGGCCAAGGCCATCATTGTCCACGTTTTGCCGCTTTTCATGTGCTTTCAAGGCGATTCGAATCTACCTCCTGAAATCTGTTTCCTGCAATTCTGCCTTGCTTTCAAAGCCTCTTCGTTGCCTTCCCTTAATATATTTGTGGACGAGAGGTATCATTTAAAACTCTGCAGTTTTGTGAATTGCAGCGCCCCTGAGCTCCATTTTTCAACTCGCTTTTTTGGGAGCTGGCCGCAAAAGCGCAGGATTGCTTCAGGCCCTCTTCTGGTTCTGGGGGGCAGGCTGAGCTTGTGCTTAATTCTTCTTCCTGATGGGAAAATAGAGTGACCTGTGCCTGTCCCAACACCTAGAGCTAGTCTCTCATTGGTTCCCCCTCTTCCCCTTCATCCTCAGGACAAATTGCAACCTGTACGGAACAGGAGGTTAAATGTGCTGATTCTCCAAGGAGGGAGATGGCTAGTAAATCGGCTGGAATGGCGAACCCGAGCCAAGGAGATGAGAAATGAGGTGCGTTTTAGAATCCTTTCCCGATCACACGGTGTACCATCTTCTGGGTTTCTCATGCCTGTTTTCGATGTAGGAAGATGCCCTTGAACCTGGAGATTTGGGACCCATGGGATGGGTACCATGCAGTATTACTTGAAAGGGTCTGCGTTGGCTCACCCAACCTCACCGAACCTCTCAGCCCCAAGAGTGTCCACCCTTATGTCTCAATCAGCTGTGGGTCTAGATATGGTCAATCCAGGTTGCATCACAGCCCCTGAACGAATTTTGTAAGAATTTCTCTCTCTTTCACTGTCTTTGTTTCACGGGTTTTGAAAAGTAATTTATTTTTATAATGGGGTTTAGCTGCTTTTCACGGCTGTGTTTATGCCGCTTTACACCCCCATGACTCACTTACAGAGAGATATCAATACATAGGTTTGAAGATTCTTACTAGTCAGATATATTCTTGTGCGGTGAATAGGGGGTGTTGAGTCCAGTTCACTGAAAAAGGAATAGGTCTCGTCTCTTACATATTGGGTTTGTGGAACGGTATCTGAGCTAATTTGAAACCCTTGTTTTATGCATCACCCCACCTCACCTTTCCCGTTCAGCAGCCATAGTGTGTTTCCTAAATGTGTGACTCTGTTCTGTTTTGCAATTCAGTTCAAGTGTAGCGGTTTTTACATTCCCTCTATAAGTGATATCTTATGATAAGTGTCTTTTTCTGTGTGACTTATTTCACTTAGAATCGTCGTACCTAAATCCACTCATCGTGCTGCTACTAGCCTTATGACGTTGATTTCATGGCTGAGTCATATTCCATTGTACATGAGGACCACAACTACTTTATCCATTTTTCTCTTTCCTAGGATATTGAAGGTGTAATGAAGTGGGGGTTCTTGTCAACAGAGCAGCCCTAAACTTTGGGGTGCCTGTGTCTTGCTGATTTTTAGTTTTCCAATTTATACGCCCATGAGTGGAAGTGCCCTATGCTCTCCAAGCTGTGTTTTTTACATGTTTCAGAACACACCGTACACTTCTCCAGAGTGGCTGTTGGCAATTTACATCCCACCCATCAGCGTAGCAAGGCTCCCATTTCTCCATGGCCGGTCCTGCATTTCTGGTTTGGACACTTTTTTCCGCATGGCCCTTTTGCCCCCTGGGAAGCGAGACTTTTTTGGAGCGCTGATTTGCCTTTCCAGGTTGCTTGGTTGGCCAAAAAGGGCGTATGCGTTTTTTCCTGAATATATTCAGGAAAAAACGCATACGCCCTTTTTGGCCAAGGGCATCATTGTCCACGTTTTGCCGCTTTTCATGTGCTTTCAAGGCGATTCGAATCTACCTCCTGAAATCTGTTTCCTGCAATTCTGCCTTGCTTTCAAAGCCTCTTCGTTGCCTTCCCTTAATATATTTGTGGACGAGAGGTATCATTTAAAACTCTGCAGTTTTGTGAATTGCAGCGCCCCTGAGCTCCATTTTTCAACTCGCTTTTTTGGGAGCTGGCCGCAAAAGCGCAGGATTGCTTCAGGCCCTCTTCTGGTTCTGGGGGGCAGGCTGAGCTTGTGCTTAATTCTTCTTCCTGATGGGAAAATAGAGTGACCTGTGCCTGTCCCAACACCTAGAGCTAGTCTCTCATTGGTTCCCCCTCTTCCCCTTCATCCTCAGGACAAATTGCAACCTGTACGGAACAGGAGGTTAAAGGTGCTGATTCTCCAAGGAGGGAGATGGCTAGTAAATCGGCTGGAATGGCGAACCCGAGCCAAGGAGATGAGAAATGAGGTGCGTTTTAGAAACCTTTCCGGATCACACGGTGTACCATCTTCTGGGTTTCTCATGCCTGTTTTCGATGTAGGAAGATGCCCTTGAACCTGGAGATTTCGGACCCATGGGATGGGTACCATGCAGTATTACTTGAAAGGGTCTGCGTTGGCTCACCCAACCTCACCGAACCTCTCAGCCCCAAGAGTGTCCACCCTTATGTCTCAATCAGCTGTGGGTCTAGATATGGTCAATCCAGGTTGCATCACAGCCCCTGAACGAATTTTGTAAGAATTTCTCTCTCTTTCACTGTCTTTGTTTCACGGGTTTTGAAAAGTAATTTATTTTTATAATGGGGTTTAGCTGCTTTTCACGGCTGTGTTTATGCCGCTTTACACCCCCATGACTCACTTACAGAGAGATATCAATACATAGGTTTGAAGAATCTTACTAGTCAGATATATTCTTGTGCGGTGAATAGGGGGTGTTGAGTCCAGTTCACTGAGCAAGGAATAGGTCTTGTCTCTTACATATTGGGTTTATGGAACGGTATCTGAGCTAATTTGAAACCCTTGTTTTATGCATCACCCCACCTCACCTTTCCCGTTTAGCAGCCATAGTGTGTTTCCTAAATGTGTGACTCTGTTCTGTTTTGCAATTCAGTTCAAGTGTAGCGGTTTTTACATTCCCTCTATAAGTGATATCTTATGATAAGTGTCTTTTTCTGTGTGACTTATTTCACTTAGAATCGTCGTACCTAAATCCACTCATCGTGCTGCTACTAGCCTTATGACGTTGATTTCATGGCTGAGTCATATTCCATTGTACATGAGGACCACAACTACTTTATCCATTTTTCTCTTTCCTAGGATATTGAAGGTGTAATGAAGTGGGGGTTCTTGTCAACAGAGCAGCCCTAAACTTTGGGGTGCCTGTGTCTTGCTGATTTTTAGTTTTCCAATTTATACGCCCATGAGTGGAAGTGCCCTATGCTCTCCAAGCTGTGTTTTTTACATGTTTCAGAACACACCGTACACTTCTCCAGAGTGGCTGTTGGCAATTTACATCCCACCCATCAGCGTAGCAAGGCTCCCATTTCTCCATGGCCGGTCCTGCATTTCTGGTTTGGACACTTTTTTCCCAATGGCCCTTTTGCCCGCTGGGAAGCGAGACTTTTTTGGAGCGCTGATTTGCCTTTCCAGGTTGCTTGGTTGGCCAAAAAGGGCGTATGCGTTTTTTCCTGAATATATTCAGGAAAAAACGCATACGCCCTTTTTGGCCAAGGGCATCATTGTCCACGTTTTGCCGCTTTTCATGTGCTTTCAAGGCGATTCGAATCTACCTCCTGAAATCTGTTTCCTGCAATTCTGCCTTGCTTTCAAAGCCTCTTCGTTGCCTTCCCTTAATATATTTGTGGACGAGAGGTATCATTTAAAACTCTGCAGGTTTGTGAATTGCAGCGCCCCTGAGCTCCATTTTTCAACTCGCTTTTTTGGGAGCTGGCCGCAAAAGCGCAGGATTGCTTCAGGCCCTCTTCTGGTTCTGGGGGGCAGGCTGAGCTTGTGCTTAATTCTTCTTCCTGATGGGAAAATAGAGTGACCTGTGCCTGTCCCAACACCTAGAGCTAGTCTCTCATTGGTTCCCCCTCTTCCCCTTCATCCTCAGGACAAATTGCAACCTGTACGGAACAGGAGGTTAAATGTGCTGATTCTCCAAGGAGGGAGATGGCTAGTAAATCGGCTGGAATGGCGAACCCGAGCCAAGGAGATGAGAAATGAGGTGCGTTTTAGAAACCTTTCCCGATCACACGGTGTACCATCTTCTGGGTTTCTCATGCCTGTTTTCGACGTAGGAAGATGCCCTTGAACCTGGAGATTTGGGACCCATGGGATGGGTACCATGCAGTATTACTTGAAAGGGTCTGCGTTGGCTCACCCAACCTCACCGAACCTCTCAGCCCCAAGAGTGTCCACCCTTATGTCTCAATCAGCTGTGCATCTAGATATGGTCAATCCAGGTTGCATCACAGCCCCTGAACGAATTTTGTAAGAATTTCTCTCTCTTTCACTGTCTTTGTTTCACTAGTTTTTAAAAGTAATTTATTTTTCTAATGGGGTTTAGCTGCTTTTCACGGCTGTGTTTATGCCGCTTTACACCCCCTTGACTCACTTACAGAGAGATATCAATACATAGGTTTGAAGATTCTTACTAGTCAGATATATTCTTGTGCGGTGAATAGGGGGTGTTGAGTCCAGTTCACTGAAAAAGGAATCGGTCTTGTCTCTTACAAATTGGGTTTATGGAACGGTATCTGAGCTAATTTGAAACCCTTGTTTTATGCATCACCCCACCTCACCTTTCCCGTTCAGCAGCCATAGTGTGTTTCCTAAACGTGGGACTCTGTTCTGTTTTGCAATTCAGTTCAAGTGTAGCGGTTTTTACATTCCCTCTATAAGTGATATCCTATGATAAGTGTCTTTTTCTGTGTGACGTATTTCACTTAGAATCGTCGTACCTAAATCCACTCATCATGCTGCTACTAGCCTTATGACGTTGATTTCATGGCTGAGTGATATTCCATTGTACATGAGGACCACAACTTCTTTATCCATTTTTCTCTTTCCTAGGCTATTTAAGGTGTAATGAAGTGGGGGTTCTTGTCAACAGAGCAGCCCTAAACTTTGGGGTGCCTGTGTCTTGCTGATTTTTAGTTTTCCAATTTATACGCCCATGAGTGGAAGTGCCCTATGCTCTCCAAGCTGTGTTTTTTACATGTTACCGAACACACCGTACACTTCTCCAGAGTGGCTGTTGGCAATTTACATCCCACCCATCAGCGTAGCAAGGCTCCCATTTCTCCATGGCCGGTCCTGCATTTCTGGTTTGGACACTTTTTTCCGCATGGCCCTTTTGCCCGCTGGGAAGCGAGACTTCTTTGGAGCGCTGATTTGCCTTTCCAGGTTGCTTGGTTGGCCAAAAAGGGCGTATGCGTTTTTTCCTGAATATATTCAGGAAAAAACGCATACGCCCTTTTTGGCCAAGGGCATCATTGTCCACGTTTTGCCGCTTTTCATGTGCTTTCAAGGCGATTCGAATCTACCTCCTGAAATCTGTTTCCTGCAATTCTGCCTTGCTTTCAAAGCCTCTTCGTTGCCTTCCCTTAATATATTTGTGGACGAGAGGTATCATTTAAAACTCTGCAGTTTTGTGAATTGCAGTGCCCCTGAGTTCCATTTTTCAACTCGCTTTTTTGGGAGCTGGCCGCAAAAGTGGAGGATTGCTTCAGGCCCTCTTCTGGTTCTGGGGGGCAGGCTGAGCTTGTGCTTAATTCTTCTTCCTGATGGGAAAATAGAGTGACCTGTGCCTGTCCCAACACCTAGAGCTAGTCTCTCATTGGTTCCCCCTCTTCCCCTTCATCCTCAGGACAAATTGCAACCTGTACGGAACAGGAGGTTAAAGGTGCTGATTCTCCAAGGAGGGAGATGGCTAGTAAATCGGCTGGAATGGCGAACCCGAGCCAAGGAGATGAGAAATGAGGTGCGTTTTAGAAACCTTTCCCGATCACACGGTGTACCATCTTCTGGGTTTCTCATGCCTGTTTTCGATGTAGGAAGATGCCCTTGAACCTGGAGATTTGGGACCCATGGGATGGGTACCATGCAGTATTACTTGAAAGGGTCTGCGTTGGCTCACCCAACCTCACCGAACCTCTCAACCCCAAGAGTGTCCACCCTTATGTCTCAATCAGCTGTGGATCTAGATATGGTCAATCCAGGTTGCATCACAGCCCCTGAACGAATTTCGTAAGAATTTCTCTCTCTTTCACTGTCTTTGTTTCACGGGTTTTTAAAAGTAATTTATTTTTATAATGGGGTTTAGCTGCTTTTCACGGCTGTGTTTATGCCGCTTTACACCCCCTTGACTCACTTACAGAGAGATATCAATACATAGGTTTGAAGATTCTTACTAGTCAGATATATTCTTGTGCGGTGAATAGGGGGTGTTGAGTCCAGTTCACTGAAAAAGGAATCGGTCTTGTCTCTTACAAATTGGGTTTATGGAACGGTATCTGAGCTAATTTGAAACCCTTGTTTATGCATCACCCCACCTCACCTTTCCCATTCAGCAGCCATAGTGTGTTTTCTAAATGTGTGACTCTGTTCTGTTTTGCAATTCAGTTCAAGTGTAGCGGTTTTTACATTCCCTCTATAAGTGATATCTTATGATAAGTGTCTTTTTCTGTGTGACTTATTTCACTTAGAATTGTCGTACCTAAATCCACTCATCGTGCTGCTACTAGCCTTATGACGTTGATTTCATGGCTGAGTAATATTCCATTGTACATGAGGACCACAACTTCTTTATCCATTTTTCTCTTTCCTAGGATATTTAAGGTGTAATGAAGTGGGGGTTCTTGTCAACAGAGCAGCCCTAAACTTTGGGGTGCCTGTGTCTTGCTGATTTTTAGTTTTCCGATTTATACGCCCATGAGTGGAAGTGCCCTATGCTCTCCAAGCTGTGTTTTTTAGATGTTTCAGAACACACCGTACACTTCTCCAGAGTGGCTGTTGGCAATTTACATCCCACCCATCAGCGTAGCAAGGCTCCCATTTCTCCATGGCCGGTCCTGCATTTCTGGTTTGGACACTTTTTTCCGCATGGCCCTTTTGCCCGCTGGGAAGCGAGACTTCTTTGGAGCGCTGATTTGCCTTTCCAGGTTGCTTGGTTGGCCAAAAAGGGCGTATGCGTTTTTTCCTGAATATATTCAGGAAAAAACGCATACGCCCTTTTTGGCCAAGGGCATCATTGTCCACGTTTTGCCGCTTTTCATGTGCTTTCAAGGCGATTCGAATCTACCTCCTGAAATCTGTTTCCTGCAATTCTGCCTTGCTTTCAAAGCCTCTTCGTGCCTTCCCTTAATATATTTGTGGAAGAGAGGTATCATTTAAAACTCTGCAGGTTTGTGAATTGCAGTGCCCCTGAGCTCCATTTTTCAACTCGCTTTTTTGGGAGCTGGCTGCAAAAGCGCAGGATTGCTTCAGGCCCTCTTCTGGTTCTGGGGGGCAGGCTGAGCTTGTGCTTAATTCTTCTTCCTGATGGGAAAATAGAGTGACCTGTGCCTGTCCCAACACCTAGAGCTAGTCTCTCATTGGTTCCCCCTCTTCCCCTTCATCCTCAGGACAAATTGCAACCTATACGGAACAGGAGGTTAAAGGTGCTGATTCTCCAAGGAGGGAGATGGCTAGTAAATCGGCTGGAATGGCGAACCCAAGCCAAGGAGATGAGAAATGAGGTGCGTTTTAGAAACCTTTCCCGATCACACGGTGTACCATCTTCTGGGTTTCTCATGCCTGTTTTCGATGTAGGAAGATGCCCTTGAACCTGCAGATTTGGGACCCATGGGATGGGTACCATGCAGTATTACTTGAAAGGGTCTGCGTTGGCTCACCCAACCTCACCGAACCTCTCAGCCCCAAGAGTGTCCACCCTTATGTCTCAATCAGCTGTGGGTCTAGATATGGTCAATCCAGGTTGCATCACAGCCCCTGAACGAATTTTGTAAGAATTTCTCTCTCTTTCACTGTCTTTGTTTCACGGGTTTTGAAAAGTAATTTATTTTTATAATGGGGTTTAGCTGCTTTTCACGGCTGTGTTTATGCCGCTTTACACCCCCATGACTCACTTACAGAGAGATATCAATACATAGGTTTGAAGATTCTTACTAGTCAGATATATTCTTGTGCGGTGAATAGGGGGTGTTGAGTCCAGTTCACTGAGCAAGGAATAGGTCTTGTCTCTTACATATTGGGTTTATGGAACGGTATCTGAGCTAATTTGAAACCCTTGTTTTATGCATCACCCCACCTCACCTTTCCCGTTCAGCAGCCATAGTGTGTTTCCTAAATGTGTGACTCTGTTCTGTTTTGCAATTCAGTTCAAGTGTAGCGGTTTTTACATTCCCTCTATAAGTGATATCTTATGATAAGTGTCTTTTTCTGTGTGACTTATTTCACTTAGAATCGTCGTACCTAAATCCACTCATCGTGCTGCTACTAGCCTTATGACGTTGATTTCATGGCTGAGTCATATTCCATTGTACATGAGGACCACAACTTCTTTATCCATTTTTCTCTTTCCTAGGATATTGAAGGTGTAATGAAGTGGGGGTTCTTGTCAACAGAGCAGCCCTAAACTTTGGGGTGCCTGTGTCTTGCTGATTTTTAGTTTTCCAATTTATACGCCCATGAGTGGAAGTGCCCTATGCTCTCCAAGCTGTGTTTTTTAGATGTTTCAGAACACACCGTACACTTCTCCAGAGTGGCTGTTGGCAATTTACATCCCACCCATCAGCGTAGCAAGGCTCCCATTTCTCCATGGCCGGTCCTGCATTTCTGGTTTGGACACTTTTTTCCGCATGGCCCTTTTGCCCGCTGGGAAGCGAGACTTTTTTGGAGCGCTGATTTGCCTTTCCAGGTTGCTTGGTTGGCCAAAAAGGGCGTATGCGTTTTTTCCTGAATATATTCAGGAAAAAACGCATACGCCCTTTTTGGCCAAGGGCATCATTGTCCACGTTTTGCCGCTTTTCATGTGCTTTCAAGGCGATTCGAATCTACCTCCTGAAATCTGTTTCCTGCAATTCTGCCTTGCTTTCAAAGCCTCTTCGTTGCCTTCCCTTAATATATTTGTGGACGAGAGTTATCATTTAAAACTCTGCAGGTTTGTGAATTGCAGCGCCCCTGAGCTCCATTTTTCAACTCGCTTTTTTGGGAGCTGGCCGCAAAAGCGCAGGATTGCTTCAGGCCCTCTTCTGGTTCTGGGGGGCAGGCTGAGCTTGTGCTTAATTCTTCTTCCTGATGGGAAAATAGAGTGACCTGTGCCTGTCCCAACACCTAGAGCTAGTCTCTCATTGGTTCCCCCTCTTCCCCTTCATCCTCAGGACAAATTGCAACCTGTACGGAACAGGAGGTTAAATGTGCTGATTCTCCAAGGAGGGAGATGGCTAGTAAATCGGCTGGAATGGCGAACCCGAGCAAAGGAGATGAGAAATGAGGTGCGTTTTAGAAGCCTTTCCCGATCACACGGTGTACCATCTTCTGGGTTTCTCATGCCTGTTTTCGATGTAGGAAGATGCCCTTGAACCTGGAGATTTGGGACCCATGGGATGGGTACCATGCAGTATTACTTGAAAGGGTCTGCGTTGGCTCACCCAACCTCACCGAACCTCTCAACCCCAAGAGTGTCCACCCTTATGTCTCAATCAGGTGTGCATCTAGATATGGTCAATCCAGGTTGCATCACAGCCCCTGAACGAATTTTGTAAGAATTTCTCTCTCTTTCACTGTCTTTGTTTCACGGGTTTTGAAAAGTAATTTATTTTTATAATGGGGTTTAGCTGCTTTTCACGGCTGTGTTTATGCCGCTTTACACCCCCTTGACTCACTTACAGAGAGATATCAATACATAGGTTTGAAGATTCTTACTAGTCAGATATATTCTTGTGCGGTGAATAGGGGTTGTTGAGTCCAGTTCACTGAAAAAGGAATCGGTCTTGTCTCTTACAAATTGGGTTTATGGAACGGTATCTGAGCTAATTTGAAACCCTTGTTTTATGCATCACCCCACCTCACCTTTCCCGTTCAGCAGCCATAGTGTGTTTTCTAAATGTGTGACTCTGTTCTGTTTTGCAATTCAGTTCAAGTGTAGCGGTTTTTACATTCCCTCTATAAGTGATATCTTATGATAAGTGTCTTTTTCTGTGTGACTTATTTCACTTAGAATCGTCGTACCTAAATCCACTCATCGTGCTGCTACTAGCCTTATGACGTGGATTTCATGGCTGAGTGATATTCCATTGTACATGAGGACCACAACTTCTTTACCCATTTTTCTCTTTTCTAGGATATTTAAGGTGTAATGAAGTGGGGGTTCTTGTCAACAGAGCAGCCCTAAACTTTGGGGTGCCTGTGTCTTGCTGATTTTTAGTTTTCCCAATTTATACGCCCATGAGTGGAAGTGCCCTATGCTCTCCAAGCTGTGTTTTTTAGATGTTTCAGAACACACCGTACACTTCTCCAGAGTGGCTGTTGGCAATTTACATCCCACCCATCAGCGTAGCAAGGCTCCCATTTCTCCATGGCCGGTCCTGCATTTCTGGTTTGCACACTTTTTCCGCATGGCCCTTTTGCCCGCTGGGGAGCGAGACTTTTTTGGAGCGCTGATTTGCCTTTCCAGGTTGCTTGGTTGGCCAAAAAGGGCGTATGCTTTTTTTCCTGAATATATTCAGGAAAAAACGCATACGCCCTTTTTGGCCAAGGGCATCATTGTCCACGTTTTGCCGCTTTTCATGTGCTTTCAAGGCGATTCGAATCTACCTCCTGAAATCTGTTTCCTGCAATTCTGCCTTGCTTTCAAAGCCTCTTCGTTGCCTTCCCTTAATATATTTGTGGACGAGAGTTATCATTTAAAACTCTGCAGGTTTGTGAATTGCAGCGCCCCTGAGCTCCATTTTTCAACTCGCTTTTTTGGGAGCTGGCCGCAAAAGCGCAGGATTGCTTCAGGCCCTCTTCTGGTTCTGGGGGGCAGGCTGAGCTTGTGTTTAATTCTTCTTCCTGATGGGAAAATAGAGTGACCTGTGCCTGTCCCAACACCTAGAGCTAGTCTCTCATTGGTTCCCCCTCTTCCCCTTCATCCTCAGGACAAATTGCAACCTGTACGGAACAGGAGGTTAAAGGTGCTGATTCTCCAAGGAGGGAGATGGCTAGTAAATCGGCTGGAATGGCGAACCCGAGCAAAGGAGATGAGAAATGAGGTGCGTTTTAGAAGCCTTTCCCGATCACACGGTGTACCATCTTCTGGGTTTCTCATGCCTGTTTTCGATGTAGGAAGATGCCCTTGAACCTGGAGATTTGGGACCCATGGGATGGGTACCATGCAGTATTACTTGAAAGGGTCTGCGTTGGCTCACCCAACCTCACCGAACCTCTCAGCCCCAAGAGTGTCCACCCTTATGTCTCAATCAGGTGTGCATCTAGATATGGTCAATCCAGGTTGCATCACAGCCCCTGAACGAATTTTGTAAGAATTTCTCTCTCTTTAACTGTCTTTGTTTCACGGGTTTTGAAAAGTAATTTATTTTTATAATGGGGTTTAGCTGCTTTTCACGGC
Source organism: Balaenoptera acutorostrata (assembly GCF_949987535.1). NCBI lineage: Eukaryota > Metazoa > Chordata > Mammalia > Artiodactyla > Balaenopteridae > Balaenoptera > Balaenoptera acutorostrata. Next base: position 254,210 of record NW_026646417.1, read on the forward strand.
TGTGTTTATGCCGCTTTACACCCCCTTGACTCACTTACAGAGAGATATCAATATATAGGTTTGAAGATTCTTACTAGTCAGATATATTCTTGTGCGGTGAATAGGGGGTGTTGAGTCCAGTTCACTGAAAAAGGAATCGGTCTTGTCTCTTACAAATTGGGTTTATGGAACGGTATCTGAGCTAATTTGAAACCCTTGTTTTATGCATCACCCCACCTCACCTTTCCCGTTCAGCAGCCATAGTGTGTTTTCTAAATGTGTGACTCTGTTCTGTTTTGCAATTCAGTTCAAGTGTAGCGGTTTTTACATTCCCTCTATAAGTGATATCTTATGATAAGTGTCTTTTTCTGTGTGACTTATTTCACTTAGAATCGTCGTACCTAAATCCACTCATCATGCTGCTACTAGCGTTATGACGTTGATTTCATGGCTGAGTGATATTCCATTGTACATGAGGACCACAACTTCTTTATCCATTTTTCTCTTTCCTAGGCTATTTAAGGTGTAATGAAGTGGGGGTTCTTGTCAACAGAGCAGCCCTAAACTTTGGGGTGCCTGTGTCTTGCTGATTTTTAGTTTTCCAATTTATACGCCCATGAGTGGAAGTGCCCTATGCTCTCCAAGCTGTGTTTTTTAGATGTTTCAGAACACACCGTACACTTCTCCAGAGTGGCTGTTGGCAATTTACATCCCACCCATCAGCGTAGCAAGGCTCCCATTTCTCCATGGCCGGTCCTGCATTTCTGGTTTGGACCCTTTTTTCCGCATGGCCCTTTTGCCCGCTGGGAAGCGAGACTTCTTTGGAGCGCTGATTTGCCTTTCCAGGTTGCTTGGTTGGCCAAAAAGGGCGTATGCGTTTTTTCCTGAATATATTCAGGAAAAAACGCATACGCCCTTTTTGGCCAAGGGCATCATTGTCCACGTTTTGCCGCTTTTCATGTGCTTTCAAGGCGATTCGAATCTACCTCCTGAAATCTCTTTCCTGCAATTCTGCCTTGCTTTCAAAGCCTCTTCGTTGCCTTCCCTTAATATATTTGTGGACGAGAGGTATCATTTAAAACTCTGCAGTTTTGTGAATTGCAGCGCCCCTGAGCTCCATTTTTCAACTCGCTTTTTTGGGAGCTGGCCGCAAAAGCGCAGGATTGCTTCAGGCCCTCTTCTGGTTCTGGGGGGCAGGCTGATCTTGTGCTTAATTCTTCTTCCTGATGGGAAAATAGAGTGACCTGTGCCTGTCCCAACACCTAGAGCTAGTCTCTCATTGGTTCCCCCTCTTCCCCTTCATCCTCAGGACAAATTGCAACCTGTACGGAACAGGAGGTTAAAGGTGCTGATTCTCCAAGGAGGGAGATGGCTAGTAAATCGGCTGGAATGGCGAACCCGAGCCAAGGAGATGAGAAATGAGGTGCGTTTTAGAAGCCTTTCCCGATCACACGGTGTACCATCTTCTGGGTTTCTCATGCCTGTTTTCGATGTAGGAAGATGCCTTTGAACCTGGAGATTTGGGACCCATGGGATGGGTACCATGCAGTATTACTTGAAAGGGTCTGCGTTGGCTCACCCAACCTCACAGAAACTCTCAGCCCGAAGAGTGTCCACCCTTATTTCTCAATCAGCTGTGGATCTAGATATGGTCAATCCAGGTTGCATCACAGCCCTTGAACGAATTTTGTAAGAATGTCTCTCTTTCACTGTCTTTGTTTCACGGGTTTTTAAAAGTAATTTATTTTTATAATGGGGTTTAGCTGCTTTTCACGGCTGTGTTTATGCCGCTTTACACCCCCTTGACTCACTTACAGAGAGATATCAATACATAGGTTTGAAGATTCTTACTAGTCAGATATATTCTTGTGCGGTGAATAGGGGGTGTTGAGTCCAGTTCACTGAAAAAGGAATCCGTCTTGTCTCTTACATATTGGGTTTATGGAACGGTATCTGAGCTAATTTGAAACCCTTGTTTTATGCATCACCCCACCTCACCTTTCCCGTTCAGCATCCATAGTGTGTTTTCTAAACGTGTGACTCTGTTCTGTTTTGCAATTCAGTTCAAGTGTAGCGTTTTTTACATTCCCTCTATAAGTGATATCTTATGATAAGTATCTTTTTCTGTGTGACTTATTTCACTTAGAATCGTCGTACCTAAATCCACTCATCGTGCTGCTACTAGCCTTATGACGTTGATTTCATGGCTGAGTGATATTCCATTGTACATGAGGACCACAACTTCTTTATCCATTTTTCTCTTTCCTAGGATATTGAAGGTGTAATGAAGTGGGGGTTCTTGTCAACAGAGCAGCCCTAAACTTTGGGGTGCCTGTGTCTTGCTGATTTTTAGTTTTCCAATTTATACGCCCATGAGTGGAAGTGCCCTATGCTCTCCAAGCTGTGTTTTTTAGATGTTTCAGAACACACCGTACACTTCTCCAGAGTGGCTGTTGGCAATTTACATCCCACCCATCAGCGTAGCAAGGCTCCCATTTCTCCATGGCCGGTCCTGCATTTCTGGTTTGGACACTTTTTTCCGCATGGCCCTTTTGCCCGCTGGGAAGCGCGACTTCTTTGGAGCGCTGATTTGCCTTTCCAGGTTGCTTGGTTGGCCAAAAAGGGCGTATGCGTTTTTTCCTGAATATATTCAGGAAAAAACGCATACGCCCTTTTTGGCCAAGGGCATCATTGTCCACGTTTTGCCGCTTTTCATGTGCTTTCAAGGCGATTCGAATCTACCTCCTGAAATCTCTTTCCTGCAATTCTGCCCTGCTTTCAAAGCCTCTTCGTTGCCTTCCCTTAATATATTTGTGGACGAGAGGTATCATTTAAAACTCTGCAGGTTTGTGAATTGCAGTGCCCCTGAGCTCCATTTTTCAACTCGCTTTTTTGGGAGGTGGCTGCAAAAGCGCAGGATTGCTTCAGGCCCTCTTCTGGTTCTGGGGGGCAGGCTGAGCTTGAGCTTAATTCTTCTTCCTGATGGGAAAATAGAGTGACCTGTGCCTGTCCCAACACCTAGAGCTAGTCTCTCATTGGTTCCCCCTCTTCCCCTTCATCCTGAGGACAAATTGCAACCTATACGGAACAGGAGGTTAAAGGTGCTGATTCTCCAAGGAGGGAGATGGCTAGTAAATCGGCTGGAATGGCGAACCCGAGCCAAGGAGATGAGAAATGAGGTGCGTTTTAGAAACCTTTCCCGATCACACGGTGTACCATCTTCTGGGTTTCTCATGCCTGTTTTCGATGTAGGAAGATGCCCTTGAACCTGGAGATTTGGGACCCATGGGATGGGTACCATGCAGTATTACTTGAAAGGGTCTGCGTTGGCTCACCCAACCTCACCGAACCTCTCAGCCCCAAGAGTGTCCACCCTTATGTCTCAATCAGCTGTGGGTCTAGATATGGTCAATCCAGGTTGCATCACAGCCCCTGAACGAATTTTGTAAGAATTTCTCTCTCTTTCACTGTCTTTGTTTCACGGGTTTTGAAAAGTAATTTATTTTTATAATGGGGTTTAGCTGCTTTTCACGGCTGTGTTTATGCCGCTTTACACCCCCTTGACTCACTTACAGAGAGATATCAATACATAGGTTTGAAGATTCTTACTAGTCAGATATATTCTTGTGCGGTGAATAGGGGGTGTTGAGTCCAGTTCACTGAAAAAGGAATCGGTCTTGTCTCTTACAAATTGGGTTTATGGAACGGTATCTGAGCTAATTTGAAACCCTTGTTTTATGCATCACCCCACCTCACCTTTCCCGTTCAGCAGCCATAGTGTGTTTTCTAAATGTGTGACTCTGTTCTGTTTTGCAATTCAGTTCAAGTGTAGCGGTTTTTACATTCCCTCTATAAGTGATATCTTATGATAAGTGTCTTTTTCTGTGTGACTTATTTCACTTAGAATTGTCGTACTTAAATCCACTCATCGTGCTTCTACTAGCCTTATGACGTTGATTTCATGGCTGAGTGATATTCCATTGTACATGAGGACCACAACTTCTTTATCCATTTTTCTCTTTCCTAGGATATTGAAGGTGTAATGAAGTGGGGGTTCTTGTCAACAGAGCAGCCCTAAACTTTGGGGTGCCTGTGTCTTGCTGATTTTTAGTTTTCCAATTTATACGCCCATGAGTGGAAGTGCCCTATGCTCTCCAAGCTGTGTTTTTTAGATGTTTCAGAACACACCGTACACTTCTCCAGAGTGGCTGTTGGCAATTTACATCCCACCCATCAGCGTAGCAAGGCTCCCATTTCTCCATGGCCGGTCCTGCATTTCTGGTTTGGACACTTTTTTCCGCATGGCCCTTTTGCCCGCTGGGAAGCGAGACTTCTTTGGAGCGCTGATTTGCCTTTCCAGGTTGCTTGGTTGGCCAAAAAGGGCGTATGCGTTTTTTCCTGAATATATTCAGGAAAAAACGCATACGCCCTTTTTGGCCAAGGGCATCATTGTCCACGTTTTGCCGCTTTTCATGTGCTTTCAAGGCGATTCGAATCTACCTCCTGAAATCTGTTTCCTGCAATTCTGCCTTGCTTTCAAAGCCTCTTCGTTGCCTTCCCTTAATATATTTGTGGACGAGAGGTATCATTTAAAACTCTGCAGGTTTGTGAATTGCAGTGCCCCTGAGCTCCATTTTTCAACTCGCTTTTTTGGGAGGTGGCTGCAAAAGCGCAGGATTGCTTCAGGCCCTCTTCTGGTTCTGGGGGGCAGGCTGAGCTTGTGCTTAATTCTTCTTCATGATGGGAAAATAGAGTGACCTGTGCCTGTCCCAACACCTAGAGCTAGTCTCTCATTGGTTCCCCCTCTTCCCCTTCATCCTCAGGACAAATTGCAACCTATACGGAACAGGAGGTTAAAGGTGCTGATTCTCCAAGGAGGGAGATGGCTAGTAAATCGGCTGGAATGGCGAACCCGAGCCAAGGAGATGAGAAATGAGGTGCGTTTTAGAAACCTTTCCCGAGCACACGGTGTACCATCTTCTTGGTTTCTCATGCCTGTTTTCGATGTAGGAAGATGCCCTTGAACCTGGAGATTTGGGACCCATGGGATGGGTACCATGCAGTATTACTTGAAAGGGTCTGCGTTGGCTCCCCCAACCTCACCGAACCTCTCAGCCCCAAGAGTGTCCACCCTTATGTCTCAATCAGCTGTGGGTCTAGATATGGTCAATCCAGGTTGCATCACAGCCCCTGAACGAATTTTGTAAGAATTTCTCTCTCTTTCACTGTCTTTGTTTCACGGGTTTTGAAAAGTAATTTATTTTTATAATGGGGTTTAGCTGTTTTTCACGGCTGTGTTTATGCCGCTTTACACCCCCATGACTCACTTACAGAGAGATATCAATACATAGGTTTGAAGATTCTTACTAGTCAGATATATTCTTGTGCGGTGAATAGGGGGTGTTGAGTCCAGTTCACTGAGCAAGGAATAGGTCTTGTCTCTTACATATTGGGTTTATGGAACGGTATCTGAGCTAATTTGAAACCCTTGTTTTATGCATCACCCCACCTCACCTTTCCCGTTCAGCAGCCATAGTGTGTTTACTAAATGTGTGACTCTGTTCTGTTTTGCAATTCAGTTCAAGTGTAGCGGTTTTTACATTCCCTCTATAAGTGATATCTTATGATAAGTGTCTTTTTCTGTGTGACTTATTTCACTTAGAATCGTCGTACCTAAATCCACTCATCGTGCTGCTACTAGCCTTATGACGTTGATTTCATGGCTGAGTGATATTCCATTGTGCATGAGGACCACAACTTCTTTATCCATTTTTCTCTTTCCTAGGATATTGAAGGTGTAATGAAGTGGGGGTTCTTGTCAACAGAGCAGCCCTAAACTTTGGGGTGCCTGTGTCTTGCTGATTTTTAGTTTTCCAATTTATACGCCCATGAGTGGAAGTGCCCTATGCTCTCCAAGCTGTGTTTTTTAGATGTTTCAGAACACACCGTACACTTCTCCAGAGTGGCTGTTGGCAATTTACATCCCACCCATCAGCGTAGCAAGGCTCCCATTTCTCCATGGCCGGTCCTGCATTTCTGGTTTGGACACTTTTTTCCGCATGGCCCTTTTGCCCGCTGGGAAGCGAGACTTCTTTGGAGCGCTGATTTGCCTTTCGAGGTTGCTTGGTAGGCCAAAAACGGCGTATGCGTTTTTTCCTGAATATATTCAGGAAAAAACGCATACGCCCTTTTTGGCCAAGGGCATCATTGTCCACGTTTTGCCGCTTTTCATGTGCTTTCAAGGCGATTCGAATCTACCTCCTGAAATCTGTTTCCTGCAATTCTGCCTTGCTTTCAAAGCCTCTTCGTTGCCTTCCCTTAATATATTTGTGGACGAGAGGTATCATTTAAAACTCTGCAGTTTTGTGAATTGCAGGGCCCCTGAGCTCCATTTTTCAACTCGCTTTTTTGGGAGCTGGCCGCAAAAGCGCAGGATTGCTTCAGGCCCTCTTCTGGTTCTGGGGGGCAGGCTGAGCTTGTGCTTAATTCTTCTTCCTGATGGGAAAATAGAGTGACCTGTGCCTGTCCCAACACCTAGAGCTAGTCTCTCATTGGTTCCCCCTCTTCCCCTTCATCCTCAGGACAAATTGCAACCTATACGGAACAGGAGGTTAAAGGTGCTGATTCTCCAAGGAGGGAGATGGCTAGTAAATCGGCTGGAATGGCGAACCCGAGCCAAGGAGATGAGAAATGAGGTGCGTTTTAGAAACCTTTCCCGAGCACACGGTGTACCATCTTCTTGGTTTCTCATGCCTGTTTTCGATGTAGGAAGATGCCCTTGAACCTGGAGATTTGGGACCCATGGGATGGGTACCATGCAGTATTACTTGAAAGGGTCTGCGTTGGCTCCCCCAACCTCACCGAACCTCTCAGCCCCAAGAGTGTCCACCCTTATGTCTCAATCAGCTGTGGGTCTAGATATGGTCAATCCAGGTTGCATCACAGCCCCTGAACGAATTTTGTAAGAATTTCTCTCTCTTTCACTGTCTTTGTTTCACGGGTTTTGAAAAGTAATTTATTTTTATAATGGGGTTTAGCTGTTTTTCACGGCTGTGTTTATGCCGCTTTACACCCCCATGACTCACTTACAGAGAGATATCAATACATAGGTTTGAAGATTCTTACTAGTCAGATATATTCTTGTGCGGTGAATAGGGGGTGTTGAGTCCAGTTCACTGAGCAAGGAATAGGTCTTGTCTCTTACATATTGGGTTTATGGAACGGTATCTGAGCTAATTTGAAACCCTTGTTTTATGCATCACCCCACCTCACCTTTCCCGTTCAGCAGCCATAGTGTGTTTACTAAATGTGTGACTCTGTTCTGTTTTGCAATTCAGTTCAAGTGTAGCGGTTTTTACATTCCCTCTATAAGTGATATCTTATGATAAGTGTCTTTTTCTGTGTGACTTATTTCACTTAGAATCGTCGTACCTAAATCCACTCATCGTGCTGCTACTAGCCTTATGACGTTGATTTCATGGCTGAGTGATATTCCATTGTGCATGAGGACCACAACTTCTTTATCCATTTTTCTCTTTCCTAGGATATTGAAGGTGTAATGAAGTGGGGGTTCTTGTCAACAGAGCAGCCCTAAACTTTGGGGTGCCTGTGTCTTGCTGATTTTTAGTTTTCCAATTTATACGCCCATGAGTGGAAGTGCCCTATGCTCTCCAAGCTGTGTTTTTTAGATGTTTCAGAACACACCGTACACTTCTCCAGAGTGGCTGTTGGCAATTTACATCCCACCCATCAGCGTAGCAAGGCTCCCATTTCTCCATGGCCGATCCTGCATTTCTGGTTTGGACACTTTTTTCCGCATGGCCCTTTTGCCCGCTGGGAAGCGAGACTTCTTTGGAGCGCTGATTTGCCTTTCGAGGTTGCTTGGTAGGCCAAAAACGGCGTATGCGTTTTTTCCTGAATATATTCAGGAAAAAACGCATACGCCCTTTTTGGCCAAGGGCATCATTGTCCACGTTTTGCCGCTTTTCATGTGCTTTCAAGGCGATTCGAATCTACCTCCTGAAATCTGTTTCCTGCAATTCTGCCTTGCTTTCAAAGCCTCTTCGTTGCCTTCCCTTAATATATTTGTGGACGAGAGGTATCATTTAAAACTCTGCAGTTTTGTGAATTGCAGGGCCCCTGAGCTCCATTTTTCAACTCGCTTTTTTGGGAGCTGGCCGCAAAAGCGCAGGATTGCTTCAGGCCCTCTTCTGGTTCTGGGGGGCAGGCTGAGCTTGTGCTTAATTCTTCTTCCTGATGGGAAAATAGAGTGACCTGTGCCTGTCCCAACACCTAGAGCTAGTCTCTCATTGGTTCCCCCTCTTCCCCTTCATCCTCAGGACAAATTGCAACCTGTACGGAACAGGAGGTTAAAGGTGCTGATTCTCCAAGGAGGGAGATGGCTAGTAAATCGGCTGGAATGGCGAACCCGAGCCAAGGAGATGAGAAATGAGGTGCGTTTTAGAAACCTTTCCCGATCACACGGTGTACCATCTTCTGGGTTTCTCATGCCTGTTTTCGATGTAGGAAGATGCCCTTGAACCTGGAGATTTGGGACCCATGGGATGGGTACCATGCAGTATTACTTGAAAGGGTCTGCGTTGGCTCACCCAACCTCACCGAACCTCTCAGCCCCAAGAGTGTCCACCCTTATGTCTCAATCAGCTGTGGATCTAGATATGGTCAATCCAGGTTGCATCACAGCCCCTGAACGAATTTTGTAAGAATTTCTCTCTCTTTCACTGTCTTTGTTTCACTGGTTTTTAAAAGTAATTTATTTTTATAATGGGGTTTAGCTGCTTTTCACGGCTGTGTTTATGCCGCTTTACACCCCCTTGACTCACTTACAGAGAGATATCAATACATAGGTTTGAAGATTCTTACTAGTCAGATATATTCTTGTGCGGTGAATAGGGGGTGTTGAGTCCAGTTCACTGAGCAAGGAATAGGTCTTGTCTCTTACATATTGGGTTTATGGAACGGTATCTGAGCTAATTTGAAACCCTTGTTTTATGCATCACCCCACCTCACCTTTCCCGTTCAGCAGCCATAGTGTGTTTCCTAGACGTGTGACTCTGTTCTGTTTTGCAATTCAGTTCTAGTGTAGCGGTTTTTACATTCCCTCTATTAGTGATATCTTATGATAAGTGTCTTTTTCTGTGTGACTTATTTCACTTAGAATCGTCGTACCTAAATCCACTCAACGTGCTGCTACTAGCCTTATGACGTTGATTTCATGGCTGAGTGATATTCCATTGTACATGAGGACCACAACTTCTTTATCCATTTTTCTCTTTCCTAGGATATTGAAGGTGTAATGAAGTGGGGGTTCTTGTCAACAGAGCAGCCCTAAACTTTGGGGTGCCTGTGTCTTGCTGATTTTTAGTTTTCCAATTTATACGCCCATGAGTGGAAGTGCCCTATGCTCTCCAAGCTGTGTTTTTTAGATGTTTCAGAACACACCGTACACTTCTCCAGAGTGGCTGTTGGCAATTTACATCCCACCCATCAGCGTAGCAAGGCTCCCATTTCTCCATGGCCGGTCCTGCATTTCTGGTTTGGACACTTTTTTCCGCATGGCCCTTTTGCCCGCTGGGAAGCGAGACTTCTTTGGAGCGCTGATTTGCCTTTCCAGGTTGCTTGGTTGGCCAAAAAGGGCGTATGCTTTTTTTCCTGAATATATTCAGGAAAAAACGCATACGCCCTTTTTGGCCAAGGGCATCATTGTCCACGTTTTGCCGCTTTTCATGTGCTTTCAAGGCGATTCGAATCTACCTCCTGAAATCTGTTTCCTGCAATTCTGCCTTGCTTTCAAAGCCTCTTCGTTGCCTTCCCTTAATATATTTGTGGACGAGAGGTATCATTTAAAACTCTGCAGGTTTGTGAATTGCAGTGCCCCTGAGCTCCATTTTTCAACTCGCTTTTTTGGGAGGTGGCTGCAAAAGCGCAGGATTGCTTCAGGCCCTCTTCTGGTTCTGGGGGGCAGGCTGAGCTTGTGCTTAATTCTTCTTCATGATGGGAAAATAGAGTGACCTGTGCCTGTCCTAACACCTAGAGCTAGTCTCTCATTGGTTCCCCCTCTTCCCCTTCATCCTCAGGAAAAATTGCAACCTATACGGAACAGGAGGTTAAAGGTGCTGATTCTCCAAGGAGGGAGATGGCTAGTAAATCGGCTGGAATGGCGAACCCGAGCCAAGGAGATGAGAAATGCGGTGCGTTTTAGAAACCTTTCCCGAGCACACGGTGTACCATCTTCTTGGTTTCTCATGCCTGTTTTCGATGTAGGAAGATGCCCTTGAACCTGGAGATTTGGGACCCATGGGATGGGTACCATGCAGTATTACTTGAAAGGGTCTGCGTTGGCTCCCCCAACCTCACCGAACCTCTCAGCCCCAAGAGTGTCCACCCTTATGTCTCAATCAGCTGTGGGTCTAGATATGGTCAATCCAGGTTGCATCACAGCCCCTGAACGAATTTTGTAAGAATTTCTCTCTCTTTCACTGTCTTTGTTTCACGGGTTTTGAAAAGTAATTTATTTTTATAATGGGGTTTAGCTGTTTTTCACGGCTGTGTTTATGCCGCTTTACACCCCCATGACTCACTTACAGAGAGATATCAATACATAGGTTTGAAGATTCTTACTAGTCAGATATATTCTTGTGCGGTGAATAGGGGGTGTTGAGTCCAGTTCACTGAGCAAGGAATAGGTCTTGTCTCTTACATATTGGGTTTATGGAACGGTATCTGAGCTAATTTGAAACCCTTGTTTTATGCATCACCCCACCTCACCTTTCCCGTTCAGCAGCCATAGTGTGTTTACTAAATGTGTGACTCTGTTCTGTTTTGCAATTCAGTTCAAGTGTAGCGGTTTTTACATTCCCTCTATAAGTGATATCTTATGATAAGTGTCTTTTTCTGTGTGACTTATTTCACTTAGAATCGTCGTACCTAAATCCACTCATCGTGCTGCTACTAGCCTTATGACGTTGATTTCATGGCTGAGTGATATTCCATTGTGCATGAGGACCACAACTTCTTTATCCATTTTTCTCTTTCCTAGGATATTGAAGGTGTAATGAAGTGGGGGTTCTTGTCAACAGAGCAGCCCTAAACTTTGGGGTGCCTGTGTCTTGCTGATTTTTAGTTTTCCAATTTATACGCCCATGAGTGGAAGTGCCCTATGCTCTCCAAGCTGTGTTTTTTAGATGTTTCAGAACACACCGTACACTTCTCCAGAGTGGCTGTTGGCAATTTACATCCCACCCATCAGCGTAGCAAGGCTCCCATTTCTCCATGGCCGGTCCTGCATTTCTGGTTTGGACACTTTTTTCCGCATGGCCCTTTTGCCCGCTGGGAAGCGAGACTTCTTTGGAGCGCTGATTTGCCTTTCGAGGTTGCTTGGTAGGCCAAAAACGGCGTATGCGTTTTTTCCTGAATATATTCAGGAAAAAACGCATACGCCCTTTTTGGCCAAGGGCATCATTGTCCACGTTTTGCCGCTTTTCATGTGCTTTCAAGGCGATTCGAATCTACCTCCTGAAATCTGTTTCCTGCAATTCTGCCTTGCTTTCAAAGCCTCTTCGTTGCCTTCCCTTAATATATTTGTGGACGAGAGGTATCATTTAAAACTCTGCAGTTTTGTGAATTGCAGCGCCCCTGAGCTCCATTTTTCAACTCGCTTTTTTGGGAGCTGGCCGCAAAAGCGCAGGATTGCTTCAGGCCCTCTTCTGGTTCTGGGGGGCAGGCTGAGCTTGTGCTTAATTCTTCTTCCTGATGGGAAAATAGAGTGACCTGTGCCTGTCCCAACACCTAGAGCTAGTCTCTCATTGGTTCCCCCTCTTCCCCTTCATCCTCAGGACAAATTGCAACCTGTACGGAACAGGAGGTTAAAGGTGCTGATTCTCCAAGGAGGGAGATGGCTAGTAAATCGGCTGGAATGGCGAACCCGAGCCAAGGAGATGAGAAATGAGGTGCGTTTTAGAAACCTTTCCCGATCACACGGTGTACCATCTTCTGGGTTTCTCATGCCTGTTTTCGATGTAGGAAGATGCCCTTGAACCTGGAGATTTGGGACCCATGGGATGGGTACCATGCAGTATTACTTGAAAGGGTCTGCGTTGGCTCACCCAACCTCACCGAACCTCTCAGCCCCAAGAGTGTCCACCCTTATGTCTCAATCAGCTGTGGATCTAGATATGGTCAATCCAGGTTGCATCACAGCCCCTGAACGAATTTTGTAAGAATTTCTCTCTCTTTCACTGTCTTTGTTTCACTGGTTTTTAAAAGTAATTTATTTTTATAATGGGGTTTAGCTGCTTTTCACGGCTGTGTTTATGCCGCTTTACACCCCCTTGACTCACTTACAGAGAGATATCAATACATAGGTTTGAAGATTCTTACTAGTCAGATATATTCTTGTGCGGTGAATAGGGGGTGTTGAGTCCAGTTCACTGAAAAAGGAATCGGTCTTGTCTCTTACATATTGGGTTTATGGAACGGTATCTGAGCTAATTTGAAACCCTTGTTTTATGCATCACCCCACCTCACCTTTCCCGTTCAGCAGCCATAGTGTGTTTCCTAGACGTGTGACTCTGTTCTGTTTTGCAATTCAGTTCTAGTGTAGCGGTTTTTACATTCCCTCTATTAGTGATATCTTATGATAAGTGTCTTTTTCTGTGTGACTTATTTCACTTAGAATCGTCGTACCTAAATCCACTCAACGTGCTGCTACTAGCCTTATGACGTTGATTTCATGGCTGAGTGATATTCCATTGTACATGAGGACCACAACTTCTTTATCCATTTTTCTCTTTCCTAGGATATTTAAGGTGTAATGAAGTGGGGGTTCTTGTCAACAGAGCAGCCCTAAACTTTGGGGTGCCTGTGTCTTGCTGATTTTTAGTTTTCCCAATTTATACGCCCATGAGTGGAAGTGCCCTATGCTCTCCAAGCTGTGTTTTTTAGATGTTTCAGAACACACTGTACACTTCTCCAGAGTGGCTGTTGGCAATTTACATCCCACCCATCAGCGTAGCAAGGCTCCCATTTCTCCATGGCCGGTCCTGCATTTCTGGTTTGGACACTTTTTTCCGCATGGCCCTTTTGCCCGCTGGGAAGCGAGACTTTTTTGGAGCGCTGATTTGCCTTTCCAGGTTGCTTGGTTGGCCAAAAAGGGCATATGCTTTTTTTCCTGAATATATTCAGGAAAAAACGCATACGCCCTTTTTGGCCAAGGGCATCATTGTCCACGTTTTGCCGCTTTTCATGTGCTTTCAAGGCGATTCGAATCTACCTCCTGAAATCTGTTTCCTGCAATTCTGCCTTGCTTTCAAAGCCTCTTCGTTGCCTTCCCTTAATATATTTTTGGACGAGAGGTATCATTTAAAACTCTGCAGTTTTGTGAATTGCAGGGCCCCTGAGCTCCATTTCTCAACTCGCTTTTTTGGGAGCTGGCTGCAAAAGCGCAGGATTGCTTCAGGCCCTCTTCTGGTTCTGGGGGGCAGGCTGAGCTTGTGCTTATTTCTTCTTCCTGATGGGAAAATAGAGTGACCTGTGCCTGTCCCAACACCTAGAGCTAGTCTCTCATTGGTTCCCCCTCTTCCCCTTCATCCTCAGGACAAATTGCAACCTGTACGGAACAGGAGGTTAAAGGTGCTGATTCTCCAAGGAGGGAGATGGCTAGTAAATCGGCTGGAATGGCGAACCCGAGCAAAGGAGATGAGAAATGAGGTGCGTTTTAGAAACCTTTCCCGATCACACGGTGTAGCATCTTCTGGGTTTCTCATGCCTGTTTTCGATGTAGGAAGATGCCCTTGAACCTGGAGATTTGGGACCCATGGGATGGGTACCATGTAGTATTACTTGAAAGGGTCTGCGTTGGCTCACCCAACCTCACCGAACCTCTCAGCCCCAAGAGTGTCCACCCTTATGTCTCAATCAGCTGTGGGTCTAGATATGGTCAATCCAGGTTGCATCACATCCCCTGAACGAATTTTGTAAGAATTTCTCTCTCTTTCACTGTCTTTGTTTCACGGGTTTTGAAAAGTAATTTATTTTTATAATGGGGTTTAGCTGCTTTTCACGGCTGTGTTTATGCCGCTTTACACCCCCTTGACTCACTTACAGAGAGATATCAATACATAGGTTTGAAGATTCTTACTAGTCAGATATATTCTTGTGCGGTGAATAGGGGGTGTTGAGTCCAGTTCACTGAGCAAGGAATCGGTCTTGTCTTTTACATATTGGGTTTATGGAACGGTATCTGAGCTAATTTGAAACCCTTGTTTTATGCATCACCCCACCTCACCTTTCCCGTTCAGCAGCCATAGTGTGTTTCCTAAACGTGTGACTCTGTTCTGTTTTGCAATTCAGTTCAAGTGTAGCGGTTTTTACATTCCCTCTATAAGTGAGATCTTATGATAAGTGTCTTTTTCTGTGTGACTTATTTCACTTAGAATCGTCGTACCTAAATCCACTCATCGTGCTGCTACTTGCCTTATGACGTGGATTTCATGGCTGAGTGATATTCCATTGTACATGAGGACCACAACTTCTTTATCCATTTTTCTCTTTCCTAGGATATTTAAGGTGTAATGAAGTGGGGGTTCTTGTCAACAGAGCAGCCCTAAACTTTGGGGTGCCTGTGTCTTGCTGATTTTTAGTTTTCCAATTTATACGCCCATGAGTGGAAATGCCCTATGCTCTCCAAGCTGTGTTTTTTAGATGTTTCAGAACACACCGTACACTTCTCCAGAGTGGCTGTTGGCAATTTACATCCCACCCATCAGCGTAGCAAGGCTCCCATTTCTCCATGGCCGGTCCTGCATTTCTGGTTTGGACACTTTTTTCCGCATGGCCCTTTTGCCCGCTGGGAAGCGAGACTTCTTTGGAGCGCTGATTTGCCTTTCCAGGTTGCTTGGTTGGCCAAAAAGGGCGTATGCGTTTTTTCCTGAATATATTCAGGAAAAAACGCATACGCCCTTTTTGGCCAAGGGCATCATTGTCCACGTTTTGCCGCTTTTCATGTGCTTTCAAGGCGATTCGAATCTACCTCCTGAAATCTGTTTCCTGCAATTCTGCCTTGCTTTCAAAGCCTCTTCGTTGCCTTCCCTTAATATATTTGTGGACGAGAGGTATCATTTAAAACTCTGCAGTTTTGTGAATTGCAGCGCCCCTGAGCTCCATTTTTCAACTCGCTTTTTTGGGAGCTGGCCGCAAAAGCGCAGGATTGCTTCAGGCCCTCTTCTGGTTCTGGGGGGCAGGCTGAGCTTGTGCTTAATTCTTCTTCCTGATGGGAAAATAGAGTGACCTGTGCCTGTCCCAACACCTAGAGCTAGTCTCTCATTGGTTCCCCCTCTTCCCCTTCATCCTCAGGACAAATTGCAACCTGTACGGAACAGGAGGTTAAAGGTGCTGATTCTCCAAGGAGGGAGATGGCTAGTAAATCGGCTGGAATGGCGAACCCGAGCCAAGGAGATGAGAAATGAGGTGCGTTTTAGAAACCTTTCCCGATCACACGGTGTACCATCTTCTGGGTTTCTCATGCATGTTTTCGATGTAGGAAGATGCCCTTGAACCTGGAGATTTGGGACCCATGGGATGGGTACCATGCAGTATTACTTGAAAAGGTCTGCGTTGGCTCACCCAACCTCACCGAACCTCTCAGCCCCAAGAGTGTCCACCCTTATGTCTCAATCAGCTGTGGATCTAGATATGGTCAATCCAGGTTGCATCACAGCCCCTGAACGAATTTTGTAAGAATTTCTCTCTCTTTCACTGTCTTTGTTTCACTGGTTTTTAAAAGTAATTTATTTTTATAATGGGGTTTAGCTGCTTTTCACGGCTGTGTTTATGCCGCTTTACACCCCCTTGACTCACTTACAGAGAGATATCAATACATAGGTTTGAAGATTCTTACTAGTCAGATATATTCTTGTGCGGTGAATAGGGGGTGTTGAGTCCAGTTCACTGAAAAAGGAATCGGTCTTGTCTCTTACAAATTGGGTTTATGGAACGGTATCTGAGCTAATTTGAAACCCTTGTTTTATGCATCACCCAACCTCACCTTTCCCTTTCAGCAGCCATAGTGTGTTTTCTAAATGTGTGACTCTGTTCTGTTTTGCAATTCAGTTCAAGTGTAGCGGTTTTTACATTCCCTCTATAAGTGATATCTTATGATAAGTGTCTTTTTCTGTGTGACTTATTTCACTTAGAATTGTCGTACCTAAATCCACTCATCGTGCTGCTACTAGCCTTATGACGTTGATTTCATGGCTGAGTGATATTCCATTGTACATGAGGACCACAACTTCTTTATCCATTTTTCTCTTTCCTAGGATATTTAAGGTGTAATGAAGTGGGGGTTCTTGTCAACAGAGCAGCCCTAAACTTTGGGGTGCCTGTGTCTTGCTGATTTTTAGTTTTCCAATTTATACGCCCATGAGTGGAAGTGCCCTATGCTCTCCAAGCTGTGTTTTTTACATGTTTCAGAACACACCGTACACTTCTCCAGAGTGGCTGTTGGCAATTTACATCCCACCCATCAGCGTAGCAAGGCTCCCATTTCTCCATGGCAGGTCCTGCATTTCTGGTTTGGACACTTTTTTCCGCATGGCCCTTTTGCCTGCTGGGAAGCGAGACTTCTTTGGAGCGCTGATTTGCCTTTCCAGGTTGCTTGGTTGGCCAAAAAGGGCGTATGCTTTTTTTCCTGAATATATTCAGGAAAAAACGCATACGCCCTTTTTGGCCAAGGGCATCATTGTCCACGTTTTGCCGCTTTTCATGTGCTTTCAAGGCGATTCGAATCTACCTCCTGAAATCTGTTTCCTGCAATTCTGCCTTGCTTTCAAAGCCTCTTCGTTGCCTTCCCTTAATATATTTGTGGACGAGAGGTATCATTTAAAACTCTGCAGGTTTGTGAATTGCAGTGCCCCTGAGCTCCATTTTTCAACTCGCTTTTTTGGGAGCTGGCCGCAAAAGCGCAGGATTGCTTCAGGCCCTCTTCTGGTTCTGGGGGGCAGGCTGAGCTTGTGCTTAATTCTTCTTCCTGATGGGAAAATAGAGTGACCTGTGCCTGTCCCAACACCTAGAGCTAGTCTCTCATTGGTTCCCCCTCTTCCCGTTCATCCTCAGGACAAATTGCAACCTGTACGGAACAGGAGGTTAAAGGTGCTGATTCTCCAAGGAGGGAGATGGCTAGTAAATCGGCTGGAATGGCGAACCCGAGCAAAGGAGATGAGAAATGAGGTGCGTTTTAGAAACCTTTCCCGATCACACGGTGTACCATCTTCTGGGTTTCTCATGCCTGTTTTCGACGTAGGAAGATGCCTTTGAACCTGGAGATTTGGGACCCATGGGATGGGTACCATGCAGTATTACTTGAAAGGGTCTGCGTTGGCTCACCCAACCTCACCGAACCTCTCATCCCCAAGAGTGTCCACCCTTATGTCTCAATCAGCTGTGGGTCTAGTTATGGTCAATCCAGGTTGCATCACAGCCCCTGAACGAATTTTGTAAGAATTTCTCTCTCTTTCACTGTCTTTGTTTCACGGGTTTTGAAAAGTAATTTATTTTTCTAATGGGGTTTAGCTGCTTTTCACGGCTGTGTTTATGCCGCTTTACACCCCCTTGACTCACTTACAGAGAGATATCAATACATAGGTTTGAAGATTCTTACTAGTCAGATATATTCTTGTGCGGTGAATAGGGGGTGTTGAGTCCAGTTCACTGAAAAAGGAATCGGTCTTGTCTCTTACAAATTGGGTTTATGGAACGGTATCTGAGCTAATTTGAAACCCTTGTTTTATGCATCACCCAACCTCACCTTTCCCTTTCAGCAGCCATAGTGTGTTTTCTAAATGTGTGACTCTGTTCTGTTTTGCAATTCAGTTCAAGTGTAGCGGTTTTTACATTCCCTCTATAAGTGATATCTTATGATAAGTGTCTTTTTCTGTGTGACTTATTTCACTTAGAATTGTCGTACCTAAATCCACTCATCGTGCTGCTACTAGCCTTATGACGTTGATTTCATGGCTGAGTGATATTCCATTGTACATGAGGACCACAACTTCTTTATCCATTTTTCTCTTTCCTAGGATATTTAAGGTGTAATGAAGTGGGGGTTCTTGTCAACAGAGCAGCCCTAAACTTTGGGGTGCCTGTGTCTTGCTGATTTTTAGTTTTCCAATTTATACGCCCATGAGTGGAAGTGCCCTATGCTCTCCAAGCTGTGTTTTTTACATGTTTCAGAACACACTGTACACTTCTCCAGAGTGGCTGTTGGCAATTTACATCCCACCCATCAGCGTAGCAAGGCTCCCATTTCTCCATGGCAGGTCCTGCATTTCTGGTTTGGACACTTTTTTCCGCATGGCCCTTTTGCCTGCTGGGAAGCGAGACTTCTTTGGAGCGCTGATTTGCCTTTCCAGGTTGCTTGGTTGGCCAAAAAGGGCGTATGCTTTTTTTCCTGAATATATTCAGGAAAAAACGCATACGCCCTTTTTGGCCAAGGGCATCATTGTCCACGTTTTGCCGCTTTTCATGTGCTTTCAAGGCGATTCGAATCTACCTCCTGAAATCTGTTTCCTGCAATTCTGCCTTGCTTTCAAAGCCTCTTCGTTGCCTTCCCTTAATATATTTGTGGACGAGAGGTATCATTTAAAACTCTGCAGGTTTGTGAATTGCAGTGCCCCTGAGCTCCATTTTTCAACTCGCTTTTTTGGGAGCTGGCCGCAAAAGCGCAGGATTGCTTCAGGCCCTCTTCTGGTTCTGGGGGGCAGGCTGAGCTTGTGCTTAATTCTTCTTCCTGATGGGAAAATAGAGTGACCTGTGCCTGTCCCAACACCTAGAGCTAGTCTCTCATTGGTTCCCCCTCTTCCCGTTCATCCTCAGGACAAATTGCAACCTGTACGGAACAGGAGGTTAAAGGTGCTGATTCTCCAAGGAGGGAGATGGCTAGTAAATCGGCTGGAATGGCGAACCCGAGCAAAGGAGATGAGAAATGAGGTGCGTTTTAGAAACCTTTCCCGATCACACGGTGTACCATCTTCTGGGTTTCTCATGCCTGTTTTCGACGTAGGAAGATGCCTTTGAACCTGGAGATTTGGGACCCATGGGATGGGTACCATGCAGTATTACTTGAAAGGGTCTGCGTTGGCTCACCCAACCTCACCGAACCTCTCATCCCCAAGAGTGTCCACCCTTATGTCTCAATCAGCTGTGGGTCTAGTTATGGTCAATCCAGGTTGCATCACAGCCCCTGAACGAATTTTGTAAGAATTTCTCTCTCTTTCACTGTCTTTGTTTCACGGGTTTTGAAAAGTAATTTATTTTTCTAATGGGGTTTAGCTGCTTTTCACGGCTGTGTTTATGCCGCTTTACACCCCCTTGACTCACTTACAGAGAGATATCAATACATAGGTTTGAAGATTCTTACTAGTCAGATATATTCTTGTGCGGTGAATAGGGGGTGTTGAGTCCAGTTCACTGAAAAAGGAATAGGTCTTGTCTCTTACATATTGGGTTTATGGAACGGTATCTGAGCTAATTTGAAACCCTTGTTTTATGCATAACCCCACCTCACCTTTCCCGTTCAGCAGCCATAGTGTGTTTCCTAAACGTGTGACTCTGTTCTGTTTTGCAATTCAGTTCAAGTGTAGCGGTTTTTACATTCCCTCTATAAGTGATATCTTATGATAAGTGTCTTTTTCTGTGTGACTTATTTCACTTAGAATCGTCGTACCTAAATCCACTCATCATGCTGCTACTAGCCTTATGACGTTGATTTCATGGCTGAGTGATATTCCATTGTACAGGAGGACCACAACTTCTTTATCCATTTTTCTCTTTCCTAGGATATTGAAGGTGTAATGAAGTGGGGGTTCTTGTCAACAGAGCAGCCCTAAACTTTGGGGTGCCTGTGTCTTGCTGATTTTTAGTTTTCCAATTTATACGCCCATGAGTGGAAGTGCCCTATGCTCTCCAAGCTGTGTTTTTTAGATGTTTCAGAACACACCGTACACTTCTCCAGAGTGGCTGTTGGCAATTTACATCCCACCCATCAGCGTAGCAAGGCTCCCATTTCTCCATGGCCGGTCCTGCATTTCTGGTTTGGACACTTTTTTCCGCATGGCCCTTTTGCCCGCTGGGAAGCGAGACTTCTTTGGAGCGCTGATTGGCCTTTCCAGGTTGCTTGGTTGGCCAAAAAGGGCGTATGCGTTTTTTCCTGAATATATTCAGGAAAAAACGCATACGCCCTTTTTGGCCAAGGGCATCATTGTCCACGTTTTGCCGCTTTTCATGTGCTTTCAAGGCGATTCGAATCTACCTCCTGAAATCTGTTTCCTGCAATTCTGCCTTGCTTTCAAAGCCTCTTCGTTGCCTTCCCTTAATATATTTGTGGACGAGAGGTATCATTTAAAACTCTGCAGGTCTGTGAATTGCAGTGCCCCTGAGCTCCATTTTTCAACTCGCTTTTTTGGGAGCTGGCCGCAAAAGCGCAGGATTGCTTCAGGCCCTCTTCTGGTTCTGGGGGGCAGGCTGAGCTTGTGCTTAATTCTTCTTCCTGATGGGAAAATAGAGTGACCTGTGCCTGTCCCAACACCTAGAGCTAGTCTCTCATTGGTTCCCCCTCTTCCCGTTCATCCTCAGGACAAATTGCAACCTGTACGGAACAGGAGGTTAAAGGTGCTGATTCTCCAAGGAGGGAGATGGCTAGTAAATCGGCTGGAATGGCGAACCCGAGCAAAGGAGATGAGAAATGAGGTGCGTTTTAGAAACCTTTCCCGATCACACGGTGTACCATCTTCTGGGTTTCTCATGCCTGTTTTCGATGTAGGAAGATGCCCTTGAACCTGGAGATTTGGGACCCATGGGATGGGTATCATGCAGTATTACTTGAAAGGGTCTGCGTTGGCTCCCCCAACCTCACCGAACCTCTCAGCCCCAAGAGTGTCCACCCTTATGTCTCAATCAGCTGTGGGTCTAGATATGGTCAATCCAGGTTGCATCACAGCCCCTGAACGAATTTTGTAAGAATTTCTCTCTCTTTCACTGTCTTTGTTTCACGGGTTTTGAAAAGTAATTTATTTTTATAATGGGGTTTAGCTGTTTTTCACGGCTGTGTTTATGCCGCTTTACACCCCCATGACTCACTTACAGAGAGATATCAATACATAGGTTTGAAGATTCTTACTAGTCAGATATATTCTTGTGCGGTGAATAGGGGGTGTTGAGTCCAGTTCACTGAGCAAGGAATAGGTCTTGTCTCTTACATATTGGGTTTATGGAACGGTATCTGAGCTAATTTGAAACCCTTGTTTTATGCATCACCCCACCTCACCTTTCCCGTTCAGCAGCCATAGTGTGTTTACTAAATGTGTGACTCTGTTCTGTTTTGCAATTCAGTTCAAGTGTAGCGGTTTTTACATTCCCTCTATAAGTGATATCTTATGATAAGTGTCTTTTTCTGTGTGACTTATTTCACTTAGAATCGTCGTACCTAAATCCACTCATCGTGCTGCTACTAGCCTTATGACGTTGATTTCATGGCTGAGTGATATTCCATTGTGCATGAGGACCACAACTTCTTTATCCATTTTTCTCTTTCCTAGGATATTGAAGGTGTAATGAAGTGGGGGTTCTTGTCAACAGAGCAGCCCTAAACTTTGGGGTGCCTGTGTCTTGCTGATTTTTAGTTTTCCAATTTATACGCCCATGAGTGGAAGTGCCCTATGCTCTCCAAGCTGTGTTTTTTACATGTTTCAGAACACACCGTACACTTCTCCAGAGTGGCTGTTGGCAATTTACATCCCACCCATCAGCGTAGCAAGGCTCCCATTTCTCCATGGCCGGTCCTGCATTTCTGGTTTGGACACTTTTTTCCGCCTGGCCCTTTTGCCCGCTGTGAAGCGAGACTTCTTTGGAGCGCTGATTTGCCTTTCCATGTTGCTTGGTTGGCCAAAAAGGGCGTATGCGTTTTTTCCTGAATATATTCAGGAAAAAACGCATACGCCCTTTTTGGCCAAGGGCATCATTGTCCACGTTTTGCCGCTTTTCATGTGCTTTCAAGGCGATTCGAATCTACCTCCTGAAATCTGTTTCCTGCAATTCTGCCTTGCTTTCAAAGCCTCTTCGTTGCCTTCCCTTAATATATTTGTGGACGAGAGGTATCATTTAAAACTCTGCAGTTTTGTGAATTGCAGCGCCCCTGAGCTCCATTTTTCAACTCGCTTTTTTGGGAGCTGGCCGCAAAAGCGCAGGATTGCTTCAGGCCCTCTTCTGGTTCTGGGGGGCAGGCTGAGCTTGTGCTTAATTCTTCTTCCTGATGGGAAAATAGAGTGACCTGTGCCTGTCCCAACACCTAGAGCTAGTCTCTCATTGGTTCCCCCTCTTCCCCTTCATCCTCAGGACAAATTGCAACCTGTACGGAACAGGAGGTTAAAGGTGCTGATTCTCCAAGGAGGGAGATGGCTAGTAAATCGGCTGGAATGGCGAACCCGAGCAAAGGAGATGAGAAATGAGGTGCGTTTTAGAAACCTTTCCCGATCACACGGTGTACCATCTTCTGGGTTTCTCATGCATGTTTTCGATGTAGGAAGATGCCCTTGAACCTGGAGATTTGGGACCCATGGGATGGGTACCATGCAGTATTACTTGAAAGGGTCTGCGTTGGCTCACCCAACCTCACCGAACCTCTCAGCCCCAAGAGTGTCCACCCTTATGTCTCAATCAGCTGTGGGTCTAGTTATGGTCAATCCAGGTTGCATCACAGCCCCTGAACGAATTTTGTAAGAATTTCTCTCTCTTTCACTGTCTTTGTTTCACGGGTTTTGAAAAGTAATTTATTTTTATAATGGGGTTTAGCTGCTTTTCACGGCTGTGTTTATGCCGCTTTACACCCCCTTGACTCACTTACAGAGAGATATCAATACATAGGTTTGAAGATTCTTACTAGTCAGATATATTCTTGTGCGGTGAATAGGGGGTGTTGAGTCCAGTTCACTGAAAAAGGAATAGGTCTTGTCTCTTACATATTGGGTTTATGGAACGGTATCGGAGCTAATTTGAAACCCTTGTTTTATGCATCACCCCACCTCACCTTTCCCATTCAGCAGCCATAGTGTGTTTCCTAAACGTGTGACTCTGTTGTGTTTTGCAATTCAGTTCAAGTGTAGCGGTTTTTACATTCCCTCTATAAGTGATATCTTAGGATAAGTGTGTTTTTCTGTGTGACTTATTTCACTTAGAATCGTCGTACCTAAATCCACTCATCATGCTGCTACTAGCCTTATGACGTTGATTTCATGGCTGAGTGATATTCCATTGTACAGGAGGACCACAACTTCTTTATCCATTTTTCTCTTTCCTAGGATATTGAAGGTGTAATGAAGTGGGGGTTCTTGTCAACAGAGCAGCCCTAAACTTTGGGGTGCCTGTGTCTTGCTGATTTTTAGTTTTCCAATTTATACGCCCATGAGTGGAAGTGCCCTATGCTCTCCAAGCTGTGTTTTTTAGATGTTTCAGAACACACCGTACACTTCTCCAGAGTGGCTGTTGGCAATTTACATCCCACCCATCAGCATAGCAAGGCTCCCATTTCTCCATGGCCGGTCCTGCATTTCTGGTTTGGACACTTTTTTCCGCATGGCCCTTTTGCCCGCTGGGAAGCGAGACTTCTTTGGAGCGCTGATTGGCCTTTCCAGGTTGCTTGGTTGGCCAAAAAGGGCGTATGCGTTTTTTCCTGAATATATTCAGGAAAAAACGCATACGCCCTTTTTGGCCAAGGGCATCATTGTCCACGTTTTGCCGCTTTTCATGTGCTTTCAAGGCGATTCGAATCTACCTCCTGAAATCTGTTTCCTGCAATTCTGCCTTGCTTTCAAAGCCTCTTCGTTGCCTTCCCTTAATATATTTGTGGACGAGAGGTATCATTTAAAACTCTGCAGGTCTGTGAATTGCAGTGCCCCTGAGCTCCATTTTTCAACTCGCTTTTTTGGGAGCTGGCCGCAAAAGCGCAGGATTGCTTCAGGCCCTCTTCTGGTTCTGGGGGGCAGGCTGAGCTTGTGCTTAATTCTTCTTCCTGATGGGAAAATAGAGTGACCTGTGCCTGTCCCAACACCTAGAGCTAGTCTCTCATTGGTTCCCCCTCTTCCCGTTCATCCTCAGGACAAATTGCAACCTGTACGGAACAGGAGGTTAAAGGTGCTGATTCTCCAAGGAGGGAGATGG
The DNA here is from genome assembly GCF_949987535.1 of Balaenoptera acutorostrata. Taxonomy (NCBI): domain Eukaryota; kingdom Metazoa; phylum Chordata; class Mammalia; order Artiodactyla; family Balaenopteridae; genus Balaenoptera; species Balaenoptera acutorostrata. The sequence goes on from NW_026646417.1 coordinate 278,414, forward strand.
CCAGTAAATCGGCTGGAATGGCGAACCCGAGCAAAGGAGATGAGAAATGAGGTGCGTTTTAGAAACCTTTCCCGATCACACGGTGTACCATCTTCTGGGTTTCTCATGCCTGTTTTCGATGTAGGAAGATGCCCTTGAACCTGGAGATTTGGGACCCATGGGATGGGTACCATGCAGTATTACTTGAAAGGGTCTGCGTTGGCTCCCCCAACCTCACCGAACCTCTCAGCCCCAAGAGTGTCCACCCTTATGTCTCAATCAGCTGTGGGTCTAGATATGGTCAATCCAGGTTGCATCACAGCCCCTGAACGAATTTTGTAAGAATTTCTCTCTCTTTCACTGTCTTTGTTTCACGGGTTTTGAAAAGTAATTTATTTTTATAATGGGGTTTAGCTGCTTTTCACGGCTGTGTTTATGCCGCTTTACACCCCCTTGACTCACTTACAGAGAGATATCAATACATAGGTTTGAAGATTCTTACTAGTCAGATATATTCTTGTGCGGTGAATAGGGGGTGTTGAGTCCAGTTCACTGAAAAAGGAATCGGTCTTGTCTCTTACATATTGGGTTTATGGAACGGTATCTGAGCTAATTTGAAACCCTTGTTTTATGCATCACCCCACCTCACCTTTCCCGTTCAGCAGCCATAGTGTGTTTCCTAGACGTGTGACTCTGTTCTGTTTTGCAATTCAGTTCAAGTGTAGCGGTTTTTACATTCCCTCTATTAGTGATATCTTATGATAAGTGTCTTTTTCTGTGTGACTTATTTCACTTAGAATCGTCGTACCTAAATCCACTCATCGTGCTGCTACTAGCCTTATGACGTTGATTTCATGGCTGAGTGATATTCCATTGTACATGAGGACCACAACTTCTTTATCCATTTTTCTCTTTCCTAGGATATTTAAGGTGTAATGAAGTGGGGGTTCTTGTCAACAGAGCAGCCCTAAACTTTGGGGTGCCTGTGTCTTGCTGATTTTTAGTTTTCCCAATTTATACGCCCATGAGTGGAAGTGCCCTATGCTCTCCAAGCTGTGTTTTTTAGATGTTTCAGAACACACCGTACACTTCTCCAGAGTGGCTGTTGGCAATTTACATCCCACCCATCAGCGTAGCAAGGCTCCCATTTCTCCATGGCCTGTCCTGCATTTCTGGTTTGGACACTTTTTTCCGCATGGCCCTTTTGCCCGCTGGGAAGCGAGACTTCTTTGGAGCGCTGATTTGCCTTTCCAGGTTGCTTGGTTGGCCAAAAAGGGCGTATGCTTTTTTTCCTGAATATATTCAGGAAAAAACGCATACGCCCTTTTTGGCCAAGGGCATCATTGTCCACGTTTTGCCGCTTTTCATGTGCTTTCAAGGCGATTCGAATCTACCTCCTGAAATCTGTTTCCTGCAATTCTGCCTTGCTTTCAAAACCTCTTCGTTGCCTTCCCTTAATATATTTGTGGACGAGAGGTATCATTTAAAACTCTGCAGGTTTGTGAATTGCAGTGCCCCTGAGCTCCATTTTTCAACTCGCTTTTTTGGGAGCTGGCCGCAAAAGCGCAGGATTGCTTCAGGCCCTCTTCTGGTTCTGGGGGGCAGGCTGAGCTTGTGCTTAATTCTTCTTCCTGATGGGAAAATAGAGTGACCTGTGCCTGTCCCAACACCTAGAGCTAGTCTCTCATTGGTTCCCCCTCTTCCCCTTCATCCTCAGGACAAATTGCAACCTGTACGGAACAGGAGGTTAAAGGTGCTGATTCTCCAAGGAGGGAGATGGCTAGTAAATCGTCTGGAATGGCGAACCCGAGCAAAGGAGATGAGAAATGAGGTGCGTTTTAGAAACCTTTCCCGATCACACGGTGTACCATCTTCTGGGTTTCTCATGCCTGTTTTCGATGTAGGAAGATGCCCTTGAACCTGGAGATTTGGGACCCATGGGATGGGTACCATGCAGTACTACTTGAAAGGGTCTGCGTTGGCTCACCCAACCTCACCGAACCTCTCAGCCCCAAGAGTGTCCACCCTTATGTCTCAATCACCTGTGGGTCTAGATATGGTCAATCCAGGTTGCATCACAGCCCCTGAACGAATTTTGTAAGAATTTCTCTCTCTTTCACTGTCTTTGTTTCACGGGTTTTGAAAAGTAATTTATTTTTATAATGGGGTTTAGCTGCTTTTCACGGCTGTGTTTATGCCGCTTTACACCCCCTTGACTCACTTACAGAGAGATATCAATACATAGGTTTGAAGATTATTACTAGTCAGATATATTCTTGTGCGGTGAATAGGGGGTGTTGAGTCCAGTTCACTGAGCAAGGAATAGGTCTTGTCTATTACATATTGGGTTTATGGAACGGTATCTGAGCTAATTTGAAACCCTTGTTTTATGCATCACCCCACCTCACCTTTCCCGTTCAGCAGCCATAGTGTGTTTCCTAAACGTGTGACTCTGTTCTGTTTTGCAATTCAGTTCAAGTGTAGCGGTTTTTACATTCCCTCTATAAGTGATATCTTAGGATAAGTGTCTTTCTCTGTGTGACTTATTTCACTTAGAATCGTCGTACCTAAATCCACTCATCGTGCTGCTACTAGCCTTATGACGTTGATTTCATGGCTGAGTGATATTCCATTGTACAGGAGGACCACAACTTCTTTATCCATTTTTCTCTTTCCTAGGATATTTAAGGTGTAATGAAGTGGGGGTTCTTGTCAACAGAGCAGCCCTAAACTTTGGGGTGCCTGTGTCTTGCTGATTTTTAGTTTTCCCAATTTATACGCCCATGAGTGGAAGTGCCCTATGCTCTCCAAGCTGTGTTTTTTAGATGTTTCAGAACACACCGTACACTTCTCCAGAGTGGCTGTTGGCAATTTACATCCCACCCATCAGCGTAGCAAGGCTCCCATTTCTCCATGGCCGGTCCTGCATTTCTGGTTTGGACACTTTTTTCCGCATGGCCCTTTTGCCCGCTGGGAAGCGAGACTTCTTTGGAGCGCTGATTGGCCTTTCCAGGTTGCTTGGTTGGCCAAAAAGGGCGTATGCGTTTTTTCCTGAATATATTCAGGAAAAAACGCATACGCCCTTGTTGGCCAAGGGCATCATTGTCCACGTTTTGCCGCTTTTCATGTGCTTTCAAGGCGATTCGAATCTACCTCCTGAAATCTGTTTCCTGCAATTCTGCCTTGCTTTCAAAGCCTCTTCGTTGCCTTCCCTTAATATATTTGTGGACGAGAGGTATCATTTAAAACTCTGCAGGTTTGTGAATTGCAGTGCCCCTGAGCTCCATTTTTCAACTCGCTTTTTTGGGAGCTGGCCGCAAAAGCGCAGGATTGCTTCAGGCCCTCTTCTGGTTCTGGGGGGCAGGCTGAGCTTGTGCTTAATTCTTCTTCCTGATGGGAAAATAGAGTGACCTGTGCCTGTCCCAACACCTAGAGCTAGTCTCTCATTGGTTCCCCCTCTTCCCCTTCATCCTCAGGACAAATTGCAACCTGTACGGAACAGGAGGTTAAAGGTGCTGATTCTCCAAGGAGGGAGATGGCTAGTAAATCGGCTGGAATGGCGAACCCGAGCCAAGGAGATGAGAAATGAGGTGCGTTTTAGAAACCTTTCCCGATCACACGGTGTACCATCTTCTGGGTTTCTCATGCCTGTTTTCGATGTAGGAAGATGCCCTTGAACCTGGAGATTTGGGACCCATGGGATGGGTACCATGCAGTATTACTTGAAAGGGTCTGCGTTGGCTCACCCAACCTCACCGAACCTCTCAGCCCCAAGAGTGTCCACCCTTATGTCTCAATCAGCTGTGGATCTAGATATGGTCAATCCAGGTTGCATCACAGCCCCTGAACGAATTTTGTAAGAATTTCTCTCTCTTTCACTGTCTTTGTTTCACTGGTTTTTAAAAGTAATTTATTTTTATAATGGGGTTTAGCTGCTTTTCACGGCTGTGTTTATGCCGCTTTACACCCCCTTGACTCACTTACAGAGAGATATCAATACATAGGTTTGAAGATTCTTACTAGTCAGGTATATTCTTGTGCGGTGAATAGGGGGTGTTGAGTCCAGTTCACTGAAAAAGGAATCGGTCTTGTCTCTTACATATTGGGTTTATGGAACGGTATCTGAGCTAATTTGAAACCCTTGTTTTATGCATCACCCCACCTCACCTTTCCCGTTCAGCAGCCATAGTGTGTTTCCTAGACGTGTGACTCTGTTCTGTTTTGCAATTCAGTTCAAGTGTAGCGGTTTTTACATTCCCTCTATTAGTGATATCTTATGATAAGTGTCTTTTTCTGTGTGACTTATTTCACTTAGAATCGTCGTACCTAAATCCACTCATCGTGCTGCTACTAGCCTTATGACGTTGATTTCATGGCTGAGTGATATTCCATTTTACATGAGGACCACAACTTCTTTATCCATTTTTCTCTTTCCTAGGATATTTAAGGTGTAATGAAGTGGGGGTTCTTGTCAACAGAGCAGCCCTAAACTTTGGGGTGCCTGTGTCTTGCTGATTTTTAGTTTTCCCAATTTATACGCCCATGAGTGGAAGTGCCCTATGCTCTCCAAGCTGTGTTTTTTAGATGTTTCAGAACACACTGTACACTTCTCCAGAGTGGCTGTTGGCAATTTACATCCCACCCATCAGCGTAGCAAGGCTCCCATTTCTCCATGGCCGGTCCTGCATTTCTGGTTTGGACACTTTTTTCCGCATGGCCCTTTTGCCCGCTGGGAAGCGAGACTTCTTTGGAGCGCTGATTGGCCTTTCCAGGTTGCTTGGTTGGCCAAAAAGGGCGTATGCGTTTTTTCCTGAATATATTCAGGAAAAAACGCATACGCCCTTGATGGCCAAGGGCATCATTGTCCACGTTTTGCCGCTTTTCATGTGCTTTCAAGGCGATTCGAATCTACCTCCTGAAATCTGTTTCCTGCAATTCTGCCTTGCTTTCAAAGCCTCTTCGTTGCCTTCCCTTAATATATTTGTGGACGAGAGGTATCATTTAAAACTCTGCAGGTTTGTGAATTGCAGTGCCCCTGAGCTCCATTTTTCAACTCGCTTTTTTGGGAGCTGGCCGCAAAAGCGCAGGATTGCTTCAGGCCCTCTTCTGGTTCTGGGGGGCAGGCTGAGCTTGTGCTTAATTCTTCTTCCTGATGGGAAAATAGAGTGACCTGTGCCTGTCCCAACACCTAGAGCTAGTCTCTCATTGGTTCCCCCTCTTCCCGTTCATCCTCAGGACAAATTGCAACCTGTACGGAACAGGAGGTTAAAGGTGCTGATTCTCCAAGGAGGGAGATGGCTAGTAAATCGTCTGGAATGGCGAACCCGAGCAAAGGAGATGAGAAATGAGGTGCGTTTTAGAAACCTTTCCCGATCACACGGTGTACCATCTTCTGGGTTTCTCATGCCTGTTTTCGACGTAGGAAGATGCCCTTGAACCTGGAGATTTGGGACCCATGGGATGGGTACCATGCAGTATTACTTGAAAGGGTCTGCGTTGGCTCACCCAACCTCACCGAACCTCTCAGCCCCAAGAGTGTCCACCCTTATGTCTCAATCAGATGTGGGTCTAGATATGGTCAATCCAGGTTGCATCACAGCCCCTGAACGAATTTTGTAAGAATTTCATTCTCTTTCACTGTCTTTGTTTCACGGGTTTTGAAAAGTAATTTATTTTTATAATGGGGTTTAGCTGCTTTTCACGGCTGTGTTTATGCCGCTTTACACCCCCTTGACTCACTTACAGAGAGATATCAATACATAGGTTTGAAGATTCTTACTAGTCAGATATATTCTTGTGCGGTGAATAGGGGATGTTGAGTCCAGTTCACTGAAAAAGGAATAGGTCTTGTCTCTTACATATTGGGTTTATGGAACGGTATCTGAGCTAATTTGAAACCCTTGTTTTATGCATCACCCCACCTCACCTTTCCCGTTCAGCAGCCATAGTGTGTTTCCTAGACGTGTGACTCTGTTCTGTTTTGCAATTCAGTTCAAGTGTAGCGGTTTTTACATTCCCTCTATTAGTGATATCTTATGATAAGTGTCTTTTTCTGTGTGACTTATTTCACTTAGAATCGTCGTACCTAAATCCACTCATCGTGCTGCTACTAGCCTTATGACGTTGATTTCATGGCTGAGTGATATTCCATTGTACATGAGGACCACAACTTCTTTATCCATTTTTCTCTTTCCTAGGATATTTAAGGTGTAATGAAGTGGGGGTTCTTGTCAACAGAGCAGCCCTAAACTTTGGGGTGCCTGTGTCTTGCTGATTTTTAGTTTTCCCAATTTATACGCCCATGAGTGGAAGTGCCCTATGCTCTCCAAGCTGTGTTTTTTAGATGTTTCAGAACACACTGTACACTTCTCCAGAGTGGCTGTTGGCAATTTACATCCCACCCATCAGCGTAGCAAGGCTCCCATTTCTCCATGGCCGGTCCTGCATTTCTGGTTTGGACACTTTTTTCCGCATGGCCCTTTTGCCCGCTGGGAAGCGAGACTTCTTTGGAGCGCTGATTGGCCTTTCCAGGTTGCTTGGTTGGCCAAAAAGGGCGTATGCGTTTTTTCCTGAATATATTCAGGAAAAAACGCATACGCCCTTTTTGGCCAAGGGCATCATTGTCCACGTTTTGCCGCTTTTCATGTGCTTTCAAGGCGATTCGAATCTACCTCCTGAAATCTGTTTCCTGCAATTCTGCCTTGCTTTCAAAACCTCTTCGTTGCCTTCCCTTAATATATTTGTGGACGAGAGGTATCATTTAAAACTCTGCAGGTTTGTGAATTGCAGTGCCCCTGAGCTCCATTTTTCAACTCGCTTTTTTGGGAGCTGGCCGCAAAAGCGCAGGATTGCTTCAGGCCCTCTTCTGGTTCTGGGGGGCAGGCTGAGCTTATGCTTAATTCTTCTTCCTGATGGGAAAATAGAGTGACCTGTGCCTGTCCCAACACCTAGAGCTAGTCTCTCATTGGTTCCCCCTCTTCCCCTTCATCCTCAGGACAAATTGCAACCTGTACGGAACAGGAGGTTAAAGGTGCTGATTCTCCAAGGAGGGAGATGGCTAGTAAATCGTCTGGAATGGCGAACCCGAGCAAAGGAGATGAGAAATGAGGTGCGTTTTAGAAACCTTTCCCGATCACACGGTGTACCATCTTCTGGGTTTCTCATGCCTGTTTTCGATGTAGGAAGATGCCCTTGAACCTGGAGATTTGGGACCCATGGGATGGGTACCATGCAGTACTACTTGAAAGGGTCTGCGTTGGCTCACCCAACCTCACCGAACCTCTCAGCCCCAAGAGTGTCCACCCTTATGTCTCAATCACCTGTGGGTCTAGATATGGTCAATCCAGGTTGCATCACAGCCCCTGAACGAATTTTGTAAGAATTTCTCTCTCTTTCACTGTCTTTGTTTCACGGGTTTTGAAAAGTAATTTATTTTTATAATGGGGTTTAGCTGCTTTTCACGGCTGTGTTTATGCCGCTTTACACCCCCTTGACTCACTTACAGAGAGATATCAATACATAGGTTTGAAGATTATTACTAGTCAGATATATTCTTGTGCGGTGAATAGGGGGTGTTGAGTCCAGTTCACTGAAAAAGGAATAGGTCTTGTCTCTTACATATTGGGTTTATGGAACGGTATCTGAGCTAATTTGAAACCCTTGTTTTATGCATCACCCCACCTCACCTTTCCCGTTCAGCAGCCATAGTGTGTTTCCTAAACGTGTGACTCTGTTCTGTTTTGCAATTCAGTTCAAGTGTAGCGGTTTTTACATTCCCTCTATAAGTGATATCTTAGGATAAGTGTCTTTTTCTGTGTGACTTATTTCACTTAGAATCGTCGTACCTAAATCCACTCATCGTGCTGCTACTAGCCTTATGACGTTGATTTCATGGCTGAGTGATATTCCATTGTACAGGAGGACCACAACTTCTTTATCCATTTTTCTCTTTCCTAGGATATTTAAGGTGTAATGAAGTGGGGGTTCTTGTCAACAGAGCAGCCCTAAACTTTGGGGTGCCTGTGTCTTGCTGATTTTTAGTTTTCCCAATTTATACGCCCATGAGTGGAAGTGCCCTATGCTCTCCAAGCTGTGTTTTTTAGATGTTTCAGAACACACCGTACACTTCTCCAGAGTGGCTGTTGGCAATTTACATCCCACACATCAGCGTAGCAAGGCTCCCATTTCTCCATGGCCGGTCCTGCATTTCTGGTTTGGACACTTTTTTCCGCATGGCCCTTTTGCCCGCTGGGAAGCGAGACTTCTTTGGAGCGCTGATTGGCCTTTCCAGGTTGCTTGGTTGGCCAAAAAGGGCGTATGCGTTTTTTCCTGAATATATTCAGGAAAAAACGCATACGCCCTTGTTGGCCAAGGGCATCATTGTCCACGTTTTGCCGCTTTTCATGTGCTTTCAAGGCGATTCGAATCTACCTCCTGAAATCTGTTTCCTGCAATTCTGCCTTGCTTTCAAAGCCTCTTCGTTGCCTTCCCTTAATATATTTGTGGACGAGAGGTATCATTTAAAACTCTGCAGGTTTGTGAATTGCAGTGCCCCTGAGCTCCATTTTTCAACTCGCTTTTTTGGGAGCTGGCCGCAAAAGCGCAGGATTGCTTCAGGCCCTCTTCTGGTTCTGGGGGGCAGGCTGAGCTTGTGCTTAATTCTTCTTCCTGATGGGAAAATAGAGTGACCTGTGCCTGTCCCAACACCTAGAGCTAGTCTCTCATTGGTTCCCCCTCTTCCCCTTCATCCTCAGGACAAATTGCAACCTGTACGGAACAGGAGGTTAAAGGTGCTGATTCTCCAAGGAGGGAGATGGCTAGTAAATCGGCTGGAATGGCGAACCCGAGCAAAGGAGATGAGAAATGAGGTGCGTTTTAGAAACCTTTCCCGATCACACGGTGTACCATCTTCTGGGTTTCTCATGCCTGTTTTCGACGTAGGAAGATGCCCTTGAACCTGGAGATTTGGGACCCATGGGATGGGTACCATGCAGTATTACTTGAAAGGGTCTGCGTTGGCTCACCCAACCTCACCGAACCTCTCAGCCCCAAGAGTGTCCACCCTTATGTCTCAATCAGCTGTGGGTCTAGATATGGTCAATCCAGGTTGCATCACAGCCCCTGAACGAATTTTGTAAGAATTTCTCTCTCTTTCACTGTCTTTGTTTCACGGGTTTTGAAAAGTAATTTATTTTTATAATGGGGTTTAGCTGCTTTTCACGGCTGTGTTTATGCCGCTTTACACCCCATTGACTCACTCACAGAGAGATATCAATACATAGGTTTGAAGATTCTTACTAGTCAGATATATTCTTGTGCGGTGAATAGGGGGTGTTGAGTCCAGTTCACTGAAAAAGGAATAGGTCTTGTCTCTTACATATTGGGTTTATGGAATGGTATCGGAGCTAATTTGAAACCCTTCTTTTATGCATCACCCCACCTCACCTTGCCTGTTCAGCAGCCATAGTGTGTTTCCTAAACGTGTGACTCTGTTCTGTTTTGCAATTCAGTTCAAGTGTAGCGGTTTTTACATTCCCTCTATAAGTGATAACTTAGGATAAGTGTCTTTTTCTGTGTGACTTATTTCACTTAGAATCGTCGTACCTAAATCCACTCATCGTGCTGCTACTAGCCTTATGACGTTGATTTCATGGCTGAGTGATATTCCATTGTACAGGAGGACCACAACTTCTTTATCCATTTTTCTCTTTCCTAGGATATTTAAGGTGTAATGAAGTGGGGGTTCTTGTCAACAGAGCAGCCCTAAACTTTGGGGTGCCTGTGTCTTGCTGATTTTTAGTTTTCCCAATTTATACGCCCATGAGTGGAAGTGCCCTATGCTCTCCAAGCTGTGTTTTTTAGATGTTTCAGAACACACCGTACACTTCTCCAGAGTGGCTGTTGGCAATTTACATCCCACCCATCAGCGTAGCAAGGCTCCCATTTCTCCATGGCCGGTCCTGCATTTCTGGTTTGGACACTTTTTTCCGCATGGCCCTTTTGCCCGCTGGGAAGCGAGACTTCTTTGGAGCGCGGATTGGCCTTTCCAGGTTGCTCGGTTGGCCAAAAAGGGCGTATGCGTTTTTTCCTGAATATATTCAGGAAAAAACGCATACGCCCTTTTTGGCCAAGGGCATCATTGTCCACGTTTTGCCGCTTTTCATGTGCTTTCAAGGCGATTCGAATCTACCTCCTGAAATCTGTTTCCTGCAATTCTGCCTTGCTTTCAAAGCCTCTTCGTTGCCTTCCCTTAATATATTTGTGGACGAGAGGTATCATTTAAAACTCTGCAGGTTTGTGAATTGCAGTGCCCCTGAGCTCCATTTTTCAACTCGCTTTTTTGGGAGCTGGCCGCAAAAGCGCAGGATTGCTTCAGGCCCTCTTCTGGTTCTGGGGGGCAGGCTGAGCTTGTGCTTAATTCTTCTTCCTGATGGGAAAATAGAGTGACCTGTGCCTGTCCCAACACCTAGAGCTAGTCTCTCATTGGTTCCCCCTCTTCCCGTTCATCCTCAGGACAAATTGCAACCTGTACGGAACAGGAGGTTAAAGGTGCTGATTCTCCAAGGAGGGAGAGGGCTAGTAAATCGGCTGGAATGGCGAACCCGAGCAAAGGAGATGAGAAATGAGGTGCGTTTTAGAAACCTTTCCCGATCACACGGTGTACCATCTTCTGGGTTTCTCATGCCTGTTTTCGATGTAGGAAGATGCCCTTGAACCTGGAGATTTGGGACCCATGGGATGGGTACCATGCAGTATTACTTGAAAGGGTCTGCGTTGGCTCCCCCAACCTCACCGAACCTCTCAGCCCCAAGAGTGTCCACCCTTATGTCTCAATCAGCTGTGGGTCTAGATATGGTCAATCCAGGTTGCATCACAGCCCCTGAACGAATTTTGTAAGAATTTCTCTCTCTTTCACTGTCTTTGTTTCACGGGTTTTGAAAAGTAATTTATTTTTATAATGGGGTTTAGCTGTTTTTCACGGCTGTGTTTATGCCGCTTTACACCCCCATGACTCACTTACAGAGAGATATCAATACATAGGTTTGAAGATTCTTACTAGTCAGATATATTCTTGTGCGGTGAATAGGGGGTGTTGAGTCCAGTTCACTGAGCAAGGAATAGGTCTTGTCTCTTACATATTGGGTTTATGGAACGGTATCTGAGCTAATTTGAAACCCTTGTTTTATGCATCACCCCACCTCACCTTTCCCGTTCAGCAGCCATAGTGTGTTTACTAAATGTGTGACTCTGTTCTGTTTTGCAATTCAGTTCAAGTGTAGCGGTTTTTACATTCCCTCTATAAGTGATATCTTATGATAAGTGTCTTTTTCTGTGTGACTTATTTCACTTAGAATCGTCGTACCTAAATCCACTCATCGTGCTGCTACTAGCCTTATGACGTTGATTTCATGGCTGAGTGATATTCCATTGTGCATGAGGACCACAACTTCTTTATCCATTTTTCTCTTTCCTAGGATATTGAAGGTGTAATGAAGTGGGGGTTCTTGTCAACAGAGCAGCCCTAAACTTTGGGGTGCCTGTGACTTGCTGATTTTTAGTTTTCCAATTTATACGCCCATGAGTGGAAGTGCCCTATGCTCTCCAAGCTGTGTTTTTTACATGTTTCAGAACACACCGTACACTTCTCCAGAGTGGCTGTTGGCAATTTACATCCCACCCATCAGCGTAGCAAGGCTCCCATTTCTCCATGGCCGGTCCTGCATTTCTGGTTTGGACACTTTTTTCCGCATGGCCCTTTTGCCCGCTGGGAAGCGAGACTTCTTTGGAGCGCTGATTTGCCTTTCGAGGTTGCTTGGTAGGCCAAAAACGGCGTATGCGTTTTTTCCTGAATATATTCAGGAAAAAACGCATACGCCCTTTTTGGCCAAGGGCATCATTGTCCACGTTTTGCCGCTTTTCATGTGCTTTCAAGGCGATTCGAATCTACCTCCTGAAATCTGTTTCCTGCAATTCTGCCTTGCTTTCAGAGCCTCTTCGTTGCCTTCCCTTAATATATTTGTGGACGAGAGGTATCATTTAAAACTCTGCAGTTTTGTGAATTGCAGCGCCCCTGAGCTCCATTTTTCAACTCGCTTTTTTGGGAGCTGGCCGCAAAAGCGCAGGATTGCTTCAGGCCCTCTTCTGGTTCTGGGGGGCAGGCTGAGCTTGTGCTTAATTCTTCTTCCTGATGGGAAAATAGAGTGACCTGTGCCTGTCCCAACACCTAGAGCTAGTCTCTCATTGGTTCCCCCTCTTCCCCTTCATCCTCAGGACAAATTGCAACCTATACGGAACAGGAGGTTAAAGGTGCTGATTCTCCAAGGAGGGAGATGGCTAGTAAATCGGCTGGAATGGCGAACCCGAGCCAAGGAGATGAGAAATGAGGTGCGTTTTAGAAACCTTTCCCGATCACACGGTGTACCATCTTCTGGGTTTCTCATGCCTGTTTTCGATGTAGGAAGATGCCCTTGAACCTGGAGATTTGGGACCCATGGGATGGGTACCATGCAGTATTACTTGAAAGGGTCTGCGTTGGCTCACCCAACCTCACCGAACCTCTCAGCCCCAAGAGTGTCCACCCTTATGTCTCAATCAGCTGTGGATCTAGATATGGTCAATCCAGGTTGCATCACAGCCCCTGAACGAATTTTGTAAGAATTTCTCTCTCTTTCACTGTCTTTGTTTCACTGGTTTTTAAAAGTAATTTATTTTTATAATGGGGTTTAGCTGCTTTTCACGGCTGTGTTTATGCCGCTTTACACCCCCTTGACTCACTTACAGAGAGATATCAATACATAGGTTTGAAGATTCTTACTAGTCATATATATTCTTGTGCGGTGAATAGGGGGTGTTGAGTCCAGTTCACTGAAAAAGGAATAGGTCTTGTCTCTTACATATTGGGTTTATGGAACGGTATCTGAGCTAATTTGAAACCCTTGTTTTATGCATCACCCCACCTCACCTTTCCCGTTCAGCAGCCATAGTGTGTTTCCTAAACGTGTGACTCTGTTCTGTTTTGCAATTCAGTTCAAGTGTAGCGGTTTTTACATTCCCTCTATTAGTGATATCTTATGATAAGTGTCTTTTTCTGTGTGACTTATTTCACTTAGAATCGTCGTACCTAAATCCACTCAACGTGCTGCTACTAGCCTTATGACGTTGATTTCATGGCTGAGTGATATTCCATTGTACATGAGGACCACAACTTCTTTATGCATTTTTCTCTTTCCTAGGATATTTAAGGTGTAATGAAGTGGGGGTTCTTGTCAACAGAGCAGCCCTAAACTTTGGGGTGCCTGTGTCTTGCTGATTTTTAGTTTTCCCAATTTATACGCCCATGAGTGGAAGTGCCCTATGCTCTCCAAGCTGTGTTTTTTAGATGTTTCAGAACACACTGTACACTTCTCCAGAGTGGCTGTTGGCAATTTACATCCCACCCATCAGCGTAGCAAGGCTCCCATTTCTCCATGGCCGGTCCTGCATTTCTGGTTTGGACACTTTTTTCCGCATGGCCCTTTTGCCCGCTGGGAAGCGAGACTTCTTTGGAGCGCTGATTTGCCTTTCCAGGTTGCTTGGTTGGCCAAAAAGGGCATATGCTTTTTTTCCTGAATATATTCAGGAAAAAACGCATACGCCCTTTTTGGCCAAGGGCATCATTGTCCACGTTTTGCCGCTTTTCATGTGCTTTCAAGGCGATTCGAATCTACCTCCTGAAATCTGTTTCCTGCAATTCTGCCTTGCTTTCAAAGCCTCTTCGTTGCCTTCCCTTAATATATTGGTGGACGAGAGGTATCATTTAAAACTCTGCAGTTTTGTGAATTGCAGCGCCCCTGAGCTCCATTTTTCAACTCGCTTTTTTGGGAGCTGGCCGCAAAAGCGCAGGATTGCTTCAGGCCCTCTTCTGGTTCTGGGGGGCAGGCTGAGCTTGTGCTTAATTCTTCTTCCTGATGGGAAAATAGAGTGACCTGTGCCTGTCCCAACACCTAGAGCTAGTCTCTCATTGGTTCCCCCACTTCCCCTTCATCCTCAGGACAAATTGCAACCTGTACGGAACAGGAGGTTAAAGGTGCTGATTCTCCAAGGAGGGAGATGGCTAGTAAATCGGCTGGAATGGCGAACCCGAGCCAAGGAGATGAGAAATGAGGTGCGTTTTAGAAACCTTTCCCGATCACACGGTGTACCATCTTCTGGGTTTCTCATGCATGTTTTCGATGTAGGAAGATGCCCTTGAACCTGGAGATTTGGGACCCATGGGATGGGTACCATGCAGTATTACTTGAAAAGGTCTGCGTTGGCTCACCCAACCTCACCGAACCTCTCAGCCCCAAGAGTGTCCACCCTTATGTCTCAATCAGCTGTGGATCTAGATATGGTCAATCCAGGTTGCATCACAGCCCCTGAACGAATTTTGTAAGAATTTCTCTCTCTTTCACTGTCTTTGTTTCACTGGTTTTTAAAAGTAATTTATTTTTATAATGGGGTTTAGCTGCTTTTCACGGCTGTGTTTATGCCGCTTTACACCCCCTTGACTAACTTACAGAGAGATATCAATACATAGGTTTGAAGATTCTTACTAGTCAGATATATTCTTGTGCGGTGAATAGGGGGTGTTGAGTCCAGTTCACTGAAAAAGGAATCGGTCTTGTCTCTTACAAATTGGGTTTATGGAACGGTATCTGAGCTAATTTGAAACCCTTGTTTTATGCATCACCCAACCTCACCTTTCCCGTTCAGCAGCCATAGTGTGTTTTCTAAATGTGTGACTCTGTTCTGTTTTGCAATTCAGTTCAAGTGTAGCGGTTTTTACATTCCCTCTATAAGTGATATCTTATGATAAGTGTCTTTTTCTGTGTGACTTATTTCACTTAGAATTGTCGTACCTAAATCCACTCATCGTGCTGCTACTAGCCTTATGACGTTGATTTCATGGCTGAGTGATATTCCATTGTACATGAGGACCACAACTTCTTTATCCATTTTTCTCTTTCCTAGGATATTTAAGGTGTAATGAAGTGGGGGTTCTTGTCAACAGAGCAGCCCTAAACTTTGGGGTGCCTGTGTCTTGCTGATTTTTAGTTTTCCAATTTATACGCCCATGAGTGGAAGTGCCCTATGCTCTCCAAGCTGTGTTTTTTACATGTTTCAGAACACACCGTACACTTCTCCAGAGTGGCTGTTGGCAATTTACATCCCACCCATCAGCGTAGCAAGGCTCCCATTTCTCCATGGCAGGTCCTGCATTTCTGGTTTGGACACTTTTTTCCTCATGGCCCTTTTGCCCGCTGGGAAGCGAGACTTCTTTGGAGCGCTGATTTGCCTTTCCAGGTTGCTTGGTTGGCCAAAAAGGGCGTATGCTTTTTTTCCTGAATATATTCAGGAAAAAACGCATACACCCTTTTTGGCCAAGGGCATCATTGTCCACGTTTTGCCGCTTTTCATGTGCTTTCAAGGCGATTCGAATCTACCTCCTGAAATCTGTTTCCTGCAATTCTGCCTTGCTTTCAAAGCCTCTTCGTTGCCTTCCCTTAATATATTTGTGGACGAGAGGTATCATTTAAAACTCTGCAGGTTTGTGAATTGCAGTGCCCCTGAGCTCCATTTTTCAACTCGCTTTTTTGGGAGCTGGCCGCAAAAGCGCAGGATTGCTTCAGGCCCTCTTCTGGTTCTGGGGGGCAGGCTGAGCTTGTGCTTAATTCTTCTTCCTGATGGGAAAATAGAGTGACCTGTGCCTGTCCCAACCCCTAGAGCTAGTCTCTCATTGGTTCCCCCTCTTCCCGTTCATCCTCAGGACAAATTGCAACCTGTACGGAACAGGAGGTTAAAGGTGCTGATTCTCCAAGGAGGGAGATGGCTAGTAAATCGGCTGGAATGGCGAACCCGAGCAAAGGAGATGAGAAATGAGGTGCGTTTTAGAAACCTTTCCCGATCACACGGTGTACCATCTTCTGGGTTTCTCATGCCTGTTTTCGATGTAGGAAGATGCCCTTGAACCTGGAGATTTGGGACCCATGGGATGGGTACCATGCAGTATTACTTGAAAGGGTCTGCGTTGGCTCCCCCAACCTCACCGAACCTCTCAGCCCCAAGAGTGTCCACCCTTATGTCTCAATCAGCTGTGGGTCTAGATATGGTCAATCCAGGTTGCATCACAGCCCCTGAACGAATTTTGTAAGAATTTCTCTCTCTTTCACTGTCTTTGTTTCACGGGTTTTGAAAAGTAATTTATTTTTATAATGGGGTTTAGCTGCTTTTCACGGCTGTGTTTATGCCGCTGTACACCCCCTTGACTCACTTACAGAGAGATATCAATACATAGGTTTGAAGATTCTTACTAGTCAGATATATTCTTGTGCGGTGAATAGTGGGTGTTGAGTCCAGTTCACTGAAAAAGGAATAGGTCTTGTCTCTTACATATTGGGTTTATGGAACGGTATCGGAGCTAATTTGAAACCCTTGTTTTATGCATCACCCCACCTCACCTTTCCCATTCAGCAGCCATAGTGTGTTTCCTAAACGTGTGACTCTGTTCTGTTTTGCAATTCAGTTCAAGTGTAGCGGTTTTTACATTCCCTCTATAAGTGATATCTTAGGATAAGTGTCTTTTTCTGTGTGACTTATTTCACTTAGAATCGTCGTACCTAAATCCACTCATCATGCTGCTACTAGCCTTATGACGTTGATTTCATGGCTGAGTGATATTCCATTGTACAGGAGGACCACAACTTCTTTATCCATTTTTCTCTTTCCTAGGATATTGAAGGTGTAATGAAGTGGGGGTTCTTGTCAACAGAGCAGCCCTAAACTTTGGGGTGCCTGTGTCTTGCTGATTTTTAGTTTTCCAATTTATACGCCCATGAGTGGAAGTGCCCTATGCTCTCCAAGCTGTGTTTTTTAGATGTTTCAGAACACACCGTACACTTCTCCAGAGTGGCTGTTGGCAATTTACATCCCACCCATCAGCGTAGCAAGGCTCCCATTTCTCCATGGCCGGTCCTGCATTTCTGGTTTGGACACTTTTTTCCGCATGGCCCTTTTGCCCGCTGGGAAGCGAGACTTCTTTGGAGCGCTGATTGGCCTTTCCAGGTTGCTTGGTTGGCCAAAAAGGGCGTATGCGTTTTTTCCTGAATATATTCAGGAAAAAACGCATACGCCCTTTTTGGCCAAGGGCATCATTGTCCACGTTTTGCCGCTTTTCATGTGCTTTCAAGGCGATTCGAATCTACCTCCTGAAATCTGTTTCCTGCAATTCTGCCTTGCTTTCAAAGCCTCTTCGTTGCCTTCCCTTAATATATTTGTGGACGAGAGGTATCATTTAAAACTCTGCAGGTCTGTGAATTGCAGTGCCCCTGAGCTCCATTTTTCAACTCGCTTTTTTGGGAGCTGGCCGCAAAAGCGCAGGATTGCTTCAGGCCCTCTTCTGGTTCTGGGGGGCAGGCTGAGCTTGTGCTTAATTCTTCTTCCTGATGGGAAAATAGAGTGACCTGTGCCTGTCCCAACACCTAGAGCTAGTCTCTCATTGGTTCCCCCTCTTCCCGTTCATCCTCAGGACAAATTGCAACCTGTACGGAACAGGAGGTTAAAGGTGCTGATTCTCCAAGGAGGGAGATGGCTAGTAAATCGGCTGGAATGGTGAACCCGAGCAAAGGAGATGAGAAATGAGGTGCGTTTTAGAAACCTTTCCCGATCACACGGTGTACCATCTTCTGGGTTTCTCATGCCTGTTTTCGATGTAGGAAGATGCCCTTGAACCTGGAGATTTGGGACCCATGGGATGGGTACCATGCAGTATTACTTGAAAGGGTCTGCGTTGGCTCCCCCAACCTCACCGAACCTCTCAGCCCCAAGAGTGTCCACCCTTATGTCTCAATCAGCTGTGGGTCTAGATATGGTCAATCCAGGTTGCATCACAGCCCCTG
The DNA here is from genome assembly GCF_949987535.1 of Balaenoptera acutorostrata. Taxonomy (NCBI): domain Eukaryota; kingdom Metazoa; phylum Chordata; class Mammalia; order Artiodactyla; family Balaenopteridae; genus Balaenoptera; species Balaenoptera acutorostrata. The sequence goes on from NW_026646417.1 coordinate 296,308, forward strand.
AACGAATTTTGTAAGAATTTCTCTCTCTTTCACTGTCTTTGTTTCACGGGTTTTGAAAAGTAATTTATTTTTATAATGGGGTTTAGCTGTTTTTCACGGCTGTGTTTATGCCGCTTTACACCCCCATGACTCACTTACAGAGAGATATCAATACATAGGTTTGAAGATTCTTACTAGTCAGATATATTCTTGTGCGGTGAATAGGGGGTGTTGAGTCCAGTTCACTGAGCAAGGAATAGGTCTTGTCTCTTACATATTGGGTTTATGGAACGGTATCTGAGCTAATTTGAAACCCTTGTTTTATGCATCACCCCACCTCACCTTTCCCGTTCAGCAGCCATAGTGTGTTTACTAAATGTGTGACTCTGTTCTGTTTTGCAATTCAGTTCAAGTGTAGCGGTTTTTACATTCCCTCTATAAGTGATATCTTATGATAAGTGTCTTTTTCTGTGTGACTTATTTCACTTAGAATCGTCGTACCTAAATCCACTCATCGTGCTGCTACTAGCCTTATGACGTTGATTTCATGGCTGAGTGATATTCCAATGTGCATGAGGACCACAACTTCTTTATCCATTTTTCTCTTTCCTAGGATATTGAAGGTGTAATGAAGTGGGGGTTCTTGTCAACAGAGCAGCCCTAAACTTTGGGGTGCCTGTGTCTTGCTGATTTTTAGTTTTCCAATTTATACGCCCATGAGTGGAAGTGCCCTATGCTCTCCAAGCTGTGTTTTTTACATGTTTCAGAACACACCGTACACTTCTCCAGAGTGGCTGTTGGCAATTTACATCCAACCCATCAGCGTAGCAAGGCTCCCATTTCTCCATGGCCGGTCCTGCATTTCTGGTTTGGACACTTTTTTCCGCATGGCCCTTTTGCCCGCTGGGAAGCGAGACTTCTTTGGAGCGCTGATTTGCCTTTCGAGGTTGCTTGGTAGGCCAAAAACGGCGTATGCGTTTTTTCCTGAATATATTCAGGAAAAAACGCATACGCCCTTTTTGGCCAAGGGCATCATTGTCCACGTTTTGCCGCTTTTCATGTGCTTTCAAGGCGATTCGAATCTACCTCCTGAAATCTGTTTCCTGCAATTCTGCCTTGCTTTCAAAGCCTCTTCGTTGCCTTCCCTTAATATATTTGTGGACGAGAGGTATCATTTAAAACTCTGCAGTTTTGTGAATTGCAGCGCCCCTGAGCTCCATTTTTCAACTCGCTTTTTTGGGAGCTGGCCGCAAAAGCGCAGGATTGCTTCAGGCCCTCTTCTGGTTCTGGGGGGCAGGCTGAGCTTGTGCTTAATTCTTCTTCCTGATGGGAAAATAGAGTGACCTGTGCCTGTCCCAACACCTAGAGCTAGTCTCTCATTGGTTCCCCCTCTTCCCCTTCATCCTCAGGACAAATTGCAACCTGTACGGAACAGGAGGTTAAAGGTGCTGATTCTCCAAGGAGGGAGATGGCTAGTAAATCGGCTGGAATGGCGAACCCGAGCCAAGGAGATGAGAAATGAGGTGCGTTTTAGAAACCTTTCCCGATCACACGGTGTACCATCTTCTGGGTTTCTCATGCCTGTTTTCGATGTAGGAAGATGCCCTTGAACCTGGAGATTTGGGACCCATGGGATGGGTACCATGCAGTATTACTTGAAAGGGTCTGCGTTGGCTCACCCAACCTCACCGAACCTCTCAGCCCCAAGAGTGTCCTCCCTTATGTCTCAATCAGCTGTGGATCTAGATATGGTCAATCCAGGTTGCATCACAGCCCCTGAACGAATTTTGTAAGAATTTCTCTCTCTTTCACTGTCTTTGTTTCACTGGTTTTTAAAAGTAATTTATTTTTATAATGGGGTTTAGCTGCTTTTCACGGCTGTGTTTATGCCTCTTTATACCCCCTTGACTCACTTACAGAGAGATATCAATACATAGGTTTGAAGATTCTTACTAGTCAGATATATTCTTGTGCGGTGAATAGGGGGTGTTGAGTCCAGTTCACTGAAAAAGGAATCGGTCTTGTCTCTTACATATTGGGTTTATGGAACGGTATCTGAGCTAATTTGAAACCCTTGTTTTATGCATCACCCCACCTCACCTTTCCCGTTCAGCAGCCATAGTGTGTTTCCTAGACGTGTGACTCTGTTCTGTTTTGCAATTCAGTTCAAGTGTAGCGGTTTTTACATTCCCTCTATTAGTGATATCTTATGATAAGTGTCTTTTTCTGTGTGACTTATTTCACTTAGAATCGTCGTACCTAAATCCACTCATCGTGCTGCTACTAGCCTTATGACGTTGATTTCATGGCTGAGTGATATTCCATTGTACATGAGGACCACAACTTCTTTATCCATTTTTCTCTTTCCTAGGATATTGAAGGTGTAATGAAGTGGGGGTTCTTGTCAACAGAGCAGCCCTAAACTTTGGGGTGCCTGTGTCTTGCTGATTTTTAGTTTTCCCAATTTATACGCCCATGAGTGGAAGTGCCCTATGCTCTCCAAGCTGTGTTTTTTAGATGTTTCAGAACACACTGTACACTTCTCCAGAGTGGCTGTTGGCAATTTACATCCCACCCATCAGCGTAGCAAGGCTCCCATTTCTCCATGGCCTGTCCTGCATTTCTGGTTTGGACACTTTTTTCCGCATGGCCCTTTTGCCCGCTGGGAAGCGAGACTTCTTTGGAGCGCTGATTTGCCTTTCCAGGTTGCTTGGTTGGCCAAAAAGGGCGTATGCTTTTTTTCCTGAATATATTCAGGAAAAAACGCATACGCCCTTTTTGGCCAAGGGCATCATTGTCCACGTTTTGCCGCTTTTCATGTGCTTTCAAGGCGATTCGAATCTACCTCCTGAAATCTGTTTCCTGCAATTCTGCCTTGCTTTCAAAACCTCTTCGTTGCCTTCCCTTAATATATTTGTGGACGAGAGGTATCATTTAAAACTCTGCAGGTTTGTGAATTGCAGTGCCCCTGAGCTCCATTTTTCAACTCGCTTTTTTGGGAGCTGGCCGCAAAAGCGCAGGATTGCTTCAGGCCCTCTTCTGGTTCTGGGGGGCAGGCTGAGCTTGTGCTTAATTCTTCTTCCTGATGGGAAAATAGAGTGACCTGTGCCTGTCCCAACACCTAGAGCTAGTCTCTCATTGGTTCCCCCTCTTCCCCTTCATCCTCAGGACAAATTGCAACCTGTACGGAACAGGAGGTTAAAGGTGCTGATTCTCCAAGGAGGGAGATGGCTAGTAAATCGTCTGGAATGGCGAACCCGAGCAAAGGAGATGAGAAATGAGGTGCGTTTTAGAAACCTTTCCCGATCACACGGTGTACCATCTTCTGGGTTTCTCATGCCTGTTTTCGATGTAGGAAGATGCCCTTGAACCTGGAGATTTGGGACCCATGGGATGGGTACCATGCAGTACTACTTGAAAGGGTCTGCGTTGGCTCACCCAACCTCACCGAACCTCTCAGCCCCAAGAGTGTCCACCCTTATGTCTCAATCACCTGTGGGTCTAGATATGGTCAATCCAGGTTGCATCACAGCCCCTGAACGAATTTTGTAAGAATTTCTCTCTCTTTCACTGTCTTTGTTTCACGGGTTTTGAAAAGTAATTTATTTTTATAATGGGGTTTAGCTGCTTTTCACGGCTGTGTTTATGCCGCTTTACACCCCCTTGACTCACTTACAGAGAGATATCAATACATAGGTTTGAAGATTATTACTAGTCAGATATATTCTTGTGCGGTGAATAGGGGGTGTTGAGTCCAGTTCACTGAGCAAGGAATAGGTCTTGTCTATTACATATTGGGTTTATGGAACGGTATCTGAGCTAATTTGAAACCCTTGTTTTATGCATCACCCCACCTCACCTTTCCCGTTCAGCAGCCATAGTGTGTTTCCTAAACGTGTGACTCTGTTCTGTTTTGCAATTCAGTTCAAGTGTAGCGGTTTTTACATTCCCTCTATAAGTGATATCTTAGGATAAGTGTCTTTTTCTGTGTGACTTATTTCACTTAGAATCGTCGTACCTAAATCCACTCATCGTGCTGCTACTAGCCTTATGACGTTGATTTCATGGCTGAGTGATATTCCATTGTACAGGAGGACCACAACTTCTTTATCCATTTTTCTCTTTCCTAGGATATTTAAGGTGTAATGAAGTGGGGGTTCTTGTCAACAGAGCAGCCCTAAACTTTGGGGTGCCTGTGTCTTGCTGATTTTTAGTTTTCCCAATTTATACGCCCATGAGTGGAAGTGCCCTATGCTCTCCAAGCTGTGTTTTTTAGATGTTTCAGAACACACCGTACACTTCTCCAGAGTGGCTGTTGGCAATTTACATCCCACCCATCAGCGTAGCAAGGCTCCCATTTCTCCATGGCCGGTCCTGCATTTCTGGTTTGGACACTTTTTTCCGCATGGCCCTTTTGCCCGCTGGGAAGCGAGACTTCTTTGAAGCGCTGATTGGCCTTTCCAGGTTGCTTGGTTGGCCAAAAAGGGCGTATGCGTTTTTTCCTGAATATATTCAGGAAAAAACGCATACGCCCTTGTTGGCCAAGGGCATCATTGTCCACGTTTTGCCGCTTTTCATGTGCTTTCAAGGCGATTCGAATCTACCTCCTGAAATCTGTTTCCTGCAATTCTGCCTTGCTTTCAAAACCTCTTCGTTGCCTTCCCTTAATATATTTGTGGACGAGAGGTATCATTTAAAACTCTGCAGGTTTGTGAATTGCAGTGCCCCTGAGCTCCATTTTTCAACTCGCTTTTTTGGGAGCTGGCCGCAAAAGCGCAGGATTGCTTCAGGCCCTCTTCTGGTTCTGGGGGGCAGGCTGAGCTTGTGCTTAATTCTTCTTCCTGATGGGAAAATAGAGTGACCTGTGCCTGTCCCAACACCTAGAGCTAGTCTCTCATTGGTTCCCCCTCTTCCCCTTCATCCTCAGGACAAATTGCAACCTGTACGGAACAGGAGGTTAAAGGTGCTGATTCTCCAAGGAGGGAAATGGCTAGTAAATCGTCTGGAATGGCGAACCCGAGCAAAGGAGATGAGAAATGAGGTGCGTTTTAGAAACCTTTCCCGATCACACGGTGTACCATCTTCTGGGTTTCTCATGCCTGTTTTCGATGTAGGAAGATGCCCTTGAACCTGGAGATTTGGGACCCATGGGATGGGTACCATGCAGTACTACTTGAAAGGGTCTGCGTTGGCTCACCCAACCTCACCGAACCTCTCAGCCCCAAGAGTGTCCACCCTTATGTCTCAATCACCTGTGGGTCTAGATATGGTCAATCCAGGTTGCATCACAGCCCCTGAACGAATTTTGTAAGAATTTCTCTCTCTTTCACTGTCTTTGTTTCACGGGTTTTGAAAAGTAATTTATTTTTATAATGGGGTTTAGCTGCTTTTCACGGCTGTGTTTATGCCGCTTTACACCCCCTTGACTCACTTACAGAGAGATATCAATACATAGGTTTGAAGATTATTACTAGTCAGATATATTCTTGTGCGGTGAATAGGGGGTGTTGAGTCCAGTTCACTGAGCAAGGAATAGGTCTTGTCTATTACATATTGGGTTTATGGAACGGTATCTGAGCTAATTTGAAACCCTTGTTTTATGCATCACCCCACCTCACCTTTCCCGTTCAGCAGCCATAGTGTGTTTCCTAAACGTGTGACTCTGTTCTGTTTTGCAATTCAGTTCAAGTGTAGCGGTTTTTACATTCCCTCTATAAGTGATATCTTAGGATAAGTGTCTTTTTCTGTGTGACTTATTTCACTTAGAATCGTCGTACCTAAATCCACTCATCGTGCTGCTACTAGCCTTATGACGTTGATTTCATGGCTGAGTGATATTCCATTGTACAGGAGGACCACAACTTCTTTATCCATTTTTCTCTTTCCTAGGATATTGAAGGTGTAATGAAGTGGGGGTTCTTGTCAACAGAGCAGCCCTAAACTTTGGGGTGCCTGTGTCTTGCTGATTTTTAGTTTTCCCAATTTATACGCCCATGAGTGGAAGTGCCCTATGCTCTCCAAGCTGTGTTTTTTAGATGTTTCAGAACACACCGTACACTTCTCCAGAGTGGCTGTTGGCAATTTACATCCCACCCATCAGCGTAGCAAGGCTCCCATTTCTCCATGGCCGGTCCTGCATTTCTGGTTTGGACACTTTTTTCCGCATGGCCCTTTTGCCCGCTGGGAAGCGAGACTTCTTTGGAGCGCTGATTGGCCTTTCCAGGTTGCTTGGTTGGCCAAAAAGGGCGTATGCGTTTTTTCCTGAATATATTCAGGAAAAAACGCATACGCCCTTGTTGGCCAAGGGCATCATTGTCCACGTTTTGCCGCTTTTCATGTGCTTTCAAGGCGATTCGAATCTACCTCCTGAAATCTGTTTCCTGCAATTCTGCCTTGCTTTCAAAGCCTCTTCGTTGCCTTCCCTTAATATATTTGTGGACGAGAGGTATCATTTAAAACTCTGCAGGTTTGTGAATTGCAGTGCCCCTGAGCTCCATTTTTCAACTCGCTTTTTTGGGAGCTGGCCGCAAAAGCGCAGGATTGCTTCAGGCCCTCTTCTGGTTCTGGGGGGCAGGCTGAGCTTGTGCTTAATTCTTCTTCCTGATGGGAAAATAGAGTGACCTGTGCCTGTCCCAACACCTAGAGCTAGTCTCTCATTGGTTCCCCCTCTTCCCCTTCATCCTCAGGACAAATTGCAACCTGTACGGAACAGGAGGTTAAAGGTGCTGATTCTCCAAGGAGGGAGATGGCTAGTAAATCGGCTGGAATGGCGAACCCGAGCCAAGGAGATGAGAAATGAGGTGCGTTTTAGAAACCTTTCCCGATCACACGGTGTACCATCTTCTGGGTTTCTCATGCCTGTTTTCGATGTAGGAAGATGCCCTTGAACCTGGAGATTTGGGACCCATGGGATGGGTACCATGCAGTATTACTTGAAAGGGTCTGCGTTGGCTCACCCAACCTCACCGAACCTCTCAGCCCCAAGAGTGTCCACCCTTATGTCTCAATCAGCTGTGGATCTAGATATGGTCAATCCAGGTTGCATCACAGCCCCTGAACGAATTTTGTAAGAATTTCTCTCTCTTTCACTGTCTTTGTTTCACTGGTTTTTAAAAGTAATTTATTTTTATAATGGGGTTTAGCTGCTTTTCACGGCTGTGTTTATGCCGCTTTACACCCCCTTGACTCACTTACAGAGAGATATCAATACATAGGTTTGAAGATTCTTACTAGTCATATATATTCTTGTGCGGTGAATAGGGGGTGTTGAGTCCAGTTCACTGAAAAAGGAATAGGTCTTGTCTCTTACATATTGGGTTTATGGAACGGTATCTGAGCTAATTTGAAACCCTTGTTTTATGCATCACCCCACCTCACCTTTCCCGTTCAGCAGCCATAGTGTGTTTCCTAGACGTGTGACTCTGTTCTGTTTTGCAATTCAGTTCAAGTGTAGCGGTTTTTACATTCCCTCTATTAGTGATATCTTATGATAAGTGTCTTTTTCTGTGTGACTTATTTCACTTAGAATCGTCGTACCTAAATCCACTCATCGTGCTGCTACTAGCCTTATGACGTTGATTTCATGGCTGAGTGATATTCCATTGTACATGAGGACCACAACTTCTTTATCCATTTTTCTCTTTCCTAGGATATTTAAGGTGTAATGAAGTGGGGGTTCTTGTCAACAGAGCAGCCCTAAACTTTGGGGTGCCTGTGTCTTGCTGATTTTTAGTTTTCCCAATTTATACGCCCATGAGTGGAAGTGCCCTATGCTCTCCAAGCTGTGTTTTTTAGATGTTTCAGAACACACTGTACACTTCTCCAGAGTGGCTGTTGGCAATTTACATCCCACCCATCAGCGTAGCAAGGCTCCCATTTCTCCATGGCCAGTCCAGCATTTCTGGTTTGGACACTTTTTTCCGCATGGCCCTTTTGCCCGCTGGGAAGCGAGACTTCTTTGGAGCGCTGATTTGCCTTTCCAGGTTGCTTGGTTGGCCAAAAAGGGCGTATGCTTTTTTTCCTGAATATATTCAGGAAAAAACGCATACGCCCTTTTTGGCCAAGGGCATCATTGTCCACGTTTTGCCGCTTTTCATGTGCTTTCAAGGCGATTCGAATCTACCTCCTGAAATCTGTTTCCTGCAATTCTGCCTTGCTTTCAAAACCTCTTCGTTGCCTTCCCTTAATATATTTGTGGACGAGAGGTATCATTTAAAACTCTGCAGGTTTGTGAATTGCAGTGCCCCTGAGCTCCATTTTTCAACTCGCTTTTTTGGGAGCTGGCCGCAAATGCGCAGGATTGCTTCAGGCCCTCTTCTGGTTCTGGGGGGCAGGCTGAGCTTGTGCTTAATTCTTCTTCCTGATGGGAAAATAGAGTGACCTGTGCCTGTCCCAACACCCAGAGCTAGTCTCTCATTGGTTCCCCCTCTTCCCGTTCATCCTCAGGACAAATTGCAACCTGTACGGAACAGGAGGTTAAAGGTGCTGATTCTCCAAGGAGGGAGATGGCTAGTAAATCGTCTGGAATGGCGAACCTGAGCAAAGGAGATGAGAAATGAGGTGCGTTTTAGAAACCTTTCCCGATCACACGGTGTACCATCTTCTGGGTTTCTCATGCCTGTTTTCGATGTAGGAAGATGCCCTTGAACCTGGAGATTTGGGACCCATGGGATGGGTACCATGCAGTACTACTTGAAAGGGTCTGCGTTGGCTCACCCAACCTCACCGAACCTCTCAGCCCCAAGAGTGTCCACCCTTATGTCTCAATCACCTGTGGGTCTAGATATGGTCAATCCAGGTTGCATCACAGCCCCTGAACGAATTTTGTAAGAATTACTCTCTCTTTCACTGTCTTTGTTTCACGGGTTTTGAAAAGTAATTTATTTTTATAATGGGGTTTAGCTGCTTTTCACGGCTGTGTTTATGCCGCTTTACACACCCTTGACTCACTTACAGAGAGATATCAATACATAGGTTTGAAGATTCTTACTAGTCAGATATATTCTTGTGCGGTGAATAGGGGGTGTTGAGTCCAGTTCACTGAAAAAGGAATAGGTCTTGTCTCTTACATATTGGGTTTATGGAACGGTATCTGAGCTAATTTGAAACCCTTGTTTTATGCATCACCCCACCTCACCTTTCCCGTTCAGCAGCCATAGTGTGTTTCCTAAACGTGTGACTCTGTTCTGTTTTGCAATTCAGTTCAAGTGTAGCGGTTTTTACATTCCCTCTATAAGTGATATCTTAGGATAAGTGTCTTTTTCTGTGTGACTTATTTCACTTAGAATCATCGTACCTAAATCCACTCATCGTGCTGCTACTAGCCTTATGACGTTGATTTCATGGCTGAGTGATATTCCATTGTACAGGAGGACCACAACTTCTTTATCCATTTTTCTCTTTCCTAGGATATTTAAGGTGTAATGAAGTGGGGGTTCTTGTCAACAGAGCAGCCCTAAACTTTGGGGTGCCTGTGTCTTGCTGATTTTTAGTTTTCCCAATTTATACGCCCATGAGTGGAAGTGCCCTATGCTCTCCAAGCTGTGTTTTTTAGATGTTTCAGAACACACCGTACACTTCTCCAGAGTGGCTGTTGGCAATTTACATCCCACCCATCAGCGTAGCAAGGCTCCCATTTCTCCATGGCCGGTCCTGCATTTCTGGTTTGGACACTTTTTTCCGCATGGCCCTTTTGCCCGCTGGGAAGCGAGACTTCTTTGGAGCGCTGATTGGCCTTTCCAGGTTGCTTGGTTGGCCAACAAGGGCGTATGCGTTTTTTCCTGAATATATTCAGGAAAAAACGCATACGCCCTTGTTGGCCAAGGGCATCATTGTCCACGTTTTGCCGCTTTTCATGTGCTTTCAAGGCGATTCGAATCTACCTCCTGAAATCTGTTTCCTGCAATTCTGCCTTGCTTTCAAAGCCTCTTCGTTGCCTTCCCTTAATATATTTGTGGACGAGAGGTATCATTTAAAACTCTGCAGGTTTGTGAATTGCAGTGCCCCTGAGCTCCATTTTTCAACTCGCTTTTTTGGGAGCTGGCCGCAAAAGCGCAGGATTGCTTCAGGCCCTCTTCTGGTTCTGGGGGGCAGGCTGAGCTTGTGCTTAATTCTTCTTCCTGATGGGAAAATAGAGTGACCTGTGCCTGTCCCAACACCTAGAGCTAGTCTCTCATTGGTTCCCCCTCTTCCCGTTCATCCTCAGGACAAATTGCAACCTGTACGGAACAGGAGGTTAAAGGTGCTGATTCTCCAAGGAGGGAGATGGCTAGTAAATCGGCTGGAATGGCGAACCCGAGCAAAGGAGATGAGAAATGAGGTGCGTTTTAGAAACCTTTCCCGATCACACGGTGTACCATCTTCTGGGTTTCTCATGCTTGTTTTCGACGTAGGAAGATGCCCTTGAACCTGGAGATTTGGGACCCATGGGATGGGTACCATGCAGTATTACTTGAAAGGGTCTGCGTTGGCTCACCCAACCTCACCGAAACTCTCAGCCCCAAGAGTGTCCACCCTTATGTCTCAATCAGATGTGGGTCTAGATATGGTCAATCCAGGTTGCATCACAGCCCCTGAACGAATTTTGTAAGAATTTCATTCTCTTTCACTGTCTTTGTTTCACGGGTTTTGAAAAGTAATTTATTTTTATAATGGGGTTTAGCTGCTTTTCACGGCTGTGTTTATGCCGCTTTACACACCCTTGACTCACTTACAGAGAGATATCAATACATAGGTTTGAAGATTCTTACTAGTCAGATATATTCTTGTGCGGTGAATAGGGGGTGTTGAGTCCAGTTCACTGAAAAAGGAATAGGTCTTGTCTCTTACATATTGGGTTTATGGAACGGTATCTGAGCTAATTTGAAACCCTTGTTTTATGCATCACCCCACCTCACCTTTCCCGTTCAGCAGCCATAGTGTGTTTCCTAAACGTGTGACTCTGTTCTGTTTTGCAATTCAGTTCAAGTGTAGCGGTTTTTACATTCCCTCTATAAGTGATATCTTAGGATAAGTGTCTTTTTCTGTGTGACTTATTTCACTTAGAATCATCGTACCTAAATCCACTCATCGTGCTGCTACTAGCCTTATGACGTTGATTTCATGGCTGAGTGATATTCCATTGTACAGGAGGACCACAACTTCTTTATCCATTTTTCTCTTTCCTAGGATATTTAAGGTGTAATGAAGTGGGGGTTCTTGTCAACAGAGCAGCCCTAAACTTTGGGGTGCCTGTGTCTTGCTGATTTTTAGTTTTCCCAATTTATACGCCCATGAGTGGAAGTGCCCTATGCTCTCCAAGCTGTGTTTTTTAGATGTTTCAGAACACACCGTACACTTCTCCAGAGTGGCTGTTGGCAATTTACATCCCACCCATCAGCGTAGCAAGGCTCCCATTTCTCCATGGCCGGTCCTGCATTTCTGGTTTGGACACTTTTTTCCGCATGGCCCTTTTGCCCGCTGGGAAGCGAGACTTCTTTGGAGCGCTGATTGGCCTTTCCAGGTTGCTTGGTTGGCCAACAAGGGCGTATGCGTTTTTTCCTGAATATATTCAGGAAAAAACGCATACGCCCTTGTTGGCCAAGGGCATCATTGTCCACGTTTTGCCGCTTTTCATGTGCTTTCAAGGCGATTCGAATCTACCTCCTGAAATCTGTTTCCTGCAATTCTGCCTTGCTTTCAAAGCCTCTTCGTTGCCTTCCCTTAATATATTTGTGGACGAGAGGTATCATTTAAAACTCTGCAGGTTTGTGAATTGCAGTGCCCCTGAGCTCCATTTTTCAACTCGCTTTTTTGGGAGCTGGCCGCAAAAGCGCAGGATTGCTTCAGGCCCTCTTCTGGTTCTGGGGGGCAGGCTGAGCTTGTGCTTAATTCTTCTTCCTGATGGGAAAATAGAGTGACCTGTGCCTGTCCCAACACCTAGAGCTAGTCTCTCATTGGTTCCCCCTCTTCCCGTTCATCCTCAGGACAAATTGCAACCTGTACGGAACAGGAGGTTAAAGGTGCTGATTCTCCAAGGAGGGAGATGGCTAGTAAATCGGCTGGAATGGCGAACCCGAGCAAAGGAGATGAGAAATGAGGTGCGTTTTAGAAACCTTTCCCGATCACACGGTGTACCATCTTCTGGGTTTCTCATGCTTGTTTTCGACGTAGGAAGATGCCCTTGAACCTGGAGATTTGGGACCCATGGGATGGGTACCATGCAGTATTACTTGAAAGGGTCTGCGTTGGCTCACCCAACCTCACCGAAACTCTCAGCCCCAAGAGTGTCCACCCTTATGTCTCAATCAGATGTGGGTCTAGATATGGTCAATCCAGGTTGCATCACAGCCCCTGAACGAATTTTGTAAGAATTTCATTCTCTTTCACTGTCTTTGTTTCACGGGTTTTGAAAAGTAATTTATTTTTATAATGGGATTTAGCTGCTTTTCACGGCTGTGTTTATGCCGCTTTACACCCCCTTGACTCACTTACAGAGAGATATCAATACATAGGTTTGAAGATTCTTACTAGTCAGATATATTCTTGTGCGGTGAATAGGGGATGTTGAGTCCAGTTCACTGAAAAAGGAATAGGTCTTGTCTCTTACATATTGGGTTTATGGAACGGTATCTGAGCTAATTTGAAACCCTTGTTTTATGCATCACCCCACCTCACCTTTCCCGTTCAGCAGCCATAGTGTGTTTCCTAAACGTGTGACTCTGTTCTGTTTTGCAATTCAGTTCAAGTGTAGCGGTTTTTACATTCCCTCTATAAGTGATATCTTAGGATAAGTGTCTTTTTCTGTGTGACTTATTTCACTTAGAATCGTCGTACCTAAATCCACTCATCGTGCTGCTACTAGCCTTATGACGTGGATTTCATGGCTGAGTGATATTCCATTGTACAGGAGGACCACAACTTCTTTATCCATTTTTCTCTTTCCTAGGATATTTAAGGTGTAATGAAGTGGGGGTTCTTGTCAACAGAGCAGCCCTAAACTTTGGGGTGCCTGTGTCTTGCTGATTTTTAGTTTTCCCAATTTATACGCCCATGAGTGGAAGTGCCCTATGCTCTCCAAGCTGTGTTTTTTAGATGTTTCAGAACACACCGTACACTTCTCCAGAGTGGCTGTTGGCAATTTACATCCCACCCATCAGCGTAGCAAGGCTCCCATTTCTCCATGGCCGGTCCTGCATTTCTGGTTTGGACACTTTTTTCCGCATGGCCCTTTTGCCCGCTGGGAAGCGAGACTTCTTTGGAGCGCTGATTGGCCTTTCCAGGTTGCTTGGTTGGCCAAAAAGGGCGTATGCGTTTTTTCCTGAATATATTCAGGAAAAAACGCATACGCCCTTGTTGGCCAAGGGCATCATTGTCCACGTTTTGCCGCTTTTCATGTGCTTTCAAGGCGATTCGAATCTACCTCCTGAAATCTGTTTCCTGCAATTCTGCCTTGCTTTCAAAGCCTCTTCGTTGCCTTCCCTTAATATATTTGTGGACGAGAGGTATCATTTAAAACTCTGCAGGTTTGTGAATTGCAGTGCCCCTGAGCTCCATTTTTCAACTCGCTTTTTTGGGAGCTGGCCGCAAAAGCGCAGGATTGCTTCAGGCCCTCTTCTGGTTCTGGGGGGCAGGCTGAGCTTGTGCTTAATTCTTCTTCCTGATGGGAAAATAGAGTGACCTGTGCCTGTCCCAACACCTAGAGCTAGTCTCTCATTGGTTCCCCCTCTTCCCCTTCATCCTCAGGACAAATTGCAACCTGTATGGAACAGGAGGTTAAAGGTGCTGATTCTCCAAGGAGGGAGATGGCTAGTAAATCGGCTGGAATGGCGAACCCGAGCCAAGGAGATGAGAAATGAGGTGCGTTTTAGAAACCTTTCCCGATCACACGGTGTACCATCTTCTGGGTTTCTCATGCCTGTTTTCGATGTAGGAAGATGCCCTTGAACCTGGAGATTTGGGACCCATGGGATGGGTACCATGCAGTATTACTTGAAAGGGTCTGCGTTGGCTCACCCAACCTCACCGAACCTCTCAGCCCCAAGAGTGTCCACCCTTATGTCTCAATCAGCTGTGGGTCTAGATATGGTCAATCCAGGTTGCATCACAGCCCCTGAACGAATTTTGTAAGAATTTCTCTCTCTTTCACTGTCTTTGTTTCACTGGTTTTTAAAAGTAATTTATTTTTATAATGGGGTTTAGCTGCTTTTCACGGCTGTGTTTATGCCGCTTTACACCCCCTTGACTCACTTACAGAGAGATATCAATACATAGGTTTGAAGATTCTTACTAGTCATATATATTCTTGTGCGGTGAATAGGGGGTGTTGAGTCCAGTTCACTGAAAAAGGAATAGGTCTTGTCTCTTACATATTGGGTTTATGGAACGGTATCTGAGCTAATTTGAAACCCTTGTTTTATGCATCACCCCACCTCACCTTTCCCGTTCAGCAGCCATAGTGTGTTTCCTAGATGTGTGACTCTGTTCTGTTTTGCAATTCAGTTCAAGTGTAGCGGTTTTTACATTCCCTCTATTAGTGATATCTTATGATAAGTGTCTTTTTCTGTGTGACTTATTTCACTTAGAATCGTCGTACCTAAATCCACTCATCGTGCTGCTACTAGCCTTATGACGTTGATTTCATGGCTGAGTGATATTCCATTGTACATGAGGACCACAACTTCTTTATCCATTTTTCTCTTTCCTAGGATATTTAAGGTGTAATGAAGTGGGGGTTCTTGTCAACAGAGCAGCCCTAAACTTTGGGGTGCCTGTGTCTTGCTGATTTTTAGTTTTCCCAATTTATACGCCCATGAGTGGAAGTGCCCTATGCTCTCCAAGCTGTGTTTTTTAGATGTTTCAGAACACACTGTACACTTCTCCAGAGTGGCTGTTGGCAATTTACATCCCACCCATCAGCGTAGCAAGGCTCCCATTTCTCCATGGCCGGTCCAGCATTTCTGGTTTGGACACTTTTTTCCGCATGGCCCTTTTGCCCGCTGGGAAGCGAGACTTCTTTGGAGCGCTGATTTGCCTTTCCAGGTTGCTTGGTTGGCCAAAAAGGGCGTATGCTTTTTTTCCTGAATATATTCAGGAAAAAACGCATACGCCCTTTTTGGCCAAGGGCATCATTGTCCACGTTTTGCCGCTTTTCATGTGCTTTCAAGGCGATTCGAATCTACCTCCTGAAATCTGTTTCCTGCAATTCTGCCTTGCTTTCAAAACCTCTTCGTTGCCTTCCCTTAATATATTTGTGGACGAGAGGTATCATTTAAAACTCTGCAGGTTTGTGAATTGCAGTGCCCCTGAGCTCCATTTTTCAACTCGCTTTTTTGGGAGCTGGCCGCAAAAGCGCAGGATTGCTTCAGGCCCTCTTCTGGTTCTGGGGGGCAGGCTGAGCTTGTGCTTAATTCTTCTTCCTGATGGGAAAATAGAGTGACCTGTGCCTGTCCCAACACCCAGAGCTAGTCTCTCATTGGTTCCCCCTCTTCCCGTTCATCCTCAGGACAAATTGCAACCTGTACGGAACAGGAGGTTAAAGGTGCTGATTCTCCAAGGAGGGAGATGGCTAGTAAATCGTCTGGAATGGCGAACCCGAGCAAAGGAGATGAGAAATGAGGTGCGTTTTAGAAACCTTTCCCGATCACACGGTGTACCATCTTCTGGGTTTCTCATGCCTGTTTTCGATGTAGGAAGATGCCCTTGAACCTGGAGATTTGGGACCCATGGGATGGGTACCATGCAGTACTACTTGAAAGGGTCTGCGTTGGCTCACCCAACCTCACCGAACCTCTCAGCCCCAAGAGTGTCCACCCTTATGTCTCAATCACCTGTGGGTCTAGATATGGTCAATCCAGGTTGCATCACAGCCCCTGAACGAATTTTGTAAGAATTACTCTCTCTTTCACTGTCTTTGTTTCACGGGTTTTGAAAAGTAATTTATTTTTATAATGGGGTTTAGCTGCTTTTCACGGCTGTGTTTATGCCGCTTTACACACCCTTGACTCACTTACAGAGAGATATCAATACATAGGTTTGAAGATTCTTACTAGTCAGATATATTCTTGTGCGGTGAATAGGGGGTGTTGAGTCCAGTTCACTGAAAAAGGAATAGGTCTTGTCTCTTACATATTGGGTTTATGGAACGGTATCTGAGCTAATTTGAAACCCTTGTTTTATGCATCACCCCACCTCACCTTTCCCGTTCAGCAGCCATAGTGTGTTTCCTAAACGTGTGACTCTGTTCTGTTTTGCAATTCAGTTCAAGTGTAGCGGTTTTTACATTCCCTCTATAAGTGATATCTTAGGATAAGTGTCTTTTTCTGTGTGACTTATTTCACTTAGAATCATCGTACCTAAATCCACTCATCGTGCTGCTACTAGCCTTATGACGTTGATTTCATGGCTGAGTGATATTCCATTGTACAGGAGGACCACAACTTCTTTATCCATTTTTCTCTTTCCTAGGATATTTAAGGTGTAATGAAGTGGGGGTTCTTGTCAACAGAGCAGCCCTAAACTTTGGGGTGCCTGTGTCTTGCTGATTTTTAGTTTTCCCAATTTATACGCCCATGAGTGGAAGTGCCCTATGCTCTCCAAGCTGTGTTTTTTAGATGTTTCAGAACACACCGTACACTTCTCCAGAGTGGCTGTTGGCAATTTACATCCCACCCATCAGCGTAGCAAGGCTCCCATTTCTCCATGGCCGGTCCTGCATTTCTGGTTTGGACACTTTTTTCCGCATGGCCCTTTTGCCCGCTGGGAAGCGAGACTTCTTTGGAGCGCTGATTGGCCTTTCCAGGTTGCTTGGTTGGCCAAAAAGGGCGTATGCGTTTTTTCCTGAATATATTCAGGAAAAAACGCATACGCCCTTGTTGGCCAAGGGCATCATTGTCCACGTTTTGCCGCTTTTCATGTGCTTTCAAGGCGATTCGAATCTACCTCCTGAAATCTGTTTCCTGCAATTCTGCCTTGCTTTCAAAGCCTCTTCGTTGCCTTCCCTTAATATATTTGTGGACGAGAGGTATCATTTAAAACTCTGCAGGTTTGTGAATTGCAGTGCCCCTGAGCTCCATTTTTCAACTCGCTTTTTTGGGAGCTGGCCGCAAAAGCGCAGGATTGCTTCAGGCCCTCTTCTGGTTCTGGGGGGCAGGCTGAGCTTGTGCTTAATTCTTCTTCCTGATGGGAAAATAGAGTGACCTGTGCCTGTCCCAACACCTAGAGCTAGTCTCTCATTGGTTCCCCCTCTTCCCGTTCATCCTCAGGACAAATTGCAACCTGTACGGAACAGGAGGTTAAAGGTGCTGATTCTCCAAGGAGGGAGATGGCTAGTAAATCGGCTGGAATGGCGAACCCGAGCAAAGGAGATGAGAAATGAGGTGCGTTTTAGAAACCTTTCCCGATCACACGGTGTACCATCTTCTGGGTTTCTCATGCCTGTTTTCGATGTAGGAAGATGCCCTTGAACCTGGAGATTTGGGACCCATGGGATGGGTACCATGCAGTATTACTTGAAAGGGTCTGCGTTGGCTCACCCAACCTCACCGAACCTCTCAGCCCCAAGAGTGTCCACCCTTATGTCTCAATCAGATGTGGGTCTAGATATGGTCAATCCAGGTTGCATCACAGCCCCTGAACGAATTTTGTAAGAATTTCTCTCTCTTTCACTGTCTTTGTTACACGGGTTTTGAAAAGTAATTTATTTTTATAATGTGGTTTAGCTGCTTTTCACGGCTGTGTTTATGCCGCTTTACACCCCATTGACTCACTCACAGAGAGATATCAATACATAGGTTTGAAGATTCTTACTAGTCAGATATATTCTTGTGCGGTGAATAGGGGGTGTTGAGTCCAGTTCACTGAAAAAGGAATAGGTCTTGTCTCTTACATATTGGGTTTATGGAACGGTATCGGAGCTAATTTGAAACCCTTCTTTTATGCATCACCCCACCTCACCTTGCCCGTTCAGCAGCCATAGTGTGTTTCCTAAACGTGTGACTCTGTTCTGTTTTGCAATTCAGTTCAAGTGTAGCGGTTTTTACATTCCCTCTCTAAGTGATATCTTATGATAAGTGTCTTTTTCTGTGTGACTTATTTCACTTAGAATCGTCGTACCTAAATCCACTCATCGTGCTGCTACTAGCCTTATGACGTGGATTTCATGGCTGAGTGATATTCCATTGTACATGAGGACCACAACTTCTTTACCCATTTTTCTCTTTCCTAGGATATTTAAGGTGTAATGAAGTGGGGGTTCTTGTCAACAGAGCAGCCCTAAACTTTGGGGTGCCTGTGTCTTGCTGATTTTTAGTTTTCCCAATTTATACGCCCATGAGTGGAAGTGCCCTATGCTCTCCAAGCTGTGTTTTTTAGATGTTTCAGAACACACCGTACACTTCTCCAGAGTGGCTGTTGGCAATTTACATCCCACCCATCAGCGTAGCAAGGCTCCCATTTCTCCATGGCCGGTCCTGCATTTCTGGTTTGGACACTTTTTTCCGCATGGCCCTTTTGCCCGCTGGCAAGCGAGACTTCTTTGGAGCGCTGATTGGCCTTTCCAGGTTGCTTGGTTGGCCAAAAAGGGCGTCTGCGTTTTTTCCTGAATATATTCAGGAAAAAACGCAGACGCCCTTTTTGGCCAAGGGCATCATTGTCCACGTTTTGCCACTTTTCATGTGCTTTCAAGGCGATTCGAATCTACCTCCTAAAATCTGTTTCCTGCAATTCTGCCTTGCTTTCAAAGCCTCTTCGTTGCCTTCCCTTAATATATTTGTGGACGAGAGGTATCATTTAAAACTCTGCAGGTTTGTGAATTGCAGTGCCCCTGAGCTCCATTTTTCAACTCGCTTTTTTGGGAGCTGGCCGCAAAAGCACAGGATTGCTTCAGGCCCTCTTCTGGTTCTGGGGGGCAGGCTGAGCTTGTGCTTAATTCTTCTTCCTGATGGGAAAATAGAGTGACCTGTGCCTGTCCCAACACCTAGAGCTAGTCTCTCATTGGTTCCCCCTCTTCCCGTTCATCCTCAGGACAAATTGCAACCTGTACAGAACAGGAGGTTAAAGGTGCTGATTCTCCAAGGAGGGAGATGGCTAGTAAATCGGCTGGAATGGCGAACCCGAGCAAAGGAGATGAGAAATGAGGTGCGTTTTAGAAACCTTTCCCGATCACACGGTGTACCATCTTCTGGGTTTCTCATGCCTGTTTTCGATGTAGGAAGATGCCCTTGAACCTGGAGATTTGGGACCCATGGGATGGGTACCATGCAGTACTACTTGAAAGGGTCTGCGTTGGCTCACCCAACCTCACCGAACCTCTCAGCCCCAAGAGTGTCCACCCTTATGTCTCAATCAGCTGTGGGTCTACATATTGTCAATCGAGGTTGCATCACAGCCCCTGAACGAATTTTGTAAGAATTTCTCTCTCTTTCACTGTCTTTGTTTCACGGGTTTTGAAAAGTAATTTATTTTTATAATGGGGTTTAGCTGCTTTTCACGGCTGTGTTTATGCCGCTTTACACCCCCTTGACTCACTCACAGAGAGATATAAATACATAGGTTTGAAGATTCTTACTAGTCAGATATATTCTTGTGGGGTGAATAGGGGGTGTTGAGTCCAGTTCACTGAAAAAGGAATAGGTCTTGTCTCTTACATATTGGGTTTATGGAACGGTATCGGAGCTAATTTGAAACCCTTTTTTTATGCATCACCCCACCTCACCTTGCCCGTTCAGCAGCCATAGTGTGTTTTCTAAACGTGTGACTCTGTTCTGTTTTGTAATTCAGTTCAAGTGTAGCGGTTTTTACATTCCCTCTCTAAGTGATATCTTAGGATAAGTGTCTTTTTCTGTGTGACTTATTTCACTTAGAATCGTCGTACCTAAATCCACTCATCGTGCTGCTACTAGCCTTATGACGTTGATTTCATGGCTGAGTGATATTCCATTGTACAGGAGGACCACAACTTCTTTATCCATTTTTCTCTTTCCTAGGATATTTGAGGTGTAATGAAGTGGGGGTTCTTGTCAACAGAGCAGCCCTAAACTTTGGGGTGCCTGTGTCTTGCTGATTTTTAGTTTTCCCAATTTATACGCCCATGAGTGGAAGTGCCCTATGCTCTCCAAGCTGTGTTTTTTAGATGTTTCAGAACACACCGTACACTTCTCCAGAGTGGCTGTTGGCAATTTACATCCCACCCATCAGCGTAGCAAGGCTCCCATTTCTCCATGGCCGGTCCTGCATTTCTGGTTTGGACACTTTTTTCCGCATGGCCCTTTTGCCCGCTGGGAAGCGAGACTTCTTTGGAGCGCTGATTGGCCTTTCCAGGTTGCTTGGTTGGCCAAAAAGGGCGTATGCGTTTTTTCCTGAATATATTCAGGAAAAAACGCATACGCCCTTTTTGGCCAAGGCCATCATTGTCCACGTTTTGCCGCTTTTCATGTGCTTTCAAGGCGATTCGAATCTACCTCCTGAAATCTGTTTCCTGCAATTCTGCCTTGCTTTGAAAGCCTCTTCGTTGCCTTCCCTTAATATATTTGTGGACGAGAGGTATCATTTAAAACTCTGCAGGTTTGTGAATTGCAGTGCCCCTGAGCTCCATTTTTCAACTCGCTTTTTTGGGAGCTGGCCGCAAAAGCGCAGGATTGCTTCAGGCCCTCTTCTGGTTCTGGGGGGCAGGCTGAGCTTGTGCTTAATTCTTCTTCCTGATGGGAAAATAGAGTGACCTGTGCCTGTCCCAACACCTAGAGCTAGTCTCTCATTGGTTCCCCCTCTTCCCGTTCATCCTCAGGACAAATTGCAACCTGTACGGAACAGGAGGTTAAAGTTGCTGATTCTCCAAGGAGGGAGATGGCTAGTAAATCGGCTGGAATGGCGAACCCGAGCAAAGGAGATGAGAAATGAGGTGCGTTTTAGAAACCTTTCCCGATCACACGGTGTACCATCTTCTGGGTTTCTCATGCCTGTTTTCGACGTAGGAAGATCCCCTTGAACCTGGAGATTTGGGACCCATGGGATGGGTACCATGCAGTATTACTTGAAAGGGTCTGCGTTGGCTCACCCAACCTCACCGAACCTCTCAGCCCCAAGAGTGTCCACCCTTATGTCTCAATCAGCTGTGGGTCTAGATATGGTCAATCCAGGTTGCATCACAGCCCGTGAACGAATTTTGTAAGAATTTCTCTCTCTTTCACTGTCTTTGTTTCACGGGTTTTGAAAAGTAATTTATTTTTATAATGGGGTTTAGCTGCTTTTCACGGCTGTGTTTATGCCGCTTTACACCCCCTTGACTCACTTACAGAGAGATATCAATACATAGGTTTGAAGATTCTTACTAGTCAGATATATTCTTGTGCAGTGAATAGGGGGTGTTGAGTCCAGTTCACTGAAAAAGGAATAGGTCTTGTCTCTTACATATTGGGTTTATGGAACGGTATCGGAGCTAATTTGAAACCCTTGTTTTATGCATCACCAAACCTCACCTTTCCCGTTCAACAGCCATAGTGTTTTTCCTAAACGTGTGACTCTGTTCTGTTTTGCAATTCAGTTCAAATATAGCGGTTTTTACATTCCCTCTCTAAGTGATATCTTATGATAAGTGTCTTTTTCTCTGTGACTTATTTCACTTAGAATCGTTGTACCTAAATCCACTCATCGTGCTGCTACTAGCCTTATGACGTGGATTTCCTGGCTGAGTGATATTCCATTGTACATGAGGACCACATCTTCTTTACCCATTTTTCTCTTTCCTAGGATATTTAAGGTGTAATGAAGTGGGGGTTCTTGTCAACAGAGCAGCCCTAAACTTTGGGGTGCCTGTGTCTTGCTGATTTTTAGTTTTCCCAATTTATACGCCCATGAGTGGAAGTGCCCTATGCTCTCCAAGCTGTGTTTTTTAGATGTTTCAGAACACACCGTACACTTCGCCAGAGTGGCTGTTGGCAATTTACATCCCACCCATCAGCGTAGCAAAGCTCCCATTTCTCCATGGCCGGTCCTGCATTTCTGGTTTGGACACTTTTTTCCGCATGGCCCTTTTGCCCGCTGGGAAGCGAGACTTCTTTGGAGCGCTGATTGGCCTTTCCAGGTTGCTTGGTTGGCCAAAAAGGGCTTATGCGTTTTTTCCTGAATATATTCAGGAAAAAACGCATACGCCCTTTTTGGCCAAGGGCATCATTGTCCACGTTTTGCCGCTTTTCATGTGCTTTCAAGGCGATTCGAATCTACCTCCTGAAATCTGTTTCCTGCAATTCTGCCTTGCTTTGAAAGCCTCTTCGTTGCCTTCCCTTAATATATTTGTGGACGAGAGGTATCATTTAAAACTCTGCAGGTTTGTGAATTGCAGTGCCCCTGAGCTCCATTTTTCAACTCGCTTTTTTGGGAGCTGGCCGCAAAAGCGCAGGATTGCTTCAGGCCCTCTTCTGGTTCTGGGGGGCAGGCTGAGCTTGTGCTTAATTCTTCTTCCTGATGGGAAAATAGAGTGACCTGTGCCTGTCCCAACACCTAGAGCTAGTCTCTCATTGGTTCCCCCTCTTCCCGTTCATCCTCAGGACAAATTGCAACCTGTACGGAACAGGAGGTTAAAGTTGCTGATTCTCCAAGGAGGGAGATGGCTAGTAAATCGGCTGGAATGGCGAACCCGAGCAAAGGAGATGAGAAATGAGGTGCGTTTTAGAAACCTTTCCCGATCACACGGTGTACCATCTTCTGGGTTTCTCATGCCTGTTTTCGACGTAGGAAGATCCCCTTGAACCTGGAGATTTGGGACCCATGGGATGGGTACCATGCAGTATTACTTGAAAGGGTCTGCGTTGGCTCACCCAACCTCACCGAACCTCTCAGCCCCAAGAGTGTCCACCCTTATGTCTCAATCAGCTGTGGGTCTAGATATGGTCAATCCAGGTTGCATCACAGCCCGTGAACGAATTTTGTAAGAATTTCTCTCTCTTTCACTGTCTTTTTTTCACGGGTTTTGAAAAGTAATTTATTTTTATAATGGGGTTTAGCTGCTTTTCACGGCTGTGTTTATGCCGCTTTACACCCCCTTGACTCACTTACAGAGAGATATCAATACATAGGTTTGAAGATTCTTACTAGTCAGATATATTCTTGTGCAGTGAATAGGGGGTGTTGAGTCCAGTTCACTGAAAAAGGAATAGGTCTTGTCTCTTACATATTGGGTTTATGGAACGGTATCGGAGCTAATTTGAAACCCTTGTTTTATGCATCACCAAACCTCACCTTTCCCGTTCAACAGCCATAGTGTTTTTCCTAAACGTGTGACTCTGTTCTGTTTTGCAATTCAGTTCAAATATAGCGGTTTTTACATTCCCTCTCTAAGTGATATCTTATGATAAGTGTCTTTTTCTCTGTGACTTATTTCACTTAGAATCGTTGTACCTAAATCCACTCATCGTGCTGCTACTAGCCTTATGACGTGGATTTCCTGGCTGAGTGATATTCCATTGTACATGAGGACCACATCTTCTTTACCCATTTTTCTCTTTCCTAGGATATTTAAGGTGTAATGAAGTGGGGGTTCTTGTCAACAGAGCAGCCCTAAACTTTGGGGTGCCTGTGTCTTGCTGATTTTTAGTTTTCCCAATTTATACGCCCATGAGTGGAAGTGCCCTATGCTCTCCAAGCTGTGTTTTTTAGATGTTTCAGAACACACCGTACACTTCTCCAGAGTGGCTGTTGGCAATTTACATCCCACCCATCAGCGTAGCAAAGCTCCCATTTCTCCATGGCCGGTCCTGCATTTCTGGTTTGGACACTTTTTTCCGCATGGCCCTTTTGCCCGCTGGGAAGCGAGACTTCTTTGGAGCGCTGATTGGCCTTTCCAGGTTGCTTGGTTGGCCAAAAAGGGCGTATGCGTTTTTTCCTGAATATATTCAGGAAAAAACGCATACGCCCTTTTTGGCCAAGGGCATCATTGTCCACGTTTTGCCGCTTTTCATGTGCTTTCAAGGCGATTCGAATCTACCTCCTGAAATCTGTTTCCTGCAATTCTGCCTTGCTTTCAAAGCCTCTTCGTTGCCTTCCCTTAATATATTTGTGGACGAGAGGTATCATTTAAAACTCTGCAGGTTTGTGAATTGCAGTGCCCCTGAGCTCCATTTTTCAACTCGCTTTTTTGGGAGCTGGCCGCAAAAGCGCAGGATTGCTTCAGGCCCTCTTCTGGTTCTGGGGGGCAGGCTGAGCTTGTGCTTAATTCTTCTTCCTGATGGGAAAATAGAGTGACCTGTGCCTGTCCCAACACCTAGAGCTAGTCTCTCATTGGTTCCCCCTCTTCCCGTTCATCCTCAGGACAAATTGCAACCTGTACGGAACAGGAGGTTAAAGTTGCTGATTCTCCAAGGAGGGAGATGGCTAGTAAATCGGCTGGAATGGCGAACCCGAGCAAAGGAGATGAGAAATGAGGTGCGTTTTAGAAACCTTTCCCGATCACACGGTGTACCATCTTCTGGGTTTCTCATGCCTGTTTTCGACGTAGGAAGATCCCCTTGAACCTGGAGATTTGGGACCCATGGGATGGGTACCATGCAGTATTACTTGAAAGGGTCTGCGTTGGCTCACCCAACCTCACCGAACCTCTCAGCCCCAAGAGTGTCCACCCTTATGTCTCAATCAGCTGTGGGTCTAGATATGGTCAATCCAGGTTGCATCACAGCCCCTGAACGAATTTTGTAAGAATTTCTCTCTCTTTCACTGTCTTTGTTTCACGGGTTTTGAAAAGTAATTTATTTTTATAATGGGGTTTAGCTGCTTTTCACGGCTGTGTTTATGCCGCTTTACACCCCCTTGACTCACTTACAGAGAGATATCAATACATAGGTTTGAAGATTCTTACTAGTCAGATATATTCTTGTGCAGTGAATAGGGGGTGTTGAGTCCAGTTCACTGAAAAAGGAATAGGTCTTGTCTCTTACATATTGGGTTTATGGAACGGTATCGGAGCTAATTTGAAACCCTTGTTTTATGCATCACCAAACCTCACCTTTCCCGTTCAGCAGCCATAGTGTTTTTCCTAAACGTGTGACTCTGTTCTGTTTTGCAATTCAGTTCAAATGTAGCGGTTTTTACATTCCCTCTCTAAGTGATATCTTATGATAAGTGTCTTTTTCTCTGTGACTTCTTTCACTTAGAATCGTCGTACCTAAATCCACTCATCGTGCTGCTACTAGCCTTATGACGTGGATTTCATGGCTGAGTGATATTCCATTGTACATGAGGACCACATCTTCTTTACCCATTTTTCTCTTTCCTAGGATATTTAAGGTGTAATGAAGTGGGGGTTCTTGTCAACAGAGCAGCCCTAAACTTTGGGGTGCCTGTGTCTTGCTGATTTTTAGTTTTCCCAATTTATACGCCCATGAGTGGAAGTGCCCTATGCTCTCCAAGCTGTGTTTTTTAGATGTTTCAGAACACACCGTACACTTCTCCAGAGTGGCTGTTGGCAATTTACATCCCACCCATCAGCGTAGCAAGGCTCCCATTTCTCCATGGCCGGTCCTGCATTTCTGGTTTGGACACTTTTTTCCGCATGGCCCTTTTGCCCGCTGGGAAGCGAGACTTCTTTGGAGCGCTGATTGGCCTTTCCAGGTTGCTTGGTTGGCCAAAAAGGGCGTATGCGTTTTTTCCTGAATATATTCAGGAAAAAACGCATACGCCCTTTTTGGCCAAGGGCATCATTGTCCACGTTTTGCCGCTTTTCATGTGCTTTCAAGGCGATTCGAATCTACCTCCTGAAATCTGTTTCCTGCAATTCTGCCTTGCTTTCAAAGCCTCTTCGTTGCCTTCCCTTAATATATTTGTGGACGAGAGGTATCATTTAAAACTCTGCAGGTTTGTGAATTGCAGTGCCCCTGAGCTCCATTTTTCAACTCGCTTTTTTGGGAGCTGGCCGCAAAAGCGCAGGATTGCTTCAGGCCCTCTTCTGGTTCTGGGGGGCAGGCTGAGCTTGTGCTTAATTCTTCTTCCTGATGGGAAAATAGAGTGACCTGTGCCTGTCCCAACACCTAGAGCTAGTCTCTCATTGGTTCCCCCTCTTCCCGTTCATCCTCAGGACAAATTGCAACCTGTACGGAACAGGAGGTTAAAGGTGCTGATTCTCCAAGGAGGGAGATGGCTAGTAAATCGGCTGGAATGGCGAACCCGAGCAAAGGAGATGAGAAATGAGGTGCGTTTTAGAAACCTTTCCCGATCACACGGTGTACCATCTTCTGAGTTTCTCATGCCTGTTTTCGACGTAGGAAGATGCCCTTGAACCTGGAGATTTGGGACCCATGGGATGGGTACCATGCAGTATTACTTGAAAGGGTCTGCGTTGGCTCACCCAACCTCACCGAACCTCTCAGCCCCAAGAGTGTCCACCCTTATGTCTCAATCAGCTGTGGGTCTAGATATGGTCAATCCAGGTTGCATCACAGCCCGTGAACGAATTTTGTAAGAATTTCTCTCTCTTTCACTGTCTTTGTTTCACGGGTTTTGAAAAGTAATTTATTTTTATAATGGGGTTTAGCTGCTTTTCACGGCTGTGTTTATGCCGCTTTACACCCCCTTGACTCACTCACAGAGAGATATCAATACATAGGTTTGAAGATTCTTACTAGTCAGATATATTCTTGTGCGGTGAACAGGGGGTGTTGAGTCCAGTTCACTGAAAAACGAATAGGTCTTGTCTCTTACATATTGGGTTTATGGAACGGTATCGGAGCTAATTTGAAACCCTTGTTTTATGCATCACCCCACCTCACCTTTCCCGTTCAGCAGCCATAGTGTGTTTCCTAAACGTGTGACTCTGTTCTGTTTTGCAATTCAGTTCAAGTGTAGCGGTTTTTACATTCCCTCTCTAAGTGATATCTTAGGATAAGTGTCTTTTTCTGTGTGACTTATTTCACTTAGAATCGTCGTACCTAAATCCACTCATCGTGCTGCTACTAGCCTTATGACGTGGATTTCATGGCTGAGTGATATTCCATTGTACATGAGGACCACAACTTCTTTACCCATTTTTCTCTTTCCTAGGATATTTAAGGTGTAATGAAGTGGGGGTTCTTGTCAACAGAGCAGCCCTAAACTTTGGGGTGCCTGTGTCTTGCTGATTTTTAGTTTTCCCAATTTATACGCCCATGAGTGGAAGTGCCCTATGCTCTCCAAGCTGTGTTTTTTAGATGTTTCAGAACACACCGTACACTTCTCCAGAGTGGCTGTTGGCAATTTACATCCCACCCATCAGCGTAGCAAGGCTCCCATTTCTCCATGGCCGGTCCTGCATTTCTGGTTTGGACACTTTTTTCCGCATGGCCCTTTTGCCCGCTGGGAAGCGAGACTTCTTTGGAGCGCTGATTGGCCTTTCCAGGTTGCTTGGTTGGCCAAAAAGGGCGTATGCGTTTTTTCCTGAATATATTCAGGAAAAAACGCATACGCCCTTTTTGGCCAAGGGCATCATTGTCCACGTTTTGCCGCTTTTCATGTGCTTTCAAGGCGATTCGAATCTACCTCCTGAAATCTGTTTCCTGCAATTCTGCCTTGCTTTCAAAGCCTCTTCGTTGCCTTCCCTTAATATATTTGTGGACGAGAGGTATCATTTAAAACTCTGCAGGTTTGTGAATTGCAGTGCCCCTGAGCTCCATTTTTCAACTCGCTTTTTTGGGAGCTGGCCGCAAAAGCGCAGGATTGCTTCAGGCCCTCTTCTGGTTCTGGGGGGCAGGCTGAGCTTGTGCTTAATTCTTCTTCCTGATGGGAAAATAGAGTGACCTGTGCCTGTCCCAACACCTAGAGCTAGTCTCTCATTGGTTCCCCCTCTTCCCGTTCATCCTCAGGACAAATTGCAACCTGTACGGAACAGGAGTTTAAAGGTGCTGATTCTCCAAGGAGGGAGATGGCTAGTAAATCGGCTGGAATGGCGAACCCGAGCAAAGGAGATGAGAAATGAGGTGCGTTTTAGAAACCTTTCCCGATCACACCGTGTACCATCTTCTGGGTTTCTCATGCCTGTTTTCGATGTAGGAAGATGCCCTTGAACCTGGAGATTTGGGACCCATGGGATGGGTACCATGCAGTATTACTTGAAAGGGTCTGCGTTGGCTCACCCAACCTCACCGAACCTCTCAGCCCCAAGAGTGTCCACCCTTATGTCTCAATCAGCTGTGGGTCTAGATATGGTCAATCCAGGTTGCATCACAGCCCGTGAACGAATTTTGTAAGAATTTCTCTCTCTTTCACTGTCTTTGTTTCACGGGTTTTGAAAAGTAATTTATTTTTATAATGGGGTTTAGCTGCTTTTCACGGCTGTGTTTATGCCGCTTTACACCCCCTTGACTCACTTACAGAGAGATATCAATACATAGGTTTGAAGATTCTTACTAGTCAGACATATTCTTGTGCGGTGAATAGGGGGTGTTGAGTCCAGTTCACTGAAAAAGGAATAGGTCTTGTCTCTTACATATTGGGTTTATGGAACGGTATCGGAGCTAATTTGAAACCCTTGTTTTATGCATCACCCCACCTCACCTTTCCCGTTCAGCAGCCATAGTGTGTTTCCTAAACGTGTGACTCTGTTCTGTTTTGCAATTCAGTTCAAGTGTAGCGGTTTTTACATTCCCTCTCTAAGTGATATCTTATGATAAGTGTCTTTTTCTGTGTGACTTATTTCATTTAGAATCGTCGTACCTAAATCCACTCATCGTGCTGCTACTAGCCTTATGACGTGGATTTCATGGCTGAGTGATATTCCATTGTACATGAGGACCACATCTTCTTTACACATTTTTCTCTTTCCTAGGATATTTAAGGTGTAATGAAGTGGGGGTTCTTGTCAACAGAGCAGCCCTAAACTTTGGGGTGCCTGTGTCTTGCTGATTTTTAGTTTTCCCAATTTATACGCCCATGAGTGGAAGTGCCCTATGCTCTCCAAGCTGTGTTTTTTAGATGTTTCGGAACACACCGTACACTTCTCCAGAGTGGCTGTTGGCAAGTTACATCCCACCCATCAGCGTAGCAAGGCTCCCATTTCTCCATGGCCGGTCCTGCATTTCTGGTTTGGACACTTTTTTCCCCATGGCCCTTTTGCCCGCTGGGAAGCGAGACTTCTTTGGAGCGCTGATTGGCCTTTCCAGGTTGCTTGGTTGGCCAAAAAGGGCGTATGCGTTTTTTCCTGAATATATTCAGGAAAAAACGCATACGCCCTTTTTGGCCAAGGGCATCATTGTCCACGTTTTGCCGCTTTTCATGTGCTTTCAAGGCGATTCGAATCTACCTCCTGAAATCTGTTGCCTGCAATTCTGCCTTGCTTTCAAAGCCTCTTCGTTGCCTTCCCTTAATATATTTGTGGACGAGAGGTATCATTTAAAACTCTGCAGGTTTGTGAATTGCAGTGCCCCTGAGCTCCATTTTTCAACTCGCTTTTTTGGGAGCTGGCCGCAAAAGCGCAGGATTGCTTCAGGCCCTCTTCTGGTTCTGGGGGGCAGGCTGAGCTTGTGCTTAATTCTTCTTCCTGATGGGAAAATAGAGTGACCTGTGCCTGTCCCAACACCTAGAGCTAGTCTCTCATTGGTTCCCCCTCTTCCCCTTCATCCTCAGGACAAATTGCAACCTGTACGGAACAGGAGGTTAAAGGTGCTGATTCTCCAAGGAGGGAGATGGCTAGTAAATCGGCTGGAATGGCGAACCCGAGCAAAGGAGATGAGAAATGAGGTGCGTTTTAGAAACCTTTCCCGATCACACGGTGTACCATCTTCTGGGTTTCTCATGCCTGTTTTCGATGTAGGAAGATGCCCTTGAACCTGGAGATTTGGGACCCATGGGATGGGTACCATGCAGTATTACTTGAAAGGGTCTGCGTTGGCTCACCCAACCTCACCGAACCTCTCAGCCCCAAGAGTGTCCACCCTTATGTCTCAATCAGCTGTGGGTCTAGATATG
Organism: Balaenoptera acutorostrata; assembly: GCF_949987535.1. Lineage (NCBI taxonomy): Eukaryota > Metazoa > Chordata > Mammalia > Artiodactyla > Balaenopteridae > Balaenoptera > Balaenoptera acutorostrata. The sequence goes on from NW_026646417.1 coordinate 326,182, forward strand.
GTCAATCCAGGTTGCATCACAGCCCCTGAACGAATTTTGTAAGAATTTCTCTCTCTTTCACTGTCTTTGTTTCACGGGTTTTGAAAAGTAATTTATTTTTATAATGGGGTTTAGCTGCTTTTCACGGCTGTGTTTATGCCGCTTTACACCCCCTTGACTCACTCACAGAGAGATATCAATACATAGGTTTGAAGATTCTTACTAGTCAGATATATTCTTGTGCGGTGAACAGGGGGTGTTGAGTCCAGTTCACTGAAAAACGAATAGGTCTTGTCTCTTACATATTGGGTTTATGGAACGGTATCGGAGCTAATTTGAAACCCTTGTTTTATGCATCACCCCACCTCACCTTTCCCGTTCAGCAGCCATAGTGTGTTTCCTAAACGTGTGACTCTGTTCTGTTTTGCAATTCAGTTCAAGTGTAGCGGTTTTTACATTCCCTCTCTAAGTGATATCTTAGGATAAGTGTCTTTTTCTGTGTGACTTATTTCACTTAGAATCGTCGTACCTAAATCCACTCATCGTGCTGCTACTAGCCTTATGACGTGGATTTCATGGCTGAGTGATATTCCATTGTACATGAGGACCACAACTTCTTTACCCATTTTTCTCTTTCCTAGGATATTTAAGGTGTAATGAAGTGGGGGTTCTTGTCAACAGAGCAGCCCTAAACTTTGGGGTGCCTGTGTCTTGCTGATTTTTAGTTTTCCCAATTTATACGCCCATGAGTGGAAGTGCCCTATGCTCTCCAAGCTGTGTTTTTTAGATGTTTCAGAACACACCGTACACTTCTCCAGAGTGGCTGTTGGCAATTTACATCCCACCCATCAGCGTAGCAAGGCTCCCATTTCTCCATGGCCGGTCCTGCATTTCTGGTTTGGACACTTTTTTCCGCATGGCCCTTTTGCCCGCTGGGAAGCGAGACTTCTTTGGAGCGCTGATTGGCCTTTCCAGGTTGCTTGGTTGGCCAAAAAGGGCGTATGCGTTTTTTCCTGAATATATTCAGGAAAAAACGCAGACGCCCTTTTTGGCCAAGGGCATCATTGTCCACGTTTTGCCGCTTTTCATGTGCTTTCAAGGCGATTCGAATCTACCTCCTGAAATCTGTTTCCTGCAATTCTGCCTTGCTTTCAAAGCCTCTTCGTTGCCTTCCCTTAATATATTTGTGGACGAGAGGTATCATTTAAAACTCTGCAGGTTTGTGAATTGCAGTGCCCCTGAGCTCCATTTTTCAACTCGCTTTTTTGGGAGCTGGCCGCAAAAGCGCAGGATTGCTTCAGGCCCTCTTCTGGTTCTGGGGGGCAGGCTGAGCTTGTGCTTAATTCTTCTTCCTGATGGGAAAATAGAGTGACCTGTGCCTGTCCCAACACCTAGAGCTAGTCTCTCATTGGTTCCCCCTCTTCCCGTTCATCCTCAGGACAAATTGCAACCTGTACGGAACAGGAGGTTAAAGGTGCTGATTCTCCAAGGAGGGAGATGGCTAGTAAATCGGCTGGAATGGCGAACCCGAGCAAAGGAGATGAGAAATGAGGTGCGTTTTAGAAACCTTTCCCGATCACACGGTGTACCATCTTCTGGGTTTCTCATGCCTGTTTTCGACGTAGGAAGATGCCCTTGAACCTGGAGATTTGGGACCCATGGGATGGGTACCATGCAGTATTACTTGAAAGGGTCTGCGTTGGCTCACCCAACCTCACCGAACCTCTCAGCCCCAAGAGTGTCCACCCTTATGTCTCAATCAGCTGTGGGTCTAGATATGGTCAATCCAGGTTGCATCACAGCCCGTGAACGAATTTTGTAAGAATTTCTCTCTCTTTCACTGTCTTTGTTTCACGGGTTTTGAAAAGTAATTTATTTTTATAATGGGGTTTAGCTGCTTTTCACGGCTGTGTTTATGCCGCTTTACACCCCCTTGACTCACTTACAGAGAGATATCAATACATAGGTTTGAAGATTCTTACTAGTCAGACATATTCTTGTGCGGTGAATAGGGGGTGTTGAGTCCAGTTCACTGAAAAAGGAATAGGTCTTGTCTCTTACATATTGGGTTTATGGAACGGTATCGGAGCTAATTTGAAACCCTTGTTTTATGCATCACCCCACCTCACCTTTCCCGTTCAGCAGCCATAGTGTGTTTCCTAAACGTGTGACTCTGTTCTGTTTTGCAATTCAGTTCAAGTGTAGCGGTTTTTACATTCCCTCTCTAAGTGATATCTTATGATAAGTGTCTTTTTCTGTGTGACTTATTTCATTTAGAATCGTCGTACCTAAATCCACTCATCGTGCTGCTACTAGCCTTATGACGTGGATTTCATGGCTGAGTGATATTCCATTGTACATGAGGACCACATCTTCTTTACACATTTTTCTCTTTCCTAGGATATTTAAGGTGTAATGAAGTGGGGGTTCTTGTCAACAGAGCAGCCCTAAACTTTGGGGTGCCTGTGTCTTGCTGATTTTTAGTTTTCCCAATTTATACGCCCATGAGTGGAAGTGCCCTATGCTCTCCAAGCTGTGTTTTTTAGATGTTTCGGAACACACCGTACACTTCTCCAGAGTGGCTGTTGGCAAGTTACATCCCACCCATCAGCGTAGCAAGGCTCCCATTTCTCCATGGCCGGTCTTGCATTTCTGGTTTGGACACTTTTTTCCCCATGGCCCTTTTGCCCGCTGGGAAGCGAGACTTCTTTGGAGCGCTGATTGGCCTTTCCAGGTTGCTTGGTTGGCCAAAAAGGGCGTATGCGTTTTTTCCTGAATATATTCAGGAAAAAACGCATACGCCCTTTTTGGCCAAGGGCATCATTGTCCACGTTTTGCCGCTTTTCATGTGCTTTCAAGGCGATTCGAATCTACCTCCTGAAATCTGTTGCCTGCAATTCTGCCTTGCTTTCAAAGCCTCTTCGTTGCCTTCCCTTAATATATTTGTGGACGAGAGGTATCATTTAAAACTCTGCAGGTTTGTGAATTGCAGTGCCCCTGAGCTCCATTTTTCAACTCGCTTTTTTGGGAGCTGGCCGCAAAAGCGCAGGATTGCTTCAGGCCCTCTTCTGGTTCTGGGGGGCAGGCTGAGCTTGTGCTTAATTCTTCTTCCTGATGGGAAAATAGAGTGACCTGTGCCTGTCCCAACACCTAGAGCTAGTCTCTCATTGGTTCCCCCTCTTCCCCTTCATCCTCAGGACAAATTGCAACCTGTACGGAACAGGAGGTTAAAGGTGCTGATTCTCCAAGGAGGGAGATGGCTAGTAAATCGGCTGGAATGGCGAACCCGAGCAAAGGAGATGAGAAATGAGGTGCGTTTTAGAAACCTTTCCCGATCACACGGTGTACCATCTTCTGGGTTTCTCATGCCTGTTTTCGATGTAGGAAGATGCCCTTGAACCTGGAGATTTGGGACCCATGGGATGGGTACCATGCAGTATTACTTGAAAGGGTCTGCGTTGGCTCACCCAACCTCACCGAACCTCTCAGCCCCAAGAGTGTCCACCCTTATGTCTCAATCAGCTGTGGGTCTAGATATGGTCAATCCAGGTTGCATCACAGCCCCTGAACGAATTTTGTAAGAATTTCTCTCTCTTTCACTGTCTTTGTTTCACGGGTTTTGAAAAGTAATTTATTTTTATAATGGGGTTTAGCTGCTTTTCACGGCTGTGTTTATGCCGCTTTACACCCCCTTGACTCACTCACAGAGAGATATCAATACATAGGTTTGAAGATTCTTACTAGTCAGATATATTCTTGTGCGGTGAACAGGGGGTGTTGAGTCCAGTTCACTGAAAAACGAATAGGTCTTGTCTCTTACATATTGGGTTTATGGAACGGTATCGGAGCTAATTTGAAACCCTTGTTTTATGCATCACCCCACCTCACCTTTCCCGTTCAGCAGCCATAGTGTGTTTCCTAAACGTGTGACTCTGTTCTGTTTTGCAATTCAGTTCAAGTGTAGCGGTTTTTACATTCCCTCTCTAAGTGATATCTTAGGATAAGTGTCTTTTTCTGTGTGACTTATTTCACTTAGAATCGTCGTACCTAAATCCACTCATCGTGCTGCTACTAGCCTTATGACGTGGATTTCATGGCTGAGTGATATTCCATTGTACATGAGGACCACAACTTCTTTACCCATTTTTCTCTTTCCTAGGATATTTAAGGTGTAATGAAGTGGGGGTTCTTGTCAACAGAGCAGCCCTAAACTTTGGGGTGCCTGTGTCTTGCTGATTTTTAGTTTTCCCAATTTATACGCCCATGAGTGGAAGTGCCCTATGCTCTCCAAGCTGTGTTTTTTAGATGTTTCAGAACACACCGTACACTTCTCCAGAGTGGCTGTTGGCAATTTACATCCCACCCATCAGCGTAGCAAGGCTCCCATTTCTCCATGGCCGGTCCTGCATTTCTGGTTTGGACACTTTTTTCCGCATGGCCCTTTTGCCCGCTGGGAAGCGAGACTTCTTTGGAGCGCTGATTGGCCTTTCCAGGTTGCTTGGTTGGCCAAAAAGGGCGTATGCGTTTTTTCCTGAATATATTCAGGAAAAAACGCAGACGCCCTTTTTGGCCAAGGGCATCATTGTCCACGTTTTGCCGCTTTTCATGTGCTTTCAAGGCGATTCGAATCTACCTCCTGAAATCTGTTTCCTGCAATTCTGCCTTGCTTTCAAAGCCTCTTCGTTGCCTTCCCTTAATATATTTGTGGACGAGAGGTATCATTTAAAACTCTGCAGGTTTGTGAATTGCAGTGCCCCTGAGCTCCATTTTTCAACTCGCTTTTTTGGGAGCTGGCCGCAAAAGCGCAGGATTGCTTCAGGCCCTCTTCTGGTTCTGGGGGGCAGGCTGAGCTTGTGCTTAATTCTTCTTCCTGATGGGAAAATAGAGTGACCTGTGCCTGTCCCAACACCTAGAGCTAGTCTCTCATTGGTTCCCCCTCTTCCCGTTCATCCTCAGGACAAATTGCAACCTGTACGGAACAGGAGGTTAAAGGTGCTGATTCTCCAAGGAGGGAGATGGCTAGTAAATCGGCTGGAATGGCGAACCCGAGCAAAGGAGATGAGAAATGAGGTGCGTTTTAGAAACCTTTCCCGATCACACCGTGTACCATCTTCTGGGTTTCTCATGCCTGTTTTCGACGTAGGAAGATGCCCTTGAACCTGGAGATTTGGGACCCATGGGATGGGTACCATGCAGTATTACTTGAAAGGGTCTGCGTTGGCTCACCCAACCTCACCGAACCTCTCAGCCCCAAGAGTGTCCACCCTTATGTCTCAATCAGCTGTGGGTCTAGATATGGTCAATCCAGGTTGCATCACAGCCCGTGAACGAATTTTGTAAGAATTTCTCTCTCTTTCACTGTCTTTGTTTCACGGGTTTTGAAAAGTAATTTATTTTTATAATGGGGTTTAGCTGCTTTTCACGGCTGTGTTTATGCCGCTTTACAGCCCCTTGACTCACTTACAGAGAGATATCAATACATAGGTTTGAAGATTCTTACTAGTCAGACATATTCTTGTGCGGTGAATAGGGGGTGTTGAGTCCAGTTAACTGAAAAAGGAATAGGTCTTGTCTCTTACATATTGGGTTTATGGAACGGTATCGGAGCTAATTTGAAACCCTTGTTTTATGCATCACCCCACCTCACCTTTCCCGTTCAGCAGCCATAGTGTGTTTCCTAAACGTGTGACTCTGTTCTGTTTTGCAATTCAGTTCAAGTGTAGCGGTTTTTACATTCCCTCTCTAAGTGATATCTTATGATAAGTGTCTTTTTCTGTGTGACTTATTTCATTTAGAATCGTCGTACCTAAATCCACTCATTGTGCTGCTACTAGCCTTATGACGTGGATTTCATGGCTGAGTGATATTCCATTGTACCTGAGGACCACATCTTCTTTACACATTTTTCTCTTTCCTAGGATATTTAAGGTGTAATGAAGTGGGGGTTCTTGTCAACAGAGCAGCCCTAAACTTTGGGGTGCCTGTGTCTTGCTGATTTTTAGTTTTCCCAATTTATACGCCCATGAGTGGAAATGCCCTATGCTCTCCAAGCTGTGTTTTTTAGATGTTTCAGAACACACCGTACACTTCTCCAGAGTTGCTGTTGGCAAGTTACATCCCACCCATCAGCGTAGCAAGGCTCCCATTTCTCCATGGCCTGTCCTGCATTTCTGGTTTGGACACTTTTTTCCCCATGGCCCTTTTGCCCGCTGGGAAGCGAGACTTCTTTGGAGCGCTGATTGGCCTTTCCAGGTTGCTTGGTTGGCCAAAAAGGGCGTATGCGTTTTTTCCTGAATATATTCAGGAAAAAACACATACGCCCTTTTTGGCCAAGGGCATCATTGTCCACGTTTTGCCGCTTTTCATGTGCTTTCAAGGCGATTCGAATCTACCTCCTGAAATCTGTTTCCTGCAATTCTGCCTTGCTTTCAAAGCCTCTTCGTTGCCTTCCCTTAATATATTTGTGGACGAGAGGTATCATTTAAAACTCTGCAGGTTTGTGAATTGCAGTGCCCCTGAGCTCCATTTTTCAACTCGCTTTTTTGGGAGCTGGCCGCAAAAGCGCAGGTTTGCTTCAGGCCCTCTTCTGGTTCTGGGGGGCAGGCTGAGCTTGTGCTTAATTCTTCTTCCTGATGGGAAAATAGAGTGACCTGTGCCTGTCCCAACACCTAGAGCTAGTCTCTCATTGGTTCCCCCTCTTCCCGTTCATCCTCAGGACAAATTGCAACCTGTACGGAACAGGAGGTTAAAGGTGCTGATTCTCCAAGGAGGGAGATGGCTAGTAAATCGGCTGGAATGGCGAACCCGAGCAAAGGAGATGAGAAATGAGGTGCGTTTTAGAAACCTTTCCCGATCACACGGTGTACCATCTTCTGGGTTTCTCATGCCTGTTTTCGACGTAGGAAGATGCCCTTGAACCTGGAGATTTGGGACCCATGGGATGGGTACCATGCAGTATTACTTGAAAGGGTCTGCGTTGGCTCACCCAACCTCACCGAACCTCTCAGCCCCAAGAGTGTCCACCCTTATGTCTCAATCAGCTGTGGGTCTAGATATGGTCAATCCAGGTTGCATCACAGCCCCTGAACGAATTTTGTAAGAATTTCTCTCTCTTTCACTGTCTTTGTTTCACGGGTTTTGAAAAGTAATTTATTTTTATAATGGGGTTTAGCTGCTTTTCACGGCTGTGTTTATGCCGCTTTACACCCCCTTGACTCACTTACAGAGAGATATCAATACATAGGTTTGAAGATTCTTACTAGTCAGATATATTCTTGTGCAGTGAATAGGGGGTGTTGAGTCCAGTTCACTGAAAAAGGAATAGGTCTTATCTCTTACATATTGGGTTTATGGAACGGTATCGGAGCTAATTTGAAACCCTTGTTTTATGCATCACCAAACCTCACCTTTCCCGTTCAGCAGCCATAGTGTGTTTCCTAAACGTGTGACTCTGTTCTGTTTTGCAATTCAGTTCAAATGTAGCGGTTTTTACATTCCCTCTCTAAGTGATATCTTAGGATAAGTGTCTTTTTCTCTGTGACTTATTTCACTTAGAATCGTCGTACCTAAATCCACTCATCGTGCTGCTACTAGCCTTATGACGTGGATTTCATGGCTGAGTGATATTCCATTGTACATGAGGACCACAACTTCTTTACCCATTTTTCTCTTTCCTAGGATATTTAAGGTGTAATGAAGTGGGGGTTCTTGTCAACAGAGCAGCCCTAAACTTTGGGGTGCCTGTGTCTTGCTGATTTTTAGTTTTCCCAATTTATACGCCCATGAGTGGAAGTGCCCTATGCTCTCCAAGCTGTGTTTTTTAGATGTTTCAGAACACACCGTACACTTCTCCAGAGTGGCTGTTGGCAATTTACATCCCACCCATCAGCGTAGCAAGGCTCCCATTTCTCCATGGCCGGTCCTGCATTTCTGGTTTGGACACTTTTTTCCGCATGGCCCTTTTGCCCGCTGGGAAGCGAGACTTCTTTGGAGCGCTGATTGGCCTTTCCAGGTTGCTTGGTTGGCCAAAAAGGGCGTATGCGTTTTTTCCTGAATATATTCAGGAAAAAACGCATACGCCCTTTTTGGCCAAGGGCATCATTGTCCACGTTTTGCCGCTTTTCATGTGCTTTCAAGGCGATTCGAATCTACCTCCTGAAATCTGTTTCCTGCAATTCTGCCTTGCTTTCAAAGCCTCTTCGTTGCCTTCCCTTAATATATTTGTGGACGAGAGGTATCATTTAAAACTCTGCAGGTTTGTGAATTGCAGTGCCCCTGAGCTCCATTTTTCAACTCGCTTTTTTGGGAGCTGGCCGCAAAAGCGCAGGATTGCTTCAGGCCCTCTTCTGGTTCTGGGGGGCAGGCTGAGCTTGTGCTTAATTCTTCTTCCTGATGGGAAAATAGAGTGACCTGTGCCTGTCCCAACACCTAGAGCTAGTCTCTCATTGGTTCCCCCTCTTCCCGTTCATCCTCAGGACAAATTGCAACCTGTACGGAACAGGAGGTTAAAGGTGCTGATTCTCCAAGGAGGGAGATGGCTAGTAAATCGGCTGGAATGGCGAACCCGAGCAAAGGAGATGAGAAATGAGGTGCGTTTTAGAAACCTTTCCCGATCACACCGTGTACCATCTTCTGGGTTTCTCATGCCTGTTTTCGACGTAGGAAGATGCCCTTGAACCTGGAGATTTGGGACCCATGGGATGGGTACCATGCAGTATTACTTGAAAGGGTCTGCGTTGGCTCACCCAACCTCACCGAACCTCTCAGCCCCAAGAGTGTCCACCCTTATGTCTCAATCAGCTGTGGGTCTAGATATGGTCAATCCAGGTTGCATCACAGCCCGTGAACGAATTTTGTAAGAATTTCTCTCTCTTTCACTGTCTTTGTTTCACGGGTTTTGAAAAGTAATTTATTTTTATAATGGGGTTTAGCTGCTTTTCACGGCTGTGTTTATGCCGCTTTACACCCCCTTGACTCACTTACAGAGAGATATCAATACATAGGTTTGAAGATTCTTACTAGTCAGACATATTCTTGTGCGGTGAATAGGGGGTGTTGAGTCCAGTTCACTGAAAAAGGAATAGGTCTTGTCTCTTACATATTGGGTTTATGGAACGGTATCGGAGCTAATTTGAAACCCTTGTTTTATGCATCACGCCACCTCACCTTTCCCGTTCAGCAGCCATAGTGTGTTTCCTAAACGTGTGACTCTGTTCTGTTTTGCAATTCAGTTCAAGTGTAGCGGTTTTTACATTCCCTCTCTAAGTGATATCTTATGATAAGTGTCTTTTTCTGTGTGACTTATTTCATTTAGAATCGTCGTACCTAAATCCACTCATTGTGCTGCTACTAGCCTTATGACGTGGATTTCATGGCTGAGTGATATTCCATTGTACATGAGGACCACATCTTCTTTACACATTTTTCTCTTTCCTAGGATATTTAAGGTGTAATGAAGTGGGGGTTCTTGTCAACAGAGCAGCCCTCAACTTTGGGGTGCCTGTGTCTTGCTGATTTTTAGTTTTCCCAATTTATACGCCCATGAGTGGAAGTGCCCTATGCTCTCCAAGCTGTGTTTTTTAGATGTTTCAGAACACACCGTACACTTCTCCAGAGTTGCTGTTGGCAAGTTACATCCCACCCATCAGCGTAGCAAGGCTCCCATTTCTCCATGGCCGGTCCTGCATTTCTGGTTTGGACACTTTTTTCCCCATGGCCCTTTTGCCCGCTGGGAAGCGAGACTTCTTTGGAGCGCTGATTGGCCTTTCCAGGTTGCTTGGTTGGCCAAAAAGGGCGTATGCGTTTTTTCCTGAATATATTCAGGAAAAAACGCATACGCCCTTTTTGGCCAAGGGCATCATTGTCCACGTTTTGCCGCTTTTCATGTGCTTTCAAGGCGATTCGAATCTACCTCCTGAAATCTGTTTCCTGCAATTCTGCCTTGCTTTCAAAGCCTCTTCGTTGCCTTCCCTTAATATATTTGTGGACGAGAGGTATCATTTAAAACTCTGCAGGTTTGTGAATTGCAGTGCCCCTGAGCTCCATTTTTCAACTCGCTTTTTTGGGAGCTGGCCGCAAAAGCGCAGGATTGCTTCAGGCCCTCTTCTGGTTCTGGGGGGCAGGCTGAGCTTGTGCTTAATTCTTCTTCCTGATGGGAAAATAGAGTGACCTGTGCCTGTCCCAACACCTAGAGCTAGTCTCTCATTGGTTCCCCCTCTTCCCGTTCATCCTCAGGACAAATTGCAACCTGTACGGAACAGGAGGTTAAAGGTGCTGATTCTCCAAGGAGGGAGATGGCTAGTAAATCGGCTGGAATGGCGAACCCGAGCAAAGGAGATGAGAAATGAGGTGCGTTTTAGAAACCTTTCCCGATCACACGGTGTACCATCTTCTGGGTTTCTCATGCCTGTTTTCGACGTAGGAAGATGCCCTTGAACCTGGAGATTTGGGACCCATGGGATGGGTACCATGCAGTATTACTTGAAAGGGTCTGCGTTGGCTCACCCAACCTCACCGAACCTCTCAGCCCCAAGAGTGTCCACCCTTATGTCTCAATCAGCTGTGGGTCTAGATATGGTCAATCCAGGTTGCATCACAGCCCCTGAACGAATTTTGTAAGAATTTCTCTCTCTTTCACTGTCTTTGTTTCACGGGTTTTGAAAAGTAATTTATTTTTATAATGGGGTTTAGCTGCTTTTCACGGCTGTGTTTATGCCGCTTTACACCCCCTTGACTCACTTACAGAGAGATATCAATACATAGGTTTGAAGATTCTTACTAGTCAGATATATTCTTGTGCAGTGAATAGGGGGTGTTGAGTCCAGTTCACTGAAAAAGGAATAGGTCTTATCTCTTACATATTGGGTTTATGGAACGGTATCTGAGCTAATTTGAAACCCTTGTTTTATGCATCACCAAACCTCACCTTTCCCGTTCAGCAGCCATAGTGTGTTTCCTAAACGTGTGACTCTGTTCTGTTTTGCAATTCAGTTCAAATGTAGCGGTTTTTACATTCCCTCTCTAAGTGATATCTTAGGATAAGTGTCTTTTTCTCTGTGACTTATTTCACTTAGAATCGTCGTACCTAAATCCACTCATCGTGCTGCTACTAGCCTTATGACGTGGATTTCATGGCTGAGTGATATTCCATTGTACATGAGGACCACAACTTCTTTACCCATTTTTCTCTTTCCTAGGATATTTAAGGTGTAATGAAGTGGGGGTTCTTGTCAACAGAGCAGCCCTAAACTTTGGGGTGCCTGTGTCTTGCTGATTTTTAGTTTTCCCAATTTATACGCCCATGAGTGGAAGTGCCCTATGCTCTCCAAGCTGTGTTTTTTAGATGTTTCAGAACACACCGTACACTTCTCCAGAGTGGCTGTTGGCAATTTACATCCCACCCATCAGCGTAGCAAGGCTCCCATTTCTCCATGGCCGGTCCTGCATTTCTGGTTTGGACACTTTTTTCCGCATGGCCCTTTTGCCCGCTGGGAAGCGAGACTTCTTTGGAGCGCTGATTGGCCTTTCCAGGTTGCTTGGTTGGCCAAAAAGGGCGTATGCGTTTTTTCCTGAATATATTCAGGAAAAAACGCATACGCCCTTTTTGGCCAAGGGCATCATTGTCCACGTTTTGCCGCTTTTCATGTGCTTTCAAGGCGATTCGAATCTACCTCCTGAAATCTGTTTCCTGCAATTCTGCCTTGCTTTCAAAGCCTCTTCGTTGCCTTCCCTTAATATATTTGTGGACGAGAGGTATCATTTAAAACTCTGCAGGTTTGTGAATTGCAGTGCCCCTGAGCTCCATTTTTCAACTCGCTTTTTTGGGAGCTGGCCGCAAAAGCGCAGGATTGTTTCAGGCCCTCTTCTGGTTCTGGGGGGCAGGCTGAGCTTGTGCTTAATTCTTCTTCCTGATGGGAAAATAGAGTGACCTGTGCCTGTCCCAACACCTAGAGCTAGTCTCTCATTGGTTCCCCCTCTTCCCGTTCATCCTCAGGACAAATTGCAACCTGTACGGAACAGGAGGTTAAAGGTGCTGATTCTCCAAGGAGGGAGATGGCTAGTAAATCGGCTGGAATGGCGAACCCGAGCAAAGGAGATGAGAAATGAGGTGCGTTTTAGAAACCTTTCCCGATCACACCGTGTACCATCTTCTGGGTTTCTCATGCCTGTTTTCGACGTAGGAAGATGCCCTTGAACCTGGAGATTTGGGACCCATGGGATGGGTACCATGCAGTATTACTTGAAAGGGTCTGCGTTGGCTCACCCAACCTCACCGAACCTCTCAGCCCCAAGAGTGTCCACCCTTATGTCTCAATCAGCTGTGGGTCTAGATATGGTCAATCCAGGTTGCATCACAGCCCCTGAACGAATTTTGTAAGAATTTCTCTCTCTTTCACTGTCTTTGTTTCACGGGTTTTGAAAAGTAATTTATTTTTATAATGGGGTTTAGCTGCTTTTCACGGCTGTGTTTATGCCGCTTTACACCCCCTTGACTCACTTACAGAGAGATATCAATACATAGGTTTGAAGATTCTTACTAGTCAGATATATTCTTGTGCAGTGAATAGGGGGTGTTGAGTCCAGTTCACTGAAAAAGGAATAGGTCTTGTCTCTTACATATTGGGTTTATGGAACGGTATCGGAGCTAATTTGAAACCCTTGTTTTATGCATCACCCCACCTCACCTTTCCCGTTCAGCAGCCATAGTGTGTTTCCTAAACGTGTGACTCTGTTCTGTTTTGCAATTCAGTTCAAGTGTAGCGGTTTTTACATTCCCTCTCTAAGTGATATCTTAGGATAAGTGTCTTTTTCTCTGTGACTTATTTCACTTAGAATCGTCGTACCTAAATCCACTCATCGTGCTGCTACTAGCCTTATGACGTGGATTTCATGGCTGAGTGATATTCCATTGTACATGAGGACCACAACTTCTTTACCCATTTTTCTCTTTCCTAGGATATTTAAGGTGTAATGAAGTGGGGGTTCTTGTCAACAGAGCAGCCCTAAACTTTGGGGTGCCTGTGTCTTGCTGATTTTTAGTTTTCCCAATTTATACGCCCATGAGTGGAAGTGCCCTATGCTCTCCAAGCTGTGTTTTTTAGATGTTTCAGGACACACCGTACACTTCTCCAGAGTGGCTGTTGGCAATTTACATCCCACCCATCAGCGTAGCAAGGCTCCCATTTCTCCATGGCCGGTCCTGCATTTCTGGTTTGGACACTTTTTTCCGCATGGCCCTTTTGCCCGCTGGGAAGCGAGACTTCTTTGGAGCGCTGATTGGCCTTTCCAGGTTGCTTGGTTGGCCAAAAAGGGCGTATGCGTTTTTTCCTGAATGTATTCAGGAAAAAACGCATACGCCCTTTTTGGACAAGGGCATCATTGTCCACGTTTTGCCGCTTTTCATGTGCTTTCAAGGCGATTCGAATCTACCTCCTGAAATCTGTTTCCTGCAATTCTGCCTTGCTTTCAAAGCCTCTTCGTTGCCTTCCCTTAATATATTTGTGGACGAGAGGTATCATTTAAAACTCTGCAGGTTTGTGAATTGCAGTGCCCCTGAGCTCCATTTTTCAACTCGCTTTTTTGGGAGCTGGCCGCAAAAGCGCAGGATTGCTTCAGGCCCTCTTCTGGTTCTGGGGGGCAGGCTGAGCTTGTGCTTAATTCTTCTTCCTGATGGGAAAATAGAGTGACCTGTGCCTGTCCCAACACCTAGAGCTAGTCTCTCATTGGTTCCCCCTCTTCCCGTTCATCCTCAGGACAAATTGCAACCTGTACGGAACAGGAGGTTAAAGGTGCTGATTCTCCAAGGAGGGAGATGTCTAGTAAATCGGCTGGAATGGCGAACCCGAGCAAAGGAGATGAGAAATGAGGTGCGTTTTAGAAACCTTTCCCGATCACACGGTGTACCATCTTCTGGGTTTCTCATGCCTGTTTTCGATGTAGGAAGATGCCCTTGAACCTGGAGATTTGGGACCCATGGGATGGGTACCATGCAGTACTACTTGAAAGGGTCTGCGTTGGCTCACCCAACCTCACCGAACCTCTCAGCCCCAAGAGTGTCCACCCTTATGTCTCAATCAGCTGTGGGTCTAGATATGGTCAATCCAGGTTGCATCACAGCCCCTGAACGAATTTTGTAAGAATTTCTCTCTCTTTCACTGTCTTTGTTTCACGGGTTTTGAAAAGTAATTTATTTTTATAATGGGGTTTAGCTGCTTTTCACGGCTGTGTTTATGCCGCTTTACACCCCCTTGACTCACTTACAGAGAGATATCAATACATAGGTTTGAAGATTCTTACTAGTCAGATATATTCTTGTGCGGTGAATAGGGGGTGTTGAGTCCAGTTCACTGAAAAAGGAATAGGTCTTGTCTCTTACATATTGGGTTTATGGAACGGTATCTGAGCTAATTTGAAACCCTTGTTTTATGCATCACCCCACCTCACCTTTCCCGTTCAGCAGCCATAGTGTGTTTTCTAAACGTGTGACTCTGTTCTGTTTTGTAATTCAGTTCAAGTGTAGCGGTTTTTACATTCCCTCTCTAAGTGATATCTTAGGATAAGTGTCTTCTTCTGTGTGACTTATTTCACTTAGAATCCTCGTACCTAAATCCACTCATCGTGCTGCTACTAGCCTTATGACGTTGATTTCATGGCTGAGTGATATTCCATTGTACAGGAGGACCACAACTTCTTTATCCATTTTTCTCTTTCCTAGGATATTTCAGGTGTAATGAAGTGGGGGTTCTTGTCAACAGAGCAGCCCTAAACTTTGGGGTGCCTGTGTCTTGCTGATTTTTAGTTTTCCCAATTTATACGGCCATGAGTGGAAGTGCCCAATGCTCTCCAAGCTGTGTTTTTTAGATGTTTCAGGACACACCGTACACTTCTCCAGAGTGGCTGTTGGCAATTTACATCCCACCCATCAGCGTAGCAAGGCTCCCATTTCTCCATGGCCGGTCCTGCATTTCTGGTTTGGACACTTTTTTCCGCATGGCCCTTTTGCCCGTTTGGAAGCGAGACTTCTTTGGAGCGCTGATTGGCCTTTCCAGGTTGCTTGGTGGGCCAAAAAGGGCGTATGCGTTTTTTCCTGAATATATTCAGGAAAAAACGCATACGCCCTTTTTGGCCAAGGGCATCATTGTCCACGTTTTGCCGCTTTTCATGTGCTTTCAAGGCGATTCGAATCTACCTCCTGAAATCTGTTTCCTGCAATTCTGCCTTGCTTTCAAAGCCTCTTCGTTGCCTTCCCTTAATATATTTGTGGACGAGAGGTATCATTTAAAACTCTGCAGGTTTGTGAATTGCAGTGCCCCTGAGCTCCATTTTTCAACTCGCTTTTTTGGGAGCTGGCCGCAAAAGCGCAGGATTGCTTCAGGCCCTCTTCTGGTTCTGGGGGGCAGGCTGAGCTTGTGCTTAATTCTTCTTCCTGATGGGAAAATAGAGTGACCTGTGCCTGTCCCAACACCTAGAGCTAGTCTCTCATTGGTTCCCCCTCTTCCCGTTCATCCTCAGGACAAATTGCAACCTGTACGGAACAGGAGGTTAAAGGTGCTGATTCTCCAAGGAGGGAGATGGCTAGTAAATCGGCTGGAATGGCGAACCCGAGCAAAGGAGATGAGAAATGAGGTGCGTTTTAGAAACCTTTCCCGATCACACCGTGTACCATCTTCTGGGTTTCTCATGCCTGTTTTCGACGTAGGAAGATGCCCTTGAACCTGGAGATTTGGGACCCATGGGATGGGTACCATGCAGTATTAATTGAAAGGGTCTGCGTTGGCTCACCCAACCTCACCGAACCTCTCAGCCCCAAGAGTGTCCACCCTTATGTCTCAATCAGCTGTGGGTCTAGATATGGTCAATCCAGGTTGCATCACAGCCCCTGAACGAATTTTGTAAGAATTTCTCTCTCTTTCACTGTCTTTGTTTCACGGGTTTTGAAAAGTAATTTATTTTTATAATGGGGTTTAGCTGCTTTTCACGGCTGTGTTTATGCCGCTTTACACCCCCTTGACTCACTTACAGAGAGATATCAATACATAGGTTTGAAGATTCTTACTAGTCAGATATATTCTTGTGCAGTGAATAGGGGGTGTTGAGTCCAGTTCACTGAAAAAGGAATAGGTCTTGTCTCTTACATATTGGGTTTATGGAACGGTATCGGAGCTAATTTGAAACCCTTGTTTTATGCATCACCCCACCTCACCTTTCCCGTTCAGCAGCCATAGTGTGTTTCCTAAACGTGTGACTCTGTTCTGTTTTGCAATTCAGTTCAAGTGTAGCGGTTTTTACATTCCCTCTCTAAGTGATATCTTAGGATAAGTGTCTTTTTCTCTGTGACTTATTTCACTTAGAATCGTCGTACCTAAATCCACTCATCGTGCTGCTACTAGCCTTATGACGTGGATTTCATGGCTGAGTGATATTCCATTGTACATGAGGACCACAACTTCTTTACCCATTTTTCTCTTTCCTAGGATATTTAAGGTGTAATGAAGTGGGGGTTCTTGTCAACAGAGCAGCCCTAAACTTTGGGGTGCCTGTGTCTTGCTGATTTTTAGTTTTCCCAATTTATACGCCCATGAGTGGAAGTGCCCTATGCTCTCCAAGCTGTGTTTTTTAGATGTTTCAGGACACACCGTACACTTCTCCAGAGTGGCTGTTGGCAATTTACATCCCACCCATCAGCGTAGCAAGGCTCCCATTTCTCCATGGCCGGTCCTGCATTTCTGGTTTGGACACTTTTTTCCGCATGGCCCTTTTGCCCGCTGGGAAGCGAGACTTCTTTGGAGCGCTGATTGGCCTTTCCAGGTTGCTTGGTTGGCCAAAAAGGGCGTATGCGTTTTTTCCTGAATGTATTCAGGAAAAAACGCATACGCCCTTTTTGGCCAAGGGCATCATTGTCCACGTTTTGCCGCTTTTCATGTGCTTTCAAGGCGATTCGAATCTACCTCCTGAAATCTGTTTCCTGCAATTCTGCCTTGCTTTCAAAGCCTCTTCGTTGCCTTCCCTTAATATATTTGTGGACGAGAGGTATCATTTAAAACTCTGCAGGTTTGTGAATTGCAGTGCCCCTGAGCTCCATTTTTCAACTCGCTTTTTTGGGAGCTGGCCGCAAAAGCGCAGGATTGCTTCAGGCCCTCTTCTGGTTCTGGGGGGCAGGCTGAGCTTGTGCTTAATTCTTCTTCCTGATGGGAAAATAGAGTGACCTGTGCCTGTCCCAACACCTAGAGCTAGTCTCTCATTGGTTCCCCCTCTTCCCGTTCATCCTCAGGACAAATTGAAACCTGTACGGAACAGGAGGTTAAAGGTGCTGATTCTCCAAGGAGGGAGATGGCTAGTAAATCGGCTGGAATGGCGAACCCGAGCAAAGGAGATGAGAAATGAGGTGCGTTTTAGAAACCTTTCCCGATCACACGGTGTACCATCTTCTGGGTTTCTCATGCCTGTTTTCGATGTAGGAAGATGCCCTTGAACCTGGAGATTTGGGACCCATGGGATGGGTACCATGCAGTACTACTTGAAAGGGTCTGCGTTGGCTCACCCAACCTCACCGAACCTCTCAGCCCCAAGAGTGTCCACCCTTATGTCTCAATCAGCTGTGGGTCTAGATATGGTCAATCCAGGTTGCATCACAGCCCCTGAACGAATTTTGTAAGAATTTCTCTCTCTTTCACTGTCTTTGTTTCACGGGTTTTGAAAAGTAATTTATTTTTATAATGGGGTTTAGCTGCTTTTCACGGCTGTGTTTATGCCGCTTTACACCCCCTTGACTCACTTACAGAGAGATATCAATACATAGGTTTGAAGATTCTTACTAGTCAGATATATTCTTGTGCGGTGAATAGGGGGTGTTGAGTCCAGTTCACTGAAAAAGGAATAGGTCTTGTCTCTTACATATTGGGTTTATGGAACGGTATCTGAGCTAATTTGAAACCCTTGTTTTATGCATCACCCCACCTCACCTTTCCCGTTCAGCAGCCATAGTGTGTTTTCTAAACGTGTGACTCTGTTCTGTTTTGTAATTCAGTTCAAGTGTAGCGGTTTTTACATTCCCTCTCTAAGTGATATCTTAGGATAAGTGTCTTCTTCTGTGTGACTTATTTCACTTAGAATCCTCGTACCTAAATCCACTCATCGTGCTGCTACTAGCCTTATGACGTTGATTTCATGGCTGAGTGATATTCCATTGTACAGGAGGACCACAACTTCTTTATCCATTTTTCTCTTTCCTAGGATATTTCAGGTGTAATGAAGTGGGGGTTCTTGTCAACAGAGCAGCCCTAAACTTTGGGGTGCCTGTGTCTTGCTGATTTTTAGTTTTCCCAATTTATACGGCCATGAGTGGAAGTGCCCAATGCTCTCCAAGCTGTGTTTTTTAGATGTTTCAGGACACACCGTACACTTCTCCAGAGTGGCTGTTGGCAATTTACATCCCACCCATCAGCGTAGCAAGGCTCCCATTTCTCCATGGCCGGTCCTGCATTTCTGGTTTGGACACTTTTTTCCGCATGGCCCTTTTGCCCGTTTGGAAGCGAGACTTCTTTGGAGCGCTGATTGGCCTTTCCAGGTTGCTTGGTGGGCCAAAAAGGGCGTATGCGTTTTTTCCTGAATATATTCAGGAAAAAACGCATACGCCCTTTTTGGCCAAGGGCATCATTGTCCACGTTTTGCCGCTTTTCATGTGCTTTCAAGGCGATTCGAATCTACCTCCTGAAATCTGTTTCCTGCAATTCTGCCTTGCTTTCAAAGCCTCTTCGTTGCCTTCCCTTAATATATTTGTGGACGAGAGGTATCATTTAAAACTCTGCAGGTTTGTGAATTGCAGTGCCCCTGAGCTCCATTTTTCAACTCGCTTTTTTGGGAGCTGGCCGCAAAAGCGCAGGATTGCTTCAGGCCCTCTTCTGGTTCTGGGGGGCAGGCTGAGCTTGTGCTTAATTCTTCTTCCTGATGGGAAAATAGAGTGACCTGTGCCTGTCCCAACACCTAGAGCTAGTCTCTCATTGGTTCCCCCTCTTCCCGTTCATCCTCAGGACAAATTGCAACCTGTACGGAACAGGAGGTTAAAGGTGCTGATTCTCCAAGGAGGGAGATGGCTAGTAAATCGGCTGGAATGGTGAACCCGAGCAAAGGAGATGAGAAATGAGGTGCGTTTTAGAAACCTTTCCCGATCACACGGTGTACCATCTTCTGGGTTTCTCATGCCTGTTTTCGATGTAGGAAGATGCCCTTGAACCTGGAGATTTGGGACCCATGGGATGGGTACCATGCAGTATTACTTGAAAGGGTCTGCGTTGGCTCACCCAACCTCACCGAACCTCTCAGCCCCAAGAGTGTCCACCCTTATGTCTCAATCAGCTGTGGGTCTAGATATGGTCAATCAAGGTTGCATCACAGCCCCTGAACGAATTTTGTAAGAATTTCTCTCTCTTTCACTGTCTTTGTTTCACGGGTTTTGAAAAGTAATTTATTTTTATAATGGGGTTTAGCTGCTTTTCACGGCTGTGTTTATGCCGCTGTATACCCCCTTGACTCACTTACAGAGAGATATCAATACATAGGTTTGAAGATTCTTACTAGTCAGATATATTCTTGTGCGGTGAATAGGGGGTGTTGAGTCCAGTTCACTGAAAAAGGAATAGGTCTTATCTCTTACATATTGGGATTATGGAACGGTATCTGAGCTAATTTGAAACCCTTGTTTTATGCATCACCCCACCTCACCTTTCCCGTTCAGCAGCCATAGTGTGTTTCCTAAACGTGTGAATCTGTTCTGTTTTGCAATTCAGTTCAAGTGTAGCGGTTTTTACATTCCCTCTATAAGTGATGTCTTAGGATAAGTGTCTTTTTCTGTGTGACTTATTTCACTTAGAATCGTCGTACCTAAATCCACTCATCGTGCTGCTACTAGCCTTATGACGTTGATTTCATGGCTGAGTGATATTCCATTGTACAGGAGGACCACAACTTCTTTATCCATTTTTCTCTTTCCTAGGATATTGAAGGTGTAATGAAGTGGGGGTTCTTGTCAACAGAGCAGCCCTCAACTTTGGGGTGCCTGTGTCTTGCTGATTTTTAGTTTTCCCAATTTATACACCCATGAGTGGAAGTGCCCTATGCTCTCCAAGCTGTGTTTTTTAGATGTTTCAGAACACACCGTACACTTCTCCAGAGTGGCTGTTGGCAATTTACATCCCACCTATCAGCGTAGCAAGGCTCCCATTTCTCCATGGCCGGTCCTGCATTTCTGGTTTGGACACTTTTTTCCCCATGGCCCTTTTGCCCGCTGGGAAGCGCGACTTCTTTGGAGCGCTGATTGGCTTTTCCAGGTTGCTTGGTTGGCCGAAAAGGGCGTATGCATTTTTTCCTGAATATATTCAGGAAAAAACGCATACGCCCTTTTTGGCCAAGGGCATCATTGTCCACGTTTTGCCGCTTTTCATGTGCTTTCAAGGCGATTCGAATCTACCTCCTGAAATCTGTTTCCTGCAATTCTGCCTTGCTTTCAAAGCCTCTTCGTTGCCTTCCCTTAATATATTTGTGGACGAGAGGTATCATTTAAAACTCTGCAGGTTTGTGAATTGCAGTGCCCCTGAGCTCCATTTTTCAACTCGCTTTTTTGGGAGCTGGCCGCAAAAGCGCAGGATTGCTTCAGGCCCTCTTCTGGTTCTGGGGGGCAGGCTGAGCTTGTGCTTAATTCTTCTTCCTGATGGGAAAATAGAGTGACCTGTGCCTGTCCCAACACCTAGAGCTAGTCTCTCATTGGTTCCCCCTCTTCCCGTTCATCCTCAGGACAAATTGCAACCTGTACGGAACAGGAGGTTAAAGGTGCTGATTCTCCAAGGAGGGAGATGGCTAGTAAATCGGCTGGAATGGCGAACCCGAGCAAAGGAGATGAGAAATGAGGTGCGTTTTAGAAACCTTTCCCGATCACACGGTGTACCATCTTCTGGGTTTCTCATGCCTGTTTTCGATGTAGGAAGATGCCCTTGAACCTGGAGATTTGGGACCCATGGGATGGGTACCATGCAGTACTACTTGAAAGGGTCTGCGTTGGCTCACCCAACCTCACCGAACCTCTCAGCCCCAAGAGTGTCCACCCTTATGTCTCAATCAGCTGTGGGTCTAGATATGGTCAATCCAGGTTGCATCACAGCCCCTGAACGAATTTTGTAAGAATTTCTCTCTCTTTCACTGTCTTTGTTTCACGGGTTTTGAAAAGTAATTTATTTTTATAATGGGGTTTAGCTGCTTTTCACGGCTGTGTTTATGCCGCTTTACACCCCTTTGACTCACTTACAGAGAGATATCAATACATAGGTTTGAAGATTCTTACTAGTCAGATATATTCTTGTGCGGTGAATAGGGGGTGTTGAGTCCAGTTCACTGAAAAAGGAATAGGTCTTGTCTCTTACATATTGGGTTTATGGAACGGTATCTGAGCTAATTTGAAACCCTTGTTTTATGCATCACCCCACCTCACCTTTCCCGTTCAGCAGCCATAGTGTGTTTCCTAAACGTGTGACTCTGTTCTGTTTTGTAATTCAGTTCAAGTGTAGCGGTTTTTACATTCCCTCTATAAGTGATAACTTAGGATAAGTGTCTTTTTCTGTGTGACTTATTTCACTTAGAATCGTCGTACCTAAATCCACTCATCGTGCTGCTACTAGCCTTATGACGTTGATTTCATGGCTGACTGATATTCCATTGTACAGGAGGACCACAACTTCTTTATGCATTTTTTTCTTTCCTAGGATATTTAAGGTGTAATGAAGTGGGGGTTCTTGTCAACAGAGCAGCCCTAAACTTTGGGTTGCCTGTGTCTTGCTGATTTTTAGTTTTCCCTATTTATACGCCCATGAGTGGAAGTGCCCTATGTTCTCCAAGCTGTGTTTTTTAGATGTTTCAGAACACACCGTACACTTCTCCAGAGTGGCTGTTGGCAATTTACATCCCACCCATCAGCGTAGCAAGGCTCCCATTTCTCCATGGCCGGTCCTGCATTTCTGGTTTGGACACTTTTTTCTGCATGGCCCTTTTGCCCGCTGGGAAGCGAGACTTCTTTGGAGCGCTGATTGGCCTTTCCATGTTGCTTGGTTGGCCAAAAAGGGCGTATGCGTTTTTTCCTGAATATATTCAGGAAAAAACGCATACGCCCTTTTTGGCCAAGGGCATCATTGTCCACGTTTTGCCGCTTTTCATGTGCTTTCAAGGCGATTCGAATCTACCTCCTGAAATCTGTTTCCTGCAATTCTGCCTTGCTTTCAAAGCCTCTTCGTTGCCTTCCCTTAATATATTTGTGGACGAGAGGTATCATTTAAAACTCTGCAGTTTTGTGAATTGCAGTGCCCCTGAGCTCCATTTTTCAACTCGCTTTTTGGGAGCTGGCCACAAAAGCGCAGGATTGCTTCAGGCCCTCTTCTGGTTCTGGGGGGCAGGCTGAGCTTGTGCTTAATTCTTCTTCCTGATGGGAAAATAGAGTGACCTGTGCCTTTCCCAACACCTAGAGCTAGTCTCTCATTGGTTCCCCCTCTTCCCGTTCATCCTCAGGACAAATTGCAACCTGTACGGAACAGGAGGTTAAAGGTGCTGATTCTCCAAGGAGGGAGATGGCTAGTAAATCGGCTGGAATGGCGAACCCGAGCAAAGGAGATGAGAAATGAGGTGCGTTTTTGAAACCTTTCCCGATCACACGGTGTACCATCTTCTGGGTTTCTCATGCCTGTTTTCGATGTAGGAAGATGCCCTTGAACCTGGAGATTTGGGACCCATGGGATGGGTACCATGCAGTATTACTTGAAAGGGTCTGCGTTGGCTCACCCAACCTCACCGAACCTCTCAGCCCCAAGAGTGTCCACCCTTATGTCTCAATCAGCTGTGGGTCTAGATATTGTCAATCCAGTTTGCATCACAGCCCCTGAACGAATTTTGTAAGAATTTCTCTCTCTTTCACTGTCTTTGTTTCACGGGTTTTGAAAAGTAATTTATTTTTATAATGGGGTTTAGCTGCTTTTCACGGCTGTGTTTATGCCGCTGTACACCCCCTTGACTCTCTTACAGAGAGATATCAATACATAGGTTTGAAGATTCTTACTAGTTAGATATATTCTTGTGCGGTGAATAGGGGGTGTTGAGTCCAGTTCACTGAAAAAGGAATAGGTCTTGTCTCTTACATATTGGGTTTATGGAACGGTATCTGAGCTAATTTGAAACCCTTGTTTTATGCATCACCCCACCTCACCTTTCCCGTTCAGCAGCCATAGTGTGTTTCCTAAACGTGTGACTCTGTTCTGTTTTGTAATTCAGTTCAAGTGTAGCGGTTTTTACATTCCCTCTATAAGTGATATCTTATGATAAGTGTCTTTTTCTGTGTGACTTATTTCACTTAGAATTGTCGTACCTAAATCCACTCATCATGCTGCTACTAGCCTTATGACGTTGATTTCATGGCTGAGTGATATTCCATTGTACAGGAGGACCACAACTTCTTTATCCGTTTTTCTCTTTCCTAGGATATTTAAGGTGTAAAGAAGTGGGGGTTCTTGTCAACAGAGCAGCCCTAAACTTTGGGGTGCCTGTGTCTTGCTGATTTTTAGTTTTCCCAATTTATACGCCCATGAGTGGAAGTGCCCTATGCTCTCCAAGCTGTGTTTTTTAGATGTTTCAGGACACACCGTACACTTCTCCAGAGTGGCTGTTGGCAATTTACATCCCACCCATCAGCGTAGCAAGGCTCCCATTTCTCCATGGCCGGTCCTGCATTTCTGGTTTGGACACTTTTTTCCGCATGGCCCTTTTGCCCGCTGGGAAGCGAGACTTCTTTGGAGCGCTGATTGGCCTTTCCAGGTTGCTTGGTTGGCCAAAAAGGGCGTATGCGTTTTTTCCTGAATGTATTCAGGAAAAAACGCATACGCCCTTTTTGGCCAAGGGCATCATTGTCCACGTTTTGCCGCTTTTCATGTGCTTTCAAGGCGATTCGAATCTACCTCCTGAAATCTGTTTCCTGCAATTCTGCCTTGCTTTCAAAGCCTCTTCGTTGCCTTCCCTTAATATATTTGTGGACGAGAGGTATCATTTAAAACTCTGCAGGTTTGTGAATTGCAGTGCCCCTGAGCTCCATTTTTCAACTCGCTTTTTTGGGAGCTGGCCGCAAAAGCGCAGGATTGCTTCAGGCCCTCTTCTGGTTCTGGGGGGCAGGCTGAGCTTGTGCTTAATTCTTCTTCCTGATGGGAAAATAGAGTGACCTGTGCCTGTCCCAACACCTAGAGCTAGTCTCTCATTGGTTCCCCCTCTTCCCGTTCATCCTCAGGACAAATTGCAACCTGTACGGAACAGGAGGTTAAAGGTGCTGATTCTCCAAGGAGGGAGATGTCTAGTAAATCGGCTGGAATGGCGAACCCGAGCAAAGGAGATGAGAAATGAGGTGCGTTTTAGAAACCTTTCCCGATCACACGGTGTACCATCTTCTGGGTTTCTCATGCCTGTTTTCGATGTAGGAAGATGCCCTTGAACCTGGAGATTTGGGACCCATGGGATGGGTACCATGCAGTATTACTTGAAAGGGTCTGCGTTGGCTCACCCAACCTCACGGAACCTCTCAGCCCCAAGAGTGTCCACCCTTATGTCTCAATCAGCTGTGGGTCTAGATATGGTCAATCCAGGTTGCATCACAGCCCCTGAACGAATTTTGTAAGAATTTCTCTCTCTTTCACTGTCTTTGTTTCACGGGTTTTGAAAAGTAATTTATTTTTATAATGGGGTTTAGCTGCTTTTCACGGCTGTGTTTATGCCGCTTTACACCCCCTTGACTCACTTACAGAGAGATATCAATACATAGGTTTGAAGATTCTTACTAGTCAGATATATTCTTGTGCGGTGAATAGGGGGTGTTGAGTCCAGTTCACTGAAAAAGGAATAGGTCTTGTCTCTTACATATTGGGTTTATGGAACGGTATCTGAGCTAATTTGAAACCCTTGTTTTATGCATCACCCCACCTCACCTTTCCCGTTCAGCAGCCATAGTGTGTTTTCTAAACGTGTGACTCTGTTCTGTTTTGTAATTCAGTTCAAGTGTAGCGGTTTTTACATTCCCTCTCTAAGTGATATCTTAGGATAAGTGTCTTCTTCTGTGTGACTTATTTCACTTAGAATCCTCGTACCTAAATCCACTCATCGTGCTGCTACTAGCCTTATGACGTTGATTTCATGGCTGAGTGATATTCCATTGTACAGGAGGACCACAACTTCTTTATCCATTTTTCTCTTTCCTAGGATATTTCAGGTGTAATGAAGTGGGGGTTCTTGTCAACAGAGCAGCCCTAAACTTTGGGGTGCCTGTGTCTTGCTGATTTTTAGTTTTCCCAATTTATACGGCCATGAGTGGAAGTGCCCTATGCTCTCCAAGCTGTGTTTTTTAGATGTTTCAGGACACACCGTACACTTCTCCAGAGTGGCTGTTGGCAATTTACATCCCACCCATCAGCGTAGCAAGGCTCCCATTTCTCCATGGCCGGTCCTGCATTTCTGGTTTGGACACTTTTTTCCGCATGGCCCTTTTGCCCGCTTGGAAGCGAGACTTCTTTGGAGCGCTGATTGGCCTTTCCAGGTTGCTTGGTTGGCCAAAAAGGGCGTATGCGTTTTTCCCTGAATATATTCAGGAAAAAACGCATACGCCCTTTTTGGCCAAGGGCATCATTGTCCACGTTTTGCCGCTTTTCATGTGCTTTCAAGGCGATTCGAATCTACCTCCTGAAATCTGTTTCCTGCAATTCTGCCTTGCTTTCAAAGCCTCTTCGTTGCCTTCCCTTAATATATTTGTGGACGAGAGGTATCATTTAAAACTCTGCAGGTTTGTGAATTGCAGTGCCCCTGAGCTCCATTTTTCAACTCGCTTTTTTGGGAGCTGGCCGCAAAAGCGCAGGATTGCTTCAGGCCCTCTTCTGGTTCTGGGGGGCAGGCTGAGCTTGTGCTTAATTCTTCTTCCTGATGGGAAAATAGAGTGACCTGTGCCTGTCCCAACACCTAGAGCTAGTCTCTCATTGGTTCCCCCTCTTCCCGTTCATCCTCAGGACAAATTGAAACCTGTACGGAACAGGAGGTTAAAGGTGCTGATTCTCCAAGGAGGGAGATGGCTAGTAAATCGGCTGGAATGGCGAACCCGAGCAAAGGAGATGAGAAATGAGGTGCGTTTTAGAAACCTTTCCCGATCACACGGTGTACCATCTTCTGGGTTTCTCATGCCTGTTTTCGATGTAGGAAGATGCCCTTGAACCTGGAGATTTGGGACCCATGGGATGGGTACCATGCAGTATTACTTGGAAGGGTCTGCGTTGGCTCACCCAACCTCACCGAACCTCTCAGCCCCAAGAGTGTCCACCCTTATGTCTCAATCAGCTGTGGGTCTAGATATGGTCAATCAAGGTTGCATCACAGCCCCTGAACGAATTTTGTAAGAATTTCTCTCTCTTTCACTGTCTTTGTTTCACGGGTTTTGAAAAGTAATTTATTTTTATAATGGGGTTTAGCTGCTTTTCACGGCTGTGTTTATGCCGCTGTATACCCCCTTGACTCACTTACAGAGAGATATCAATACATAGGTTTGAAGATTCTTACTAGTCAGATATATTCTTGTGCGGTGAATAGGGGGTGTTGAGTCCAGTTCACTGAAAAAGGAATAGGTCTTGTCTCTTACATATTGGGATTATGGAACGGTATCTGAGCTAATTTGAAACCCTTGTTTTATGCATCACCCCACCTCACCTTTCCCGTTCAGCAGCCATAGTGTGTTTCCTAAACGTGTGAATCTGTTCTGTTTTGCAATTCAGTTCACGTGTAGCGGTTTTTACATTCCCTCTATAAGTGATGTCTTAGGATAAGTGTCTTTTTCTGTGTGACTTATTTCACTTAGAATCGTCGTACCTAAATCCACTCATCGTGCTGCTACTAGCCTTATGACGTTGATTTCATGGCTGAGTGATATTCCATTGTACAGGAGGACCACAACTTCTTTATCCATTTTTCTCTTTCCTAGGATATTGAAGGTGTAATGAAGTGGGGGTTCTTGTCAACAGAGCAGCCCTCAACTTTGGGGTGCCTGTGTCTTGCTGATTTTTAGTTTTCCCAATTTATACACCCATGAGTGGAAGTGCCCTATGCTCTCCAAGCTGTGTTTTTTAGATGTTTCAGAACACACCGTACACTTCTCCAGAGTGGCTGTTGGCAATTTACATCCCACCTATCAGCGTAGCAAGGCTCCCATTTCTCCATGGCCGGTCCTGCATTTCTGGTTTGGACACTTTTTTCCCCATGGCCCTTTTGCCCGCTGGGAAGCGCGACTTCTTTGGAGCGCTGATTGGCTTTTCCAGGTTGCTTGGTTGGCCGAAAAGGGCGTATGCATTTTTTCCTGAATATATTCAGGAAAAAACGCATACGCCCTTTTTGGCCAAGGGCATCATTGTCCACGTTTTGCCGCTTTTCATGTGCTTTCAAGGCGATTCGAATCTACCTCCTGAAATCTGTTTCCTGCAATTCTGCCTTGCTTTCAAAGCCTCTTCGTTGCCTTCCCTTAATATATTTGTGGACGAGAGGTATCATTTAAAACTCTGCAGGTTTGTGAATTGCAGTGCCCCTGAGCTCCATTTTTCAACTCGCTTTTTTGGGAGCTGGCCGCAAAAGCGCAGGATTGCTTCAGGCCCTCTTCTGGTTCTGGGGGGCAGGCTGAGCTTGTGCTTAATTCTTCTTCCTGATGGGAAAATAGAGTGACCTGTGCCTGTCCCAACACCTAGAGCTAGTCTCTCATTGGTTCCCCCTCTTCCCGTTCATCCTCAGGACAAATTGCAACCTGTACGGAACAGGAGGTTAAAGGTGCTGATTCTCCAAGGAGGGAGATGGCTAGTAAATCGGCTGGAATGGCGAACCCGAGCAAAGGAGATGAGAAATGAGGTGCGTTTTAGAAACCTTTCCCGATCACACGGTGTACCATCTTCTGGGTTTCTCATGCCTGTTTTCGATGTAGGAAGATGCCCTTGAACCTGGAGATTTGGGACCCATGGGATGGGTACCATGCAGTACTACTTGAAAGGGTCTGCGTTGGCTCACCCAACCTCACCGAACCTCTCAGCCCCAAGAGTGTCCACCCTTATGTCTCAATCAGCTGTGGGTCTAGATATGGTCAATCCAGGTTGCATCACAGCCCCTGAACGAATTTTGTAAGAATTTCTCTCTCTTTCACTGTCTTTGTTTCACGGGTTTTGAAAAGTAATTTATTTTTATAATGGGGTTTAGCTGCTTTTCACGGCTGTGTTTATGCCGCTTTACACCCCTTTGACTCACTTACAGAGAGATATCAATACATAGGTTTGAAGATTCTTACTAGTCAGATATATTCTTGTGCGGTGAATAGGGGGTGTTGAGTCCAGTTCACTGAAAAAGGAATAGGTCTTGTCTCTTACATATTGGGTTTATGGAACGGTATCTGAGCTAATTTGAAACCCTTGTTTTATGCATCACCCCACCTCACCTTTCCCGTTCAGCAGCCATAGTGTGTTTCCTAAACGTGTGACTCTGTTCTGTTTTGTAATTCAGTTCAAGTGTAGCGGTTTTTACATTCCCTCTATAAGTGATAACTTAGGATAAGTGTCTTTTTCTGTGTGACTTATTTCACTTAGAATCGTCGTACCTAAATCCACTCATCGTGCTGCTACTAGCCTTATGACGTTGATTTCATGGCTGAGTGATATTCCATTGTACAGGAGGACCACAACTTCTTTATGCATTTTTTTCTTTCCTAGGATATTTAAGGTGTAATGAAGTGGGGGTTCTTGTCAACAGAGCAGCCCTAAACTTTGGGTTGCCTGTGTCTTGCTGATTTTTAGTTTTCCCTATTTATACGCCCATGAGTGGAAGTGCCCTATGTTCTCCAAGCTGTGTTTTTTAGATGTTTCAGAACACACCGTACACTTCTCCAGAGTGGCTGTTGGCAATTTACATCCCACCCATCAGCGTAGCAAGGCTCCCATTTCTCCATGGCCGGTCCTGCATTTCTGGTTTGGACACTTTTTTCTGCATGGCCCTTTTGCCCGCTGGGAAGCGAGACTTCTTTGGAGCGCTGATGGGCCTTTCCATGTTGCTTGGTTGGCCAAAAAGGGCGTATGCGTTTTTTCCTGAATATATTCAGGAAAAAACGCATACGCCCTTTTTGGCCAAGGGCATCATTGTCCACGTTTTGCCGCTTTTCATGGGCTTTCAAGGCGATTCGAATCTACCTCCTGAAATCTGTTTCCTGCAATTCTGCCTTGCTTTCAAAGCCTCTTCGTTGCCTTCCCTTAATATATTTGTGGACGAGAGGTATCATTTAAAACTCTGCAGTTTTGTGAATTGCAGTGCCCCTGAGCTCCATTTTTCAACTCGCTTTTTGGGAGCTGGCCACAAAAGCGCAGGATTGCTTCAGGCCCTCTTCTGGTTCTGGGGGGCAGGCTGAGCTTGTGCTTAATTCTTCTTCCTGATGGGAAAATAGAGTGACCTGTGCCTTTCCCAACACCTAGAGCTAGTCTCTCATTGGTTCCCCCTCTTCCCGTTCATCCTCAGGACAAATTGCAACCTGTACGGAACAGGAGGTTAAAGGTGCTGATTCTCCAAGGAGGGAGATGGCTAGTAAATCGGCTGGAATGGCGAACCCGAGCAAAGGAGATGAGAAATGAGGTGCGTTTTTGAAACCTTTCCCGATCACACGGTGTACCATCTTCTGGGTTTCTCATGCCTGTTTTCGACGTAGGAAGATGCCCTTGAACCTGGAGATTTGGGACCCATGGGATGGGTACCATGCAGTATTACTTGAAAGGGTCTGCGTTGGCTCACCCAACCTCACCGAACCTCTCAGCCCCAAGAGTGTCCACCCTTATGTCTCAATCAGCTGTGGGTCTAGATATGGTCAATCCAGGTTGCATCACAGCCCCTGAACGAATTTTGTAAGAATTTCTCTCTCTTTCACTGTCTTTGTTTCACGGGTTTTGAAAAGTAATTTATTTTTATAATGGGGTTTAGCTGCTTTTCACGGCTGTGTTTATGCCGCTTTACACCCCCTTGACTCACTCACAGAGAGATATCAATACATAGGTTTGAAGATTCTTACTAGTCAGATATATTCTTGTGCGGTGAACAGGGGGTGTTGAGTCCAGTTCACTGAAAAAGGAATAGGTCTTGTCTCTTACATATTGGGTTTATGGAACGGTATCGGAGCTAATTTGAAACCCTTGTTTTATGCATCACCCCACCTCACCTTTCCCGTTCAGCAGCCATAGTGTGTTTCCTAAACGTGTGACTCTGTTCTGTTTTGCAATTCAGTTCAAGTGTAGCGGTTTTTACATTCCCTCTCTAAGTGATATCTTAGGATAAGTGTCTTTTTCTGTGTGACTTATTTCACTTAGAATCGTCGTACCTAAATCCACTCATCGTGCTGCTACTAGCCTTATGACGTGGATTTCATGGCTGAGTGATATTCCATTGTACATGAGGACCACAACTTCTTTACCCATTTTTCTCTTTCCTAGGATATTTAAGGTGTAATGAAGTGGGGGTTCTTGTCAACAGAGCAGCCCTAAACTTTGGGGTGCCTGTGTCTTGCTGATTTTTAGTTTTCCCAATTTATACGCCCATGAGTGGAAGTGCCCTATGCTCTCCAAGCTGTGTTTTTTAGATGTTTCAGAACACACCGTACACTTCTCCAGAGTGGCTGTTGGCAATTTACATCCCACCCATCAGCGTAGCAAGGCTCCCATTTCTCCATGGCCGGTCCTGCATTTCTGGTTTGGACACTTTTTTCCGCATGGCCCTTTTGCCCGCTGGGAAGCGAGACTTCTTTGGAGCGCTGATTGGCCTTTCCAGGTTGCTTGGTTGGCCAAAAAGGGCGTATGCGTTTTTTCCTGAATATATTCAGGAAAAAACGCATACGCCCTTTTTGGCCAAGGGCATCATTGTCCACGTTTTGCCGCTTTTCATGTGCTTTCAAGGCGATTCGAATCTACCTCCTGAAATCTGTTTCCTGCAATTCTGCCTTGCTTTCAAAGCCTCTTCGTTGCCTTCCCTTAATATATTTGTGGACGAGAGGTATCATTTAAAACTCTGCAGGTTTGTGAATTGCAGTGCCCCTGAGCTCCATTTTTCAACTCGCTTTTTTGGGAGCTGGCCGCAAAAGCGCAGGATTGCTTCAGGCCCTCTTCTGGTTCTGGGGGGCAGGCTGAGCTTGTGCTTAATTCTTCTTCCTGATGGGAAAATAGAGTGACCTGTGCCTGTCCCAACACCTAGAGCTAGTCTCTCATTGGTTCCCCCTCTTCCCGTTCATCCTCAGGACAAATTGCAACCTGTACGGAACAGGAGGTTAAAGGTGCTGATTCTCCAAGGAGGGAGATGGCTAGTAAATCGGCTGGAATGGCGAACCCGAGCAAAGGAGATGAGAAATGAGGTGCGTTTTAGAAACCTTTCCTGATCACACCGTGTACCATCTTCTGGGTTTCTCATGCCTGTTTTCGACGTAGGAAGATGCCCTTGAACCTGGAGATTTGGGACCCATGGGATGGGTACCATGCAGTATTACTTGAAAGGGTCTGCGTTGGCTCACCCAACCTCACCGAACCTCTCAGCCCCAAGAGTGTCCACCCTTATGTCTCAATCAGCTGTGGGTCTAGATATGGTCAATCCAGGTTGCATCACAGCCCCTGAACGAATTTTGTAAGAATTTCTCTCTCTTTCACTGTCTTTGTTTCACGGGTTTTGAAAAGTAATTTATTTTTATAATGGGGTTTAGCTGCTTTTCACGGCTGTGTTTATGCCGCTTTACACCCCCTTGACTCACTTACAGAGAGATATCAATACATAGGTTTGAAGATTCTTACTAGTCAGATATATTCTTGTGCAGTGAATAGGGGGTGTTGAGTCCAGTTCACTGAAAAAGGAATAGGTCTTATCTCTTACATATTGGGTTTATGGAACGGTATCGGAGCTAATTTGAAACCCTTGTTTTATGCATCACCAAACCTCACCTTTCCCGTTCAGCAGCCATAGTGTGTTTCCTAAACGTGTGACTCTGTTCTGTTTTGCAATTCAGTTCAAATGTAGCGGTTTTTACATTCCCTCTCTAAGTGATATCTTAGGATAAGTGTCTTTTTCTCTGTGACTTATTTCACTTAGAATCGTCGTACCTAAATCCACTCATCGTGCTGCTACTAGCCTTATGACGTGGATTTCATGGCTGAGTGATATTCCATTGTACAGGAGGACCACAACTTCTTTATCCATTTTTCTCTTTCCTAGGATATTTAAGGTGTAATGAAGTGGGGGTTCTTGTCAACAGAGCAGCCCTAAACTTTGGGGTGCCTGTGTCTTGCTGATTTTTAGTTTTCCGAATTTATACGCCCATGAGTGGAAGTGCCCTATGCTCTCCAAGCTGTGTTTTTTAGATGTTTCAGAACACACCGTACACTTCTCCAGAGTGGCTGTTGGCAATTTACATCCCACCCATCAGCGTAGCAAGGCTCCCATTTCTCCATGGCCGGTCCTGCATTTCTGGTTTGGACACTTTTTTCCGCATGGCCCTTTTGCCCGCTGGGAAGCGAGACTTCTTTGGAGCACTGATTGGCCTTTCCAGGTTGCTTGGTTGGCCAAAAAGGGCGTATGCGTTTTTTCCTGAATATATTCAGGAAAAAACGCATACGCCCTTTTTGGCCAAGGGCATCATTGTCCACGTTTTGCCGCTTTTCATGTGCTTTCAAGGCGATTCGAATCTACCTCCTGAAATCTGTTTCCTGCAATTCTGCCTTGCTTTCAAAGCCTCTTCGTTGCCTTCCCTTAATATATTTGTGGACGAGAGGTATCATTTAAAACTCTGCAGGTTTGTGAATTGCAGTGCCCCTGAGCTCCATTTTTCAACTCGCTTTTTTGGGAGCTGGCCGCAAAAGCGCAGGATTGCTTCAGGCCCTCTTCTGGTTCTGGGGGGCAGGCTGAGCTTGTGCTTAATTCTTCTTCCTGATGGGAAAATAGAGTGACCTGTGCCTGTCCCAACACCTAGAGCTAGTCTCTCATTGGTTCCCCCTCTTCCCGTTCATCCTCAGGACAAATTGCAACCTGTACGGAACAGGAGGTTAAAGGTGCTGATTCTCCAAGGAGGGAGATGGCTAGTAAATCGGCTGGAATGGCGAACCCGAGCAAAGGAGATGAGAAATGAGGTGCGTTTTAGAAACCTTTCCCGATCACACGGTGTACCATCTTCTGGGTTTCTCATGCCTGTTTTCGATGTAGGAAGATGCCCTTGAACCTGGAGATTTGGGACCCATGGGATGGGTACCATGCAGTATTACTTGAAAGGGTCTGCGTTGGCTCACCCAACCTCACCGAACCTCTCAGCCCCAAGAGTGTCCACCCTTATGTCTCAATCAGCTGTGGGTCTAGATATGGTCAATCCAGGTTGCATCACAGCCCCTGAACGAATTTTGTAAGAATTTCTCTCTCTTTCACTGTCTTTGTTTCACGGGTTTTGAAAAGTAATTTATTTTTATAATGGGGTTTAGCTGCTTTTCACGGCTGTGTTTATGCCGCTTTACACCCCCTTGACTCACTTACAGAGAGATATCAATACATAGGTTTGAAGATTCTTACTAGTCAGATATATTCTTGTGCAGTGAATAGGGGGTGTTGAGTCCAGTTCACTGAAAAAGGAATAGGTCTTGTCTCTTACATATTGGGTTTATGGAACGGTATCGGAGCTAATTTGAAACCCTTGTTTTATGCATCACCCCACCTCACCTTTCCCGTTCAGCAGCCATAGTGTGTTTCCTAAACGTGTGACTCTGTTCTGTTTTGCAATTCAGTTCAAGTGTAGCGGTTTTTACATTCCCTCTCTAAGTGATATCTTAGGATAAGTGTCTTTTTCTCTGTGACTTATTTCACTTAGAATCGTCG
The DNA here is from genome assembly GCF_949987535.1 of Balaenoptera acutorostrata. Lineage (NCBI taxonomy): Eukaryota > Metazoa > Chordata > Mammalia > Artiodactyla > Balaenopteridae > Balaenoptera > Balaenoptera acutorostrata. The sequence continues at coordinate 360,106 of NW_026646417.1, forward strand.
TACCTAAATCCACTCATCGTGCTGCTACTAGCCTTATGACGTGGATTTCATGGCTGAGTGATATTCCATTGTACATGAGGACCACAACTTCTTTACCCATTTTTCTCTTTCCTAGGATATTTAAGGTGTAATGAAGTGGGGGTTCTTGTCAACAGAGCAGCCCTAAACTTTGGGGTGCCTGTGTCTTGCTGATTTTTAGTTTTCCCAATTTATACGCCCATGAGTGGAAGTGCCCTATGCTCTCCAAGCTGTGTTTTTTAGATGTTTCAGGACACACCGTACACTTCTCCAGAGTGGCTGTTGGCAATTTACATCCCACCCATCAGCGTAGCAAGGCTCCCATTTCTCCATGGCCGGTCCTGCATTTCTGGTTTGGACACTTTTTTCCGCATGGCCCTTTTGCCCGCTGGGAAGCGAGACTTCTTTGGAGCTGTGATTGGCCTTTCCAGGTTGCTTGGTTGGCCAAAAAGGGCGTATGCGTTTTTTCCTGAATGTATTCAGGAAAAAACGCATACGCCCTTTTTGGCCAAGGGCATCATTGTCCACGTTTTGCCGCTTTTCATGTGCTTTCAAGGCGATTCGAATCTACCTCCTGAAATCTGTTTCCTGCAATTCTGCCTTGCTTTCAAAGCCTCTTCGTTGCCTTCCCTTAATATATTTGTGGACGAGAGGTATCATTTAAAACTCTGCAGGTTTGTGAATTGCAGTGCCCCTGAGCTCCATTTTTCAACTCGCTTTTTTGGGAGCTGGCCGCAAAAGCGCAGGATTGCTTCAGGCCCTCTTCTGGTTCTGGGGGGCAGGCTGAGCTTGTGCTTAATTCTTCTTCCTGATGGGAAAATAGAGTGACCTGTGCCTGTCCCAACACCTAGAGCTAGTCTCTCATTGGTTCCCCCTCTTCCCGTTCATCCTCAGGACAAATTGCAACCTGTACGGAACAGGAGGTTAAAGGTGCTGATTCTCCAAGGAGGGAGATGTCTAGTAAATCGGCTGGAATGGCGAACCCGAGCAAAGGAGATGAGAAATGAGGTGCGTTTTAGAAACCTTTCCCGATCACACGGTGTACCATCTTCTGGGTTTCTCATGCCTGTTTTCGATGTAGGAAGATGCCCTTGAACCTGGAGATTTGGGACCCATGGGATGGGTACCATGCAGTAGTACTTGAAAGGGTCTGCGTTGGCTCACCCAACCTCACCGAACCTCTCAGCCCCAAGAGTGTCCACCCTTATGTCTCAATCAGCTGTGGGTCTAGATATGGTCAATCCAGGTTGCATCACAGCCCCTGAACGAATTTTGTAAGAATTTCTCTCTCTTTCACTGTCTTTGTTTCACGGGTTTTGAAAAGTAATTTATTTTTATAATGGGGTTTAGCTGCTTTTCACGGCTGTGTTTATGCCGCTTTACACCCCCTTGACTCACTTACAGAGAGATATCAATACATAGGTTTGAAGATTCTTACTAGTCAGATATATTCTTGTGCGGTGAATAGGGGGTGTTGAGTCCAGTTCACTGAAAAAGGAATAGGTCTTGTCTCTTACATATTGGGTTTATGGAACGGTATCTGAGCTAATTTGAAACCCTTGTTTTATGCATCACCCCACCTCACCTTTCCCGTTCAGCAGCCATAGTGTGTTTTCTAAACGTGTGACTCTGTTCTGTTTTGTAATTCAGTTCAAGTGTAGCGGTTTTTACATTCCCTCTCTAAGTGATATCTTAGGATAAGTGTCTTCTTCTGTGTGACTTATTTCACTTAGAATCCTCGTACCTAAATCCACTCATCGTGCTGCTACTAGCCTTATGACGTTGATTTCATGGCTGAGTGATATTCCATTGTACAGGAGGACCACAACTTCTTTATCCATTTTTCTCTTTCCTAGGATATTTCAGGTGTAATGAAGTGGGGGTTCTTGTCAACAGAGCAGCCCTAAACTTTGGGGTGCCTGTGTCTTGCTGATTTTTAGTTTTCCCAATTTATACGCCCATGAGTGGAAGTGCCCTATGCTCTCCAAGCTGTGTTTTTTAGATGTTTCAGGACACACCGTACACTTCTCCAGAGTGGCTGTTGGCAATTTACATCCCACCCATCAGCGTAGCAAGGCTCCCATTTCTCCATGGCCGGTCCTGCATTTCTGGTTTGGACACTTTTTTCCGCATGGCCCTTTTGCCCGTTTGGAAGCGAGACTTCTTTGGAGCGCTGATTGGCCTTTCCAGGTTGCTTGGTGGGCCAAAAAGGGCGTATGCGTTTTTTCCTGAATATATTCAGGAAAAAACGCATACGCCCTTTTTGGCCAAGGGCATCATTGTCCACGTTTTGCCGCTTTTCATGTGCTTTCAAGGCGATTCGAATCTACCTCCTGAAATCTGTTTCCTGCAATTCTGCCTTGCTTTCAAAGCCTCTTCGTTGCCTTCCCTTAATATATTTGTGGACGAGAGGTATCATTTAAAACTCTGCAGGTTTGTGAATTGCAGTGCCCCTGAGCTCCATTTTTCAACTCGCTTTTTTGGGAGCTGGCCGCAAAAGCGCAGGATTGCTTCAGGCCCTCTTCTGGTTCTGGGGGGCAGGCTGAGCTTGTGCTTAATTCTTCTTCCTGATGGGAAAATAGAGTGACCTGTGCCTGTCCCAACACCTAGAGCTAGTCTCTCATTGGTTCCCCCTCTTCCCGTTCATCCTCAGGACAAATTGCAACCTGTACGGAACAGGAGGTTAAAGGTGCTGATTCTCCAAGGAGGGAGATGGCTAGTAAATCGGCTGGAATGGCGAACCCGAGCAAAGGAGATGAGAAATGAGGTGCGTTTTAGAAACCTTTCCCGATCACACGGTGTACCATCTTCTGGGTTTCTCATGCCTGTTTTCGATGTAGGAAGATGCCCTTGAACCTGGAGATTTGGGACCCATGGGATGGGTACCATGCAGTATTACTTGAAAGGGTCTGCGTTGGCTCACCCAACCTCACCGAACCTCTCAGCCCCAAGAGTGTCCACCCTTATGTCTCAATCAGCTGTGGGTCTAGATATGGTCAATCAAGGTTGCATCACAGCCCCTGAACGAATTTTGTAAGAATTTCTCTCTCTTTCACTGTCTTTGTTTCACGGGTTTTGAAAAGTAATTTATTTTTATAATGGGGTTTAGCTGCTTTTCACGGCTGTGTTTATGCCGCTGTATACCCCCTTGACTCACTTACAGAGAGATATCAATACATAGGTTTGAAGATTCTTACTAGTCAGATATATTCTTGTGCGGTGAATAGGGGGTGTTGAGTCCAGTTCACTGAAAAAGGAATAGGTCTTGTCTCTTACATATTGGGATTATGGAACGGTATCTGAGCTAATTTGAAACCCTTGTTTTATGCATCACCCCACCTCACCTTTCCCGTTCAGCAGCCATAGTGTGTTTCCTAAACGTGTGAATCTGTTCTGTTTTGCAATTCAGTTCAAGTGTAGCGGTTTTTACATTCCCTCTATAAGTGATGTCTTAGGATAAGTGTCTTTTTCTGTGTGACTTATTTCACTTAGAATCGTCGTACCTAAATCCACTCATCGTGCTGCTACTAGCCTTATGACGTTGATTTCATGGCTGAGTGATATTCCATTGTACAGGAGGACCACAACTTCTTTATCCATTTTTCTCTTTCCTAGGATATTGAAGGTGTAATGAAGTGGGGGTTCTTGTCAACAGAGCAGCCCTCAACTTTGGGGTGCCTGTGTCTTGCTGATTTTTAGTTTTCCCAATTTATACACCCATGAGTGGAAGTGCCCTATGCTCTCCAAGCTGTGTTTTTTAGATGTTTCAGAACACACCGTACACTTCTCCAGAGTGGCTGTTGGCAATTTACATCCCACCTGTCAGCGTAGCAAGGCTCCCATTTCTCCATGGCCGGTCCTGCATTTCTGGTTTGGACACTTTTTTCCCCATGGCCCTTTTGCCCGCTGGGAAGCGCGACTTCTTTGGAGCGCTGATTGGCTTTTCCAGGTTGCTTGGTTGGCCGAAAAGGGCGTA